>NC_045430.1:270513180-270818180 GCF_902635505.1 Sarcophilus harrisii | reverse complement strand
ACAACAACAACAACAACAACAACAACAACAACAACAACAACAACAACAACAACAACAACAACAACAACAACAACTGTGGATTCTTTTCTGCCTCATTTCCCTTATTCAAGAGAAAGATAACTGTCAGAGACAGAGGACAGAAATCCAAATCCTTTCCTCCTCTCCGATGCCATGATCCATGCGAGCTTGGGAAAATCCCTTCATTTCTTGGGGTCTCGGTTCCCTCACTCATGAGACGAGAGCGTTGGGCCGCATGATCTCTGCCAGTTTGGGTCTGGCATCTCTGACTTCTGTGATCCCACATCGGACAGTATCAGGAGCTTGGGGCTGGGCTCTGTTCCAAGCCCAGAAATCACTAGCCACGTTCGGTTGGTTTTTCAGTCCGGTTCAGCCCTTTGCGGCGCGCCGGGCCTTTCTGGGCAGGCGCCCTGCGGTGGCGCGCCACTCTCCTGCATCGCACGGGCCAGGGAACTGAGGCGGCCGAGGCTCAGCGGTTTTCCCGGGGTCCCACCGCTGGGAGGTGGCCGAGGCCGGATTTGGACTCAGGAAGACGAGTCTTTCTGGCTCCGAGGCCGGCACTGCGGCCACCAGGCGCCCCCTTGAACTACGTAGTAAACGCATACACTGTACATCCGTCTCAAAAATCCGTCACCAAAATGTCACACCCGAAACATAACAAAGCGGCCCAGCTCCCGGTAGGGGGCGTCGGGACGGACGCTAGATGGGGCTCGGATCCCCGCTCAGGGGCTTAAGCCCGCATCCCGTCTTTAGCCCCAACCCCGGCCAGCGACCCCCCAAGCCGGGGGGCGCTGCCCCCGGGGGCCCCTGGAGCCCTAGGGGCCGGGGAGGGGGCGGGAGGAGGGCGCGGCTTCTCGGCCGGCCCTGCTCGGGCTGTGGCCGCCGCCCGGCTAAGGGGGGGGAGGTCGCGGAAAAGCTTGTTTTCTATAGAAACAGGGCAGCTCTCGGACTTCTCAGGGAGCCGCCGCCGGACTTCTTCCGCGTCCCGTTATCTTTGTCTCTCGCCCGTGTTATTAAAAGCGCCTTGTTGGTGCCGGCCTGTTCCCCCTCTGGGAGGTTCTCTCTGAGGAGAAGATCTGGGCTCGGATGAAAGTAAACTCGGCTCTTTTAGAGGGAAATGACCAGCTGCGTGCCAGCATTCTCCGCGCCACCAGGTGGCGCCAGACTCCCATTGTAGGGAAAGGAAGCTCCTCCCACGCAAGGCTGACATTTACAAAGCGCCTTGAGGTCTCCGAGGTGTTTAGGTCCCGGATCTCGTCGGATCTTCCCACACCGGGAGGGAGGGAAGGGTCACGCCCACTCGGTGTGAATCCTCTCTTAGCAAACTTGGTAAAGGGAGACATCAGGAAAGCGGGGCTGGGCTAAAGCCTTGGGCGGGGCCATGGTCTCTTCCTTGGGCTTCTAATAGGAAGGGCTGGGAACCTGGGAGCTGACCCGCTTTCCGAAGGATGGAGTGGAACTGCTGGGGCCAGCGAAGAAAGGACCGACCGGCGGCAGCAGAAATAAAAATGCAAATGTTGTTTTGCAAATGTTATTTGACTCACAACAATCCTGTGAGGAGGATGCTCTAGGTGTGGTTTTTCCCATTTTACAGATGAGATCCTCAAGGCCCGGAGGAGCAGCTACGCGCCCACGGCCATACGGCCGGTGGGTTGGGGGTGTCTGACCTTCCAGACCCCATATTACTCACCTGAAGCGCCGCCAAGAAGCGTGTGTAGGAGAGGCAGAGGGGAAGCGGGCTCCCTGGGACATCCTTCAGCTCACTCCTCTTCTTTCACATAGACGAAGAGACCGAGGGTCAGAGAAGGGAGGGGACCTGTCAAAAGTCACACGGGCAGTGAGTGAGAGCGAGAATCGGTGTCCAAACCCGACCGCCAGAGGGCACTGTAGAGACCACTTTCCCCAAGCGGACAGGGGCTGGACCAAGGGATTGTGGGGGATCCTTGCAACCCTACACCTGGGCTCTCTGGCAACGGTCAGCACCTTAATAAAGGGCAAACACATCCCTGGCCCCAGGACCCACCGTGTGAAGCGGTCAGGGTCACGGGCTTAGAATGTGAGAGGCGAAATCTGAGCCCAAGCCATCCTGATGCTTTTTATAGTAACCAGATAATTACTTCCAACACTCTTCTCTGTGTCGTGTGGACCACTCACTCGCTCTTTTTGTCATATCCCTTCCCCACCCTCCCCGAGTCTTCCATCACTGTCTAGTGACTGGGTTTGGCCGCTGCCACGGGGTCTCCGCTTCAATAGAATTAAGCTCTTGGAGAAATTTCCCATAGGTCTTTGCATTCCTGTGTCTCATGTGTGCCTTGAATGTAAGATATGTTTGTTGATTGATCGGTTAGTCTTTGTATCCTCATCACTTCAGAGACTTCTTGTCCTATAACAGCTTCAAATAATTGTCAGATCTTAGATAGAACTGGAAGGACCTTCAAGGTCATCTTACCCAGTCCTCTAATTTTAAAGAGGGGAAGCTAAGACCCTGAAAGATGAAATAACTCAGGGGATCCCAAATCTACAAATAAAACTCCAAGAACCAGCTTAAAGTTTCCAAGAGCCCATGATTAACTTTTCAGTGTGAACACTTGCACCTAAGAGACTGACAATGCCACAGATCAGGTCTTAATTTATGGTTTTGTTCATATTATAAAATTAACAAAGTGATGGAGAAATTATTAATAACATGGATTAAATTTAAAAGTGTCATTCATACTTTTTTTCTGGTAAGCCAGTTGTTAAACATTTACCAGTACACCCCTGCTTAGAGGTCATCTTGTCCAACCCTTCATTTCTCAGATCAAGAACCTGAGGGCCTGACAGTTTAAAGGTAAAGTTAAAATATAAATTTAAAATAAGGTCACAAAAACAGTATCAAAAGCAAGATTTGAACCTGAGTTCTTTGATTCAAAAAACAAGTGTTCATTGAATTGAATTGGATTTTTCATGTTTGAAATGAAACCTTAGCGGGGGCAGCTAGATGGTACAGAGGACAGAGCACCAGCTCTGAAGTCAGGAGGATCTGAGTTCAAATCTGGTCTCAGACACTTAACATGTTCTAGCTGTGTGACCCTGGCCAAAGTCACTTAATCCCAACTGCTTCAGCAAAAACAAAAAAAAAAGAAAGAAGGAAAGAAAGAAGGAAGGAAGGAAAGAAAGAAGGAAGGAAAGAAGGAAGGAAGGAAGGAAAGAAAGGAAGGAAGGAAGAAAAGGAAGGAAGGAAGGAAGAAAAGAAAGGAAGGAAGGAAGGAAGGAAGGAAGGAAGGAAGAAAGAAAGAGAAATTAGACCTTAGCCTACAATGCTTGCTGCATTTAAGAACTCAGGACATTTGTGGAGTAGCGTGGAGCCCTGAAAAGTGTGGAAGCAGGAAGTAGGAAGATCCAGTAGCAGTTCCTCTCTTGGGGTGCTTTGTAGATGGCAAATGACTTTAACAAGGAAAAGGCCTCTCAGCAATTCCCAGAAGAAGCTCAGTCAGAAGCACAATTCCACAGCATGATGGAAAGATACACTTTGGACCCAGAAAGTTCTGCCTCTGGAGGCCAGATAAGGAAGCAGAGGCTCAGCATGAGGCTGGCTACAGGAGGGGAATGTTCCTGGCCACAGCAACTTAAAAAAACAGAGCCATCTGCTAACGCAGAGAAGAGCCGGGTCCAGCGTGGGAGGGGCCAGTCTGCCCTTGAAGTAGGCAAGATTCTTCTTCAATGGTGCCATTGCAGGAAATGACCACTAGGGGGCGGTATCTATGACACAAAGCAGAAGCTAACATCTCTTCTCAAAGGAAAAGGGCCCTTAAGCAGATGGATAACGATGCTTTAGCTGGACTACCTTATTTGATACTCATTCCTGTCTGGTAGATTCTATCCTTATCTTTTTTATCTATTATCTATATTTTCTATTTTACAGTTAAGGAGACTGAAGGCTGGGAGGGGGTAAGTGACTTGTCCAGTGTCACACAGCCAGTAAGAGTCTGGGTCAGGATTAGAACTCAGTACTTCTTGACTCCAAGTCTGGTGTTCTATTCACTGTGATATCTGATGCCTCTATATGGGAGGGCTCAAGGTAGAGACACACTCAGAGAAGTATCCCGATTCTTTTTCCTAACTGAACAATTCAATCCAAGAAGTATTCACTCTATGTCTGCCACATGTAAGCATGAGGTCCTAACAATTTAAATGTAAAGAAGAAAGGAAGGAAGGAAGGAAGGAAAAGGAAGGGAAGGAAGGAAGGGAGGGAGGGAGGGAGAGAGAGAGAGAGAGAGAGAGAAAGGAGGGACAGAGGAAGGAGAGAAAGAGAAAGAAAGAAAGAAAGAAAGAAAGAAAGAAAGAAAGAAAGAAAGAAAGAAAGAAAGAAAGAAAGAAAGAAAGAAAGAAAGAAAGAAAGAAAAGGGAGGGAGGGAGGAAGGAGAGAAAGAGAGAAAGAAAGAAAGAAAAGAAAAGAAAGAAATTAGACCTTAGACTACAAAGCTTGCTGCATTTAAAAACTTGGGACATTTGTGGAGTAGCATGGAGCTACTAGATGCAGGATATACAGAAACAAAATCAAAAAAATCTTGCACTGAAGGAACCCCATTCTACTGCAGGAGTCAGTGTTTGAGAATGAAATAAAAGACAAGATTTATCTAAGATTTCCTGGCTCCCCCAGGTCACTGATGCCTTCTCCCTGCTCAGGTTACCTTGTATTCACTTATCTGTGTGCATGCTCTATCTCTCAGAAGAATACACGCGTCAAAGAGGGCAAGATGTTTATTTTGGCTTTTTAATCACAGCCTAGTTTCTGGCTCACAGTAAGCCCTTAGTCAAGGGCTTGTTGTATGAATTAATGAGAATGAAGATAGTCTTACATGTCTCATTTTGGCAATGAGGGAACTGATACACAAACTATCTCTTCAATTGAAAGCTGAATCTTGGCACTGGGTCTAGAGTCCCCCAGAAAATTATTTGAAAGCCAAAGCATGACGCAGAGAGATAATAGTGTGAAGGGCGGTTTCTCTTCCTCCCCTCCAAAAAATAAATTTGGAATTCTTCTCACGATGGCATCCGGGAGGGGCTAGAAATGGTGGAAAGAAAAATGATTGGGTATGACTGGACAGCTATGTGACCATGAGACATCTGCTTAACCTCTCTGTTTTTTCTTTGTCTTTAAAATGGAGATAAAACTAATGACATCTGCCTGCTCTGGCCATTGACTTGTGAGAACAATATGAAATGTGAGGAGGGCATTGGCGAAACAAGTTGAAATAGAAAGAACTTGGCACTTGAAGTCAGAACCAAAGCCCAGGTTTGGAGCCTGCCTTCGAGGCTTTCAAGCCTTAGGAAAATCACTTCATCAGCCACCCTATTGTTGTGAGAAAAGTGTTTTGAAAACCTTAAAGTGCGTTCAAAATGTCAATTATTATGAAGAAATGGGTATTAAAAAGTGCCTTAAATTATTGGAGATCCCAAGGGAGGCCAGGCACCATAATGCACTGAATGTAGAGCTAGGAAGTCATCCAACTATTGGGAAAGCAATTCAAAACTGCTCCTAAAGTCACTCAACTGTAGGCCCTTTGAACCCTATAATACTACTTGGAGGCACACATCAAGCCAATCAAAGGTGGAAGGAAAGGAGCCGTATGGATTCAAATACTCATGTGTTGCAACAAAGAATTGAAAACAAAGTAGGAGCCCCTCAACTGTAGGAAGGCTAAATCCATGGGATGGAATCTCATGGAATGGAAATCAAAAAAAGAGTAGATACAGAGAAGCCTAAAATAATCTGTATAAAATGCTACAGAGTAAGAAAAGCAGAATCAGAAAAACAACTTATACAACGACTAATGTGATGTTAAGGAAAACAACCATGACAGACTTTAAAACTGATCAACCCAAGGACCAGTTATGACTTCAGAAGACTAAATAGGAAACATTCTCACCATTTTTTGGCAGAGAGGTAGTGGACACGACATACGTGTCACTTTGTTTTGTTTGAAACAAATGTACTGTTTGTTATAAGATGAGTGGGGAGTTGTGGAATGGGAAGAGTTGGAAGATGAGTGGGGGAAAAACATGAATGAAGCAGTCAACAAAAAAAAGGGAGGAGAAATAATTAAGAGGAAACAGACAAGCAGGGCAACTTTGTTACTTTGGTGTAAAATTGAATAATAAAATGTATATAAAAGAGTTCACAGTATCATAAAATCTTTTTTTCTGTTTTTATATGTTAAAACGTTCATTCTTGCTAATGCTTAGGAAATTCATAATAAAAAAGAAAATTTAATTTAAAAGAAGATAGTATATGGGGGCCAGGGAATGCTATAAGCTGCATTCAGATTAGATGAAATGGCCAATCCTGGGCAAAGTAGAAGAAGTTCATTTTTTTCTTCTCAGGAGAAAGGTAGAAAATGATGGAAGTAGGGCATTGTCAGCATGTTTGCTGGGGAGAGAATGGGTTACTTAACAATTTTTTATAAACAAGTGTGGATCATGTAGTTGGGGGGTCAGGATTTGTGAAAATGACTCTCCATATATCTATAGCTACATATACCCATATGTATACCTACACATACTCATCCATATAGCATCGGTCAAATAGATTTATATATTGTTCAATTCAGCCCTTGTGTGCTCCCATTTGGAATTTTCTGGCTAAGATACTGGAGTGGTTTGCTGCCATTTCCTTCTCCAGTTCCTTTTCCAGATCAGGAAACTGATGCAAATAGAGTTAAGTGACTTTCCCAGGGTCACACAGCTAGTGTCTGAGGCCAGATTTGAACTCAGGAAGATGACGATTCCTGACTCTGGGCCATTTAGCTGCTGCTATCATACACACGTATGTATGTATATGTATATCACATGTATGTGTGTGCATGCAACATACAATGTATGGCATCAATCCCACTCTAAACACGTCTATAACATGCTAGGCCTTTGATTTGAATTAAGTCACGGATCCCTCTGTGGCCAGTCGCCCCTGCCTCCGCCCCCCAAGGCTATGATGCAGGCCCAGGGGCTTCAGTTGAACTGGTCAGGAGGCAGCAGGGAGGATGCCCTATACACAGCTGGTGTGGGGGTGCTGCTTAGCAACGGGGGAAACAAGCAGTGGAGAGTGGGAAGGAAAAATGAGACTCACCAGGGTGAGTGGGAGGGCGGGAGGAAACTGGGGAAGAGAGGCAGGCCCTGGTTTCTGCCAGAAATGGGGAGCGTGAGAGAGGTGCTGAGTGGCCAGACCTTAGAAGAAAGCAAAGAGGGTCTGGGGGGGGAGCCAAGCAAGGGGAGGGGGAGCGGGAGAAGCCAGCATTGGACAGGACACACCACCCAGAGAGGAGAAAGGCACGACGGGTACCCAGCTGAGATGCCAGCTTGGCAGCCTGACCCTCAGCATTAGGGGAGGTCAGGGGATGTCTGGATTTTCCGGATTTAAGTTTAGATGCGTGATGTGCAAATGGCACCTGAATTAGACTCAAATTGGGATTCTAATCCCACTCTGCTGCAGCTGTGTGATCTTGAGTAAATAAATTGTCCTCTCTGGTCTGTAGGTGCTTCATCTGTAAAATACACAGACTGGGCTTGAGCCTTCTGACTCCTAAATCCAGCGAGTCAGTGGTCGATGAGTCTGACTAGTTAAAATATGGCGCCCGTGTAGGCAGGTTCCATTATTTTAACAATGGTGGTGATGAAATGAATAGCCCTCGGGATAGATGAAATTCTGGCAAGATGGAAGGAAGGGTTTCTTCCCAAAGTAGGACTAGGGGTGAGTATGACAGGAGGGAGCAAGAACCAAGCAGGATTCACAGGAGGGACCCTGGGTAATTTTATTATAAATTTGTATAATAATATTATAATATATATGTAAATATAATAAATAAATAATAAATATAATAAAAATAAATAATTTCATTATAAAATTAAATGAAATAAAGCCCATGTTAATGTCTCCCCTCTTTTCCCTGCAATTCCCCAGCAGAATCACAGAATCTCCAATCTGGGAGGAAAGCCAAGGCCCACCAAGGCCAACCCATATCTCACCACTGGCAGCCTTCTCCCATCTCATGATAAGGAGAGTCTCATGCATTTCAGGTGTTGTTCAGAGCGTCCAGAACAGTATCATGTAAGGAAACAAAAATGTGCGTCTATCACATAGGACCTAGAGATGGCTCTGAGTTTCTTCCCCATAGGGCCCCTTGTTTTGCAGTAGGGCCCTCTATCAAGCTCCTGTCCCTGTTCATCTGCCTCACAGAAACCTGTTCAAGGAGCCCCAGGTAAGATAGTATAACTATGGCGGATCAAAGCTGCCAGTCAATCCCAGAGGCAAGTTGGCTCAAAGTACCCTCCCTCGAACCAGTCATCCTGGCAAGGGCTTTTATTATCCATTATCCGTTTCATAGGCTCTAAGATCTGAAGGGACTTCTTTTATTTTACAGCTAAATAGAGGCCTGAAGAGAGGAAATGACTTGTCCACACTCCCACATAGTGTATCTAGAGTTCAAGCCCATTCCAAATCCCCGTGCCTCTATCACCAGGGTAGACTGTGTTTCACTTCCTGGACTCAATGGCTTCTAAGATCCCTCCTGCTCTAACTCAATGGTGTTAGGCTTTCTCATGGCAAATTGTCTCTCATGGGAGCACAACAGGAGTGGGGAGGAAAGAGCTTTCCAGTTGGCAGACCTGAGTTCTAATCTAGGCTCTTCCACTTGGACAAATGACTTTCCTTTTGGATCCTCAGTTTTTCTCATCTGAAAAATGAGGGAATTGGAACCAAAGAAAGTCTCTTCTAGCTGGAAATCTGGGACACTAGGATTTGAGATTGGAACTAATGCTGATTTTTTGAGCAATTCTGCCATTTCCTACCTGTGTGACTGTGTTAAATCCCTTAATCTTCCTGAACTTCTGGTTCTTCATCTCTAGAATGAGGAGATTGGACTAGATGGTCTAGAAAGTCCCTTTCAGCTCTAGATCTAACACCCTTTGAACTCTTCTACAAACAAGAATAAATCCAGAACCAAGAAATCAGTCTTTCCTGTTCTTAGAAAGAACTTTAATAGACATCAAGTAGAGGTAATGTGGATGGTGTGGAGATTCACAACCTACCAATAATTTACAGTCTTGAGAAATGCCTCATGCTTATAGAGATTAGGGGACTCAGCCAGGGTCTCACAGCTGTGTTCAATCATTTTCCATCATGTCCAACCCTTTGAGGTTAATTTGAGGTCTAATTTGAGGTTTTCTTGGCAAAGATACTGAAGTGTTGCTAATTCCTTCTCCAGCTCATTTTATGGATGAGGAAACCGAGGCAAACAGGGTTAAATGACTTGTCCAGGGTCACACAGCTAATATTAAATACAGGATTTTAATTCAAATCTTCCTGATACACTTTACAAACATGGGTTCTCATTAATAGATAAGGTAAAAGGAAATCACAAATCCAAAGGGAATGCGTCAGTATCCACTGTATAAATTGCCCACATATTTAATGGCAGTCATATTTTGTGTAAGCATATAAGTAACTTTAGCACGTATTTAGTTCTCCTTTGTTCCACTCCATAAGGCCTAACTCCTTTCCAGAAGAGAAATTAGAATTACGGTTCCTATTGGACGATGTCACCTTATTAAAAACATGTCCCAATTAATGCTAAATGGTTGAGCAAATAGCATGCTTGTCAGATTGCAAAAGAATTGTAAATGGCAAACAGAAAAGTTGACATTTTATTCTAGAAAGAATAGGAAGCCACTGGAGATTCTTGAGCATGGGAGTGACGTGATCCAATCTGTAAAGAGCAGTGCTCCTCAAACTTTTGTTCTCAATATCTTTATCCTATTAAAAATGATTGAGGATCTGTCCAAAGAGTTTTTGTTTATGTGGTTTATCAATTTAGATATTGATCACATTAAAAATAAAAACTAATTATGAATTTGTACTCTGAAAGGATTTCAGAGATTCCCAAGATGCTCTGGACCAGACTTTGAGAACCATTGGTATAGAGGATGGATTAGAGAAGGGAGAGAATGGAAATAGGGAGAGCAATGAGGAAGTTGCGATAATCTAGGTAAGAAGTGGTAAATTCATAAACTAGGGCTATGATTGTGTGAGTAGAGAAATGAAAAAGACTTACTAGACTTATACCTCAAGGAGGTGATTGATGAGAAGAAAGTCCCTTTATGTATAAAAATATTTATAACTACTTTTTGTGATAGTAAAATTGGAAACAAAATAAGTGCCTATCAATTGGGGCATGACTAAATACATTGTGGTACATAAATGTAATGGAATAGTGCTGTGCTATAAGTCATAACAAATTTAATAAATACAGAGAAGCAATGAAATAAAAGTGAATGTTGAAAATTCTCTTTACATGTAATTGGGAAAAATAAAATACTAAAAAGTAGAATTTTTTTCCAAAAATTACGTGAACTGATGGACAGTAGAGTGAACAGAACCAAGAAAATCACATAGTTTGTGTAGGGATGTGTGTGTGTGTGTGTGTGTGTGTGTGTGTGTGTGTGTGTAGGCCCTCATCACCTCACACCGGGGATATTTCTTTAGCCTTGCCACAAACCTCTTATCACTCTGATCTATTCTTTATTAAACTGTAAAAGCAAATTTCTTAAAGTGTGGATCCAATGATTATCTCCCTCTCCCCACCCAATTAACTCCAAGATTTAATATAAAATCCTCTCTGTGGCATTCAGAGCTTTTTACTACCTGCCTCCTCTTCCTACTGTTCCAGTCTTTTAAAGCCCCTTCCCTCCATCTTACTCTTTGATTTGGTGACAGTGACCTCTTTACTGTCCTTCACTCAAGATACTCCATCCCCTGGCTCCAAGCATGTTCCCTGATTGTCCCTTATCCCTGGAATACTCTTTCTCCTTGTCTCAGCCTCCTAGCTTTCCTAGCTTCCTTCAAGTCCCAGCTAAAACGGCACCTTCTACACACATGAAACCTTTCCTTAATCCCCCTTAAATCAAGTGCTTTCCCTCTGTTGATTCTCTATGATCTATCTTATGAATATCTTCTCTGTACCTAGCTTGTTTGCACGTTGTCTCCTTGACAGAATATGAGCTCCTTGAGATCAGAGGCTGTCTTTTTCCTTTCTTTGTATCCCCAACATTTAGCACAGTGCCTGGCACATGATAGTCTCTTTTTTAAAAAATGTATTTAGCTTATTAAAAATTTCCCAATTACATATAAAAAATTACTTTACAAAATGTTTGAGTTCCAAATTTTCTCTCTCCTTCCTGTCCTTTCCCTGTTTCAGAAGGCAAGCATTTTGATAGCACTTATATATAAGAAGTCATGCAAAACATATTTTCATTTAGCCATGTTGCAAAAGAAAACACAAACAAAATAAAACTATAAAAATAAAGCTTTTTTAAAAAAAAATATTATGCTTCAATCTGCATTCATAGCTCATTAGTTCTTTCTCTAGGGGTAAATAGCATTTTTCATCATGGATCATAGTCTTGATCAGAATAGCTAAATCTTACACAGTTGATTATTATTTTAATATTGCTACTACCGTGTATAAAATTTTCTAGTTCCACTCACTTCAGTTTGCATGAATTCATATAAATCTTCATAGTTTTTTTTTTTCTGAAATCATCCTGCTCTTTGTTTGACCACAATCATACATCACAACTTGTTTAGCTGTTCCCTAATTGATGAACACTTCCTCAATTTCCAATTCTTTGTCACTGCAAAATGCTAGAAATATTTTTGTACAAATAACTCCTTCCCCTTTTCCTTTGATCTCTTTGGGATACAAACCTAATAGCAGTATTGCTGGTAGGATATAGTTTTATAGCCCTTTAGGCATAATTCCAAATTGTTTTTCAGAATGGTTGGACTAATTCACAATTCCACCAACAACGTATGTGTCTCATTTTTTCCACATTCCCTCAGCACTGATTACTTTCATTTTCTGTCTTGTTATCCTGTCTGATATATGTTCGATGGTTTCTCAGAATTGTTTTAATTTGTCTTCTCTAATCACTAGCAATTCAGAGCATTTTTATGGGACTTTGATAACTTTGATTTCTTCTTCTGAAAATTGCCGTTCATATCCTTTGACTATTTATCAACTGGCAAATGGCTTTTATTTTATTATACATTTCACTAAGTCCCCTCTATATTTGAAACATGAGGCCTTTATGAGAGAAACTTGCTGTAGAATTTCCCCCCCGCCCCGTTTCCCGTTTTCCTTCTAATTTTGGCGATATTAGTTTTGTTTGCAAAACCAGCAAAAAGTTGTTTAATTTCATATAATCAAAGTTATTTATATGACTTTTCATGATCCTCTCTGTCTCTTGTTTGGTCATAAACTCTTCTCTTATCCATATATCTGACAGGTACATTTTTCCATCTTCTCATGAAAATCATCATATCAACATAATAGTCTCTTGAAAAATGCTTACTGACTAATTATAAGGTGTACTTGGGGGACCATTGACTATTAAGCCTCACTACATATATGGATCAGAGGCAGGATTTGAATTCACATCTCACCAACTTCAAATTCAGTATTCTATTCCCCATGCCATGTCACCTTCCTTTTCCCAACACACTGTAATCCTTATTCAAGGTCCAAGGGTCTTGGGGGACGACATAAACTCAGAAGAGGCTATTCAGGGATTAAACTAGGTGATCTCTATAACCCCTTATAAATGGGCCTCTATGATTGGAGGCCTTAAGATCAACCTGGGTCTCCTAGGTCCTGCCGCTCAGCTAACACTCAATGCCATGGGGCAGCAAGTAATTTAGGACTGTGAGCATGATCTCACCATAGTTTGGCCTTCCAGGCAGCAGCTTTTCTCCTCTGTTTAGCCCTAAGCCTAGTGTGCTCTGGAAACCAGCAGAACCTTATATAATGAAGAGAAAAATGTTCTATTATTGCCTAAGGCACATTCTCCATGAACAGAAAACAGATTTATTGTCGAGTTAAATATTGGTGGGGGGGAAACAGAACGTGTCTTGTGAAAGGAATAGTGAGGGTTTTTAAAAATTAATTACTAGATTATAATGCTAATGAAATATCTTGTTTT
Source organism: Sarcophilus harrisii (assembly GCF_902635505.1). Taxonomy (NCBI): domain Eukaryota; kingdom Metazoa; phylum Chordata; class Mammalia; order Dasyuromorphia; family Dasyuridae; genus Sarcophilus; species Sarcophilus harrisii. The sequence continues at coordinate 270,805,148 of NC_045430.1, read as the reverse complement.
TCACTGTTATCTAGAAATTCCTCAATTGGGCATTTAAAATTCTTCATATTCCAGCTCCTGCCTCCCTGTCTGACTTAATGATTATTATTCCCCTTCACACTCTCTGCAATCCAGACAAGTTATCTCAGTATTCCTTGTGCTTCCATTTCCCTTTCCTGCCTCCCTATCTTTGCATAAAGTGCCCCTTGCATCCAGCATGCCTTCTCTCCTCACCTCTCCCCTTTAGCATCTTCAGAGTCTTTCAAGGCTCATAGCAGGCGCTACTTCCTAAATTGTCAAATATCAAACATACATTTAACTAAAAATTCTACTTTACAGGGAGATTGCAAAAGGCAAGCACTCGCAAGGAGGTCAGAAGAAACAGGACAAGGACACTCTCAAGGTCTTTCTGAAGAACTTTGGAATCAGTTGTAAGACACTAGAGACACTGGCACAGGGCCACCCAGCATCATGTAGCTGCATCAAAGAAGGTGGTGTGCTCCATGAACAAAGCAGAATTGCAGAAGCCCAAAAGGAATATGAGAAGCGTAAACCTAGAGATATCTCCATCCCAAAGGTCCAAAGAGATTATCTGTGCAACCTGTGATTGAGCCTTCCAAGCTTACATTGGGTTGATCCACCACAGTCAAACATACTGCACCTTGACCCCAACATCATGAAATCACTGGGCTTCTTTGAACGTGAAGAACAAACAACATTTGTGGGATGGACTTATATGACTTTTACATCCTTGTAGCTCTGAAGCTGTATTTACTCCCAAAGCCAATGAATTTCTAACTCTTTCAAATGAGATAAGACACAGAAAACTCTCTAGACTCTTGATTGTTATATACAAACTATTTGTGATTATTATTTTACCAATAACATAACATGATAATTATGTGATAAAATAATGTTATCATTATTATATTAATAATGTAACAATAATCATTATTACTTTGTCCTAGGAAGTGAGGACTTTTACAAAGTCTCCTAGAATATCACCTTATGAATGGTATAAATGGGCAGATAGACCACGACCTACATCAGTAGAGAGACTGTACATATGACAGAGCGAGCTGGTTCAAAAAACTATAGCAACATTAAAACTAAAACAAAACCCTCTGGAAACATTTTCTGTAGCCTCAGGTCCCTAGAAATTTTCAATTATTTGCTTGAGGCAGCTAGGTGGCCTAGTGGATAGAGCACCAAACCTGAAGTCAGGACGATCTGAATTCAAATCTGGTCTCAGACACTTACCACTTCCTAGCTGTGTGATCCTGAGCAAGTCATTTAACCCCAATTGCCTCAACAAAGAGGAGAAAGAGAGAAAGAGAGAGAGAGAGAGAGAGAGAGAGAGAGAGAGAGAGAGAGAGAGAGAAAATTATTTGCTTGTTGAAAATGTGCTGATCAGACTATTAATTTGTACTTATTTTGTGCGTATTTTGTATTTGCTAATATGTTCATGCATTGTTTCCTCCAAGAGAAGACCTTTTCCTAGAATCAAATGATAATTGGGTATGCAAAAGGAGTTTAATAAATGTTTGCTGATGAATTGACTGGCTGAAGTATTACTAGTCTATTACTATTGTACTCCAGACGCCATAATGTCTCTCCATTGGCTCTAAGGCCAAATCCAAAATCTTCTCTTTGGAATTTCAACTTTACATCAAGCTCCAATTTACTTCCAGGCTCGCGTTACATTATACTTTTGCAGTTATTCTATATTCCATCTGGGGATGTACTGGTAAATATTTGAAAACTGGCTCTCCATAAAAAAGGAGTACATAACATATGTTAAGTTTAATCTTCTTTATAATGTTTTAATCCATCTCCTTCTTAAGTCTAGGAAATCACCAAAATAATATGTTAAGCCTTGACTTGTAGTATTTGTGATTTCCAAGGTGTAAATGTTCACAGTGAAAATTTTAACAATCGGCTTTTAATAAGCCAGTTCGAACAGGGTCCAACATACCATTGATTTCAGCCAAACCAGATTTTTTGAAAAACTTATCACCTGCCTCAATGGCTTCACATAGGCTGATCCTCATTCCTGGAATACCCCCCCCCTTTCACTACCACCTCTCAAAAAACTTCAGTTTTCTTCAAGGCTCAGTTTAAGAACTATCTTCCACAGGAAACCTTTCTTAATGTTCCAGACTGCTATTTCCTCCCCTGGTACTACTACTCTACTGCTACTATTACTACCACCACCGCCACTATTTCTATCACTACTACTACTACTGCTACTACTACTATCACTACTACTACTATTACTATCACTACTACATCATCATCAACTACTACTGCTACTACTACTACTACCACTATTACCATTGCTACTACTACTACTACTACTACCATCACTACTATACATCATCATCGTCAACTACTACTACTTACTACTACTACTACTACTATTACTACTACTACTATCACCACATCTACTACTACTACTACTATAAGACACACACACAAATTATTTTTATCTTCACTTTTGTACATATGTGTAGATGTACATGATGTCCCTGTTAGAATATAAGCTTCTGGAGGATAGGGATGGTCTCATTCAATGTGGTTTATCTGTTGTATCTCCCAATAAAGTGCAGCTTCATTGAGAACAAGAATTCTTTGGGTTTTTTCATACCTCCTAATATAACACCTGGCTCACAGAAAGGGCTTCATGTAGGAAAGAATATGTCCCCAAGTGGCTGAAAGGAAATGTTTGCAATTGTTCACATTATATATTAGAAGTAAATGTTCATGTTATATGTTAGAAGTAAATGTTCATTTGTAAAAGCTAATTGATGTTAAATGAAATAGAAAGCCAATCAATCACTGACATTTAACAGAAACACAACTGGTGGGGGCTCAAGCAGTGGAGGTACACTCAAGGCTTCAGGACCCCTCTAGAATCTTGATGGGCAGAGATGTAGCCAGCCTTGCCTTGGGAGTGAGGCATCCTGGCTCCATTAATAAATCTTTATTCATACTTGAATGAAGAGGAGTGAGCCATTCCCTTCAGAAGCTGGGTTTCCCGTACCCAGAGTATCCTGAGTGTTCAGAAAAGAAGGGATCCACATAAGGCGCATTCTGAGGTGTGTGCAGAAGAGGGGGTGATGAGACAGGGTTTTTACAAAATGGTACATGGTTCTTTGGAGTTCACACTTAAAGCACTGGTGGTTTTCCAAAGGTTTTGTGAACCTGAGGCTTTTCTGGCAAAGGGATGGAGAGTCCCTGTTTCAATCCAGTCACCCTTGACGGAGGATTTGGGCCAATAAAAGCATCAAGATTCACTCAAATTCCTTCCAGAGATGCCTCTTCTGATGACCTCTGAGAAAATGACTTGGTGGTAAGTAATCGTATCATTCCTCCCTGCAGGCCTTTGCTTTTTCTCACATCCTTCTTCTGTTCCAGGAGAAATCAACCATTCCATCTGCCGTCCGAAAGCTCCCGCCTTATTTAATTTAATTAATAAGCAAGATAAAACTTTTCCAGCTGAGTCAACTATTTTGCTCTTGAGTGACCGACTACCGTCTCTTGGTCAGAAGAGAACTTTTCTCTGTTCTCCACCTTCATTCCCAAACTTTTTTGCCTTTTGGTTGATTTAAAGAGGAGAAAATGAGCTCCCACTTTGCACCTGCCTTTTCTGTACTTGCATCCCCCCACTCTCCAGATCAGTATGGTTCACCTTGGCCCTCCCTGTGACCCCACAGAACCAAGGCTGTCCTTGGAATTCTACGCCAGAGAGCAAGAAGCAAGGTCAAACATCTTGGCTTGGTCCACGTTTGCATTGGGCCTCCCACCCCCACCAAATCAGGCAGCCAGTGATGGAGGAGAGATAATCCGATGGATTCCTTCTTTTTCTCAGCCGGGATGGACTCCCTTATAAGGAAGAACTATGCCAGTTGGAGCCTTTCCCTCTGGGGTCCACTGAGAATCAGAGTTCTCACACGAAGGCCACTGTCTTTCCTCCCCAAATGGGGTTTGCAAGAATCAAAGGGAATTCACAGGAGGACAAAAGTATTCCTTTTGAAGTGGGAATCTGGCTGTTACCCTCTCCTAACCGTGTATTCCCAAGGGCAGACATATTCATTTCTGTCTCCCATCGTAATGATGATAAATTTGCCCAGGCTAACATCCCCATCATCCACGGAGACCACTCGCTCTGGCAACAGAGATCGCTCCCTTACCTGGTGACATCAGCCATTAGTCAGCTGCAACTGCCACCATACAGTGGGGCCTTCGGGGTCTCTTATCTCACACGTGCACTTGTCTTATTATGTCTTACCAGCCTGGAGAAATGATGGAAAGGAATCCTTAATGTAGTCAAGCCTTTTGTTTAAATCCCTGCTGTAGCTTTGTCGCAGAGAGTACCGATGACACAAGAAGGCTGAAGAACGGGGGAGAAATAAAAATACCAGGCTGGAGCAGGAAAGAGAAGTATTCTCAAGGGGACCATCAGTCAAACAATTCATTGATTAAGTAAGCACCTACTATGTGCCAGGCCTATGTTAGCTGCTTGGGTCAAAAAGTTAAAAACAAAAAAGCCTTGACCTTTAAGGAATTGATCCTTTAGATGAAAGAAATCTAATTTATTTCTGCTGATAATTTTTTAAAAATGGGACAGATATCTTATTGTTGAAAGTCTTCTATATTGATTGGAATCAATCACTGATAAGCATTTATTAAGCACCCACTGGGTACCAGCCAGCATCCTAATGAGTGGGGCTTCTAAGATCCCCTCCAGCACCAAATCCATGATCTTAGGCTGTTGGAGAGCTCTTCAATAACATTCTTTCCAGTATAGCCCGTCCTGGGCAATGTGTTGTAGCCTGCCCCCACCCATCCCCGGCCTCCCCCTGCCCCGTGGGTGACTTCCAGCTGAAATTCTTTGGAGATTGGAGAACTGTGTGACTCAGACCTCTCCAGGAGCATTGGAAGGGCAGAGAGTGAAAAGATGGGTCTGGATTCTAAAGTGTGCATGTGCACCCAGGCACGCACAAACACACACGTACACACACAGGCATGTGTACACATAGATCACCATTTGTCTTCTGCAAAGGGAATGGTGGGAAGCATGCCGAAACCAAACCTCTCAAGTCGTGTCATGCAAAAAATGGCCTCTCTCTCCCTTCCTCCCTCCCTCCTTCCTTTTCTCTGTATCTCTCTCTCCTTCTTTCTCCCTCCCTTTCCCTCTGTGTCCCTCCCTCCCTCTCTCTCTATCTCTCTCTGCTTCTCTCTCTGTCTCTCCCTCTCTCTCTTTCTCTCTCCTCTCTCTCCCTCCCTCTTCCTTCTCTCTCTGTCTCTCTCTCTCTTTCTCTCTCTCTCCTTTCTCCCTCTCTTTCCCTCTGTCTGTCTGTCTCTCTCTCTCTCTCTTTCTCTCACACACATGTGTGTATGCAACATGCTGTGCACACAGAAACACATGTGTACACGCCCAATGCACACATGTGCTGTCCAGTTACACTGCACACATACATGTGCAACATTCTCTCTCACACAAACAGAAGGGGAGGACACCAATAAGATCTCCTGAACTGAACCTCTTGTTTCCCAGAATGCCCACGTGCCCCTCTCCTGCCGCTCTGTGGGCAGCGGCTCTGTTGCCCAATCCCTCTCTCAAAATCAGACAAACACTCTCTATCAGGGAAGTCTTGGCAGGTGAGGGATCTCCTCCCCTTGGGCTTAGACAGCCAGGGCAGAGCCTTTCCTGGGAGCTGTGGGGCAGAGAGATTGCATCACTAATAGAGGAAAAGGAGGAGTAACAAGAAAAGAAGAAGTTTGAAGGGGCAAGAAAGGAAAATAAAATGCAAAAGATGAATCAGGGAAGTTTGGGGTTTGGGGGGGGGTTACTGCTAAGGTAAATAACCAGATCAGATTGCATTTAGAACTTTGTAATGTACCAATAAAGGTGTGAGCTGGAGACCTGGCTTCAAATATCTGTCCAGCTACTTGAATAAATCACTCCTCTTTGGAGGACTCAGTTTCCCCAAGTGACAGAATTGGGGATGCCCAACATGTCCTCGAGCTCTAATTCTTTGGTCATGGGACAGTCAGGTGACCACAGGCAAGTCCCCTTCTCTCTCTTGACCTCAGGAGGCTGGGTTTGGGTCACTTCTGGTCTTGCTCCCTAAAGAGAAGTGACACAAGGAAACAGAAGAGCCCCAGAACATCGAGGGAAGGCAGGAGGAGGCAAGGGAGGGAAGAAGGCGATGGTGCATCAGAGTGTGGCATGCCAACAACGCTGTTGGACGGGGAGTCAGGACACCTGGGGCTGATTCCTGAGTTGTGTGAGCCTGGACTAGCCTTGGAAAAATAGATGCCAGAGCAGAAGGGGCCTTAAAGATCCCCTGGCCTAATCTTTTCATTTTACAGATGAGGAAACTGAGGTCCAAGGAAATAAAATGACTTGCTTAACATCACATGGGTATAATGTACAAGGATGAGATTTGGACTCAGTTCTTTTGACTGGAGGCATTGCAGTCCAATGAAAAGAACCATCATGTGGAATAAGAGGACCTGGATTCAAATCCTTCACCTCACCTATAATGTGATCCTAGGTAACTAATCTCCCTGGGTCTGAACTGGGTCTCACCAATGTCAGTGAATTTTCCCTGCCAGTCTCTGTGTATTGACTTCCATCCTTCTCTTTGCAGAAGACATAGGCTTACACACTCACACACACACACACACATACTCACACACACTCTCTCACACACACACACACTCACTCACACACACACACACACACTCACACACACACACATACACACTCACACATGCTGTTGCCTTATCTAAAAAATAGGGCTAATAATACCAAAACACCTCAAAGAGAGCATCTCATCAATGGGCTTTGGAAACATGAATGATTAGTGTCATTATGGCAGCAGAACAAAAAAAGGGGAAATTAAATTCCCAGATGATCTACGTCAATGCACAACAAAGAGATGATTGGGGACAACCTGGGGTGGGGGAAAGGGAAGAGGAGGGAAAGAACGAATGGAGATGAGAGAAAACATGGTGAGAGAAAAACCATGGACCAAGAAGGGCTCTGTCCAACACAGGTGCATTCACTGAACAATGGAGACAAGTGAAAAGATGGGTACAAGGCCTACAGCTGCTCACCAGCAGGCCCACTGTCCCTGCTTCTGACCTCCTGCCATCCAGGCCCTCAGGCCCCCAGCTAAGCCAGAGCTCTCTCCTTACCTTGACGTATTTGAGAGACCAGGACAACTGAAACAGAGGAAGTGAGCAGGGGGGAACTTGGGAGCCCCCCTTAAAGAGCAGTCTCCAAGTGCTGTCTATTCTGTCAGCAGAGAATCCCCACTGAAGCACCATAGAAGCTGATTTCCAGTCCCAGCTGCCCCACTGATTTCTTAGGATCCCCTGAGCCAGTTACTTCAGTGTCCTCAGCTGTAGAATGAGGCATTTCAAACACATGACCCAGATGGCCTCTTTGAACTTAATGCCTCTCAAGCAAACGTGTCTCATGGGAGATTTCATATTCTGCCCTCTCCAAAGGAAGCCAAGTCTGATCCAGCCCTTGAAGGACCAGCCAACAAGAACAAGGTTTCTTTGTCTTTGTCTTTGTTTTTGTTTTGTTTACAAGGCCTTGGGGGTTAAGTGACTTGCCTGGAGTCACACAGCTGGTAAAGAGTTAAGTGTCCTGGGCTGGATTTGAACTCAGGTCCTTCTGACTCCAGAGTTACTCCGCCATCTAATTGCTCCCCAAATTTCCTTTTCAATCCAATCAGGAATGAGCCACTAATAATAATCTATGATTTTGTCAGTATGGGAAACTCCCGCTGAGGGAACTCCTTCTCTCAATCCAAATTGCAGCCTGTCTGAAACAGAGGCTGGTCCTGAGCTGGATAGGACCTGTCTAATCTGACCCCTCATCTTACATAAACAAAAATGATTCATCCAAGATCACATAGTGTCAGAAACAGGAGTGAACTTCTGAGAGACTCCAAGCCCAGTGCTTGACCCCCTGCTCTTTCTATTGGCTACAGACATGGGGACGAGGACCGGACCTGGACTTCCATTGACATGAGGAAATTCCCTTCTCCAATTCCATTGGAAATATACCATCTTTATGAGTTGCCTAGACTCAGCAAAGAGATGTTAAGTGACTTGTCCAGGGTCACACAGCTCATGATATCCGAGTAAGAATTTGAACCTTCCTGGATCCCTGTTTAATCTCTTCACCCCCCTCCTTTCCCTCTCCTCCTTCCCCCCCTTCATTAACGCATAGAAACCCTTCATTTTTCTTCTTTAAAAATGAAACAACAACGAGCCTGCTTCCCCAGCGTGGCAGGGATTATTGAGAAATCTAAGGAGGTAAAGCTTGGGGGGGGTTGTTTTTACATTCTTGAAGGTCCTTCAACACATGGCATTTGTAAATGCAAAGAATGAGCTTTTAGTAGAATAATAACGAAGGACAGTTTCTTGGCACTGCCAAGAGTGGGGGGAAGGGGCAGAAATGCGCACATGCAAGTCCCAACCCTTCCGTGGGGGCCACGCCACGGGATGGGCCACGACTAGATTTCAGCCGCAGGCCTCCCGAGCTGGCTCAGGCCCGAAGGGGCCGACTTTCAGGGAGAAATAAGCGTAGACGAGACAGCGAGCTTCTGCCTCTTTCTTTGTGTATTTATACATATGTACTAACATATATTCTTGATATCTAGAGTGTTCCAGAAGCATATGTATGTATGTGTGTGTGTGTATTTCTTGACATCATTGATACTCACGTAGCTATGTATAGATACATAATATCTATATACACCGAGATACAAAGATACATTTATATATATGTCTATATACATCTCAAAGATGTCAAGAAAAAAATATATATATACATGTTTCTGGAACACTCTGAATATCAAGTCAGAGTGTGCATGTGCATGTGTGTCTGTGTGTGTGTGTGTGTCTGTGAGAGTGTGTGTGTTTATGTGTGTGTGTGTGTGTCTTGACATCAATGATGGAATAAAGAGCTTTTGAAGATGCAAATTTCAGCATGATCTATGGGAAGATGTCCTAATCACTTCAGCTGTCAACAAGGGAAGTAGAATTTGAGTGTCGGAAGAGACTTCAGCAGCCAATAGGAAACCTCAGAGAGAAAATTAATTCCTACTGGGCAAGTAAATATCCATCCAGCTTTTACTTGAAAACTCCAAGGATGGGGCACTCAACACTTCTCAAAGCTGTAGCTCGGAAGCAAAGAGAGTTGGAAGCGATCTGGGATCATCTCAGTCCAATCCATGTCTTTGGAAGAATGTGGACAAGCTGCTCACTGGAAAAATGGCCAGCCAGCACCTAGGGGATGCAGGGAGGGAGGCTGTTTGGGACTGAGCTGGACTGGGAGGTCATGACATGGCCACGATGCTAAAAAGCCATAGTAAAAACCCACAGAAGTGCACTGGGGTCAGTGGCAGTAAAGCTCTCATATTGTTTAATTTCTGATTATTATTATTATGATTATTATTGTTCATTTTCTGATTAATGAGGGACAAGCCAGATGCTGTTCTTTGCTCAAGCCCTTCTTCTTGCAAATCCTTCCACAACTGCACTTGCCTGAGTTGGAACAGAAAAGGGGTATCATTTTTCCCCGGTGATTTCAGCATCTCAGGATCAGCATTCTAAAGACTGGGTACAATGTCTCATTGTGCAACCCTACTGATGTGGAAAGCTTGGGGAGATTGGAGATGGAATTGTATTGAGCCCAGGATATACTTGAAGTTGGCCATTTTGAAAAATAATCCTGATCTCAGCTTATTTTATGGTCATTTGCTCCTGCACATGGAATGCCTGGGAATGAAGAAGAAAGGGCAGAATTAGGGGGAATCCGGTTCCAATCAGCTGGATTCTGTTTAATTAAGGATTTGCTTATTTCTTCAAAGCACAGCAGCTCTTAATGTCACTATGTCTCTAAGAGGCAGCTTTCAATGGTGAATAGTGTTGGACTCAACGTGGAGGACTCCAGATTTAATTTTAACTCACTGTCTGACTGTGATCAGGTCATTTAACTGCTCCCAGATTCCGTTTTCTCCTAAGTGAAACTGATTTATAATTCCTGCAGAACTTGCCTTGCAAAATTCTTGTCAGAGTTAAATAAGACAATGGATGGCAAAGGCTTTGCAAATTTTAAATCACTCTATGTGTGTGTACATGTGCACACGTGCACACATATATGACAACTGTTTAAGACAATGACCAACCAAATCCTCAGTTCCTTAACCATCTCCTCTTACCCCCTTGCCCTTTGAACTTTCCGAATATACAAATTAAAAAGAGAGATTAAACTCAGCAGCACTCTAAATTGCTAAATAATAATTTTTTTCAAAAATTTTCCCAGAGTTCATTTTTTCCTCTTATGCTTTTTATGGGTCTGCTGTTTTAAGAGTCTGCAACAGCAGTAATGACCTTCAGTTCAAGCTACTTCCTGCCTGGTAATGACCATCTGGGTTAAAGGCCCAGACTTGAATCCAGTTTCCTTCCCCAAGCAGTGGTGGCTGGGAATCCATCACCTTGTTACCATTACTGCTCAAATTGTGTTATTTCCACATTACTGTCAAATTAACTCCTTTTCTCAGAGCGATTTCAACATATTTTAGGCTGTTTCAAGTCACCCAAAGAATCTTTTTCCTCCCTCTTTTTTTTTTTTAAGCACAAGTAAGACAATGTCAACACTCACTGTGAAACTGGAAAAGTATGTTGGGCAATCGTTGAAAGAAGGCAGTCAGACCTCGGTGTGGTCTGAGTTAACAGGACAACTAGATGCAGAAAATGCAGCGTATTGCTATGGAGCCAACGTGGAAGAACATGTTCCAGCCTTTAGACATTTCTATTAGGAAATGGGTTTATTGGCATAGCTAACCATTAACACATACAGCATGGGTGCATTTCCTACTGGAAGATGAGCTTCGGTACACGCCTTGTTAAGACAGGGATGATCTACTGTGGGATGCTGGGAGAGCAAACACAGTGGTCTTTTCTGTCACTTTTTCTCGGAGGCCCGTGTTTATCATCATAAGCAAAAGACTTAGATCGGTCAAAAGGGCTGACAGAAAAGAAAAAATAGAATTAAAAAAATCTGAAAGGTGTTGGACCGAAAGGACCAACCCAAGTTTTCCCATCTGGGATGGAAAGGGAGGCCTGGCAGATGCTCTTCTGGGCTCTCTGCTAAAGGGGATGAATGAGTCTGGGATGAGGCTGAAATCAAGTGGCCTGTGAACTCCCCAGACCCTAGAACAATCACTGGATAGTAGCACTGGCAGTCCATTCCCATCTGAACCTAATGTGATGCCCTGGCCAGGAGATAATCATCTGAGTCATTCAGACCTCCAGGCACTAAATCCAAAGATCACAAAAGGAGACAGCGCCCATCTCCTAGTCTCCACGGCAACCTCTCCTGAAACAGATCCACAGTTTGGTACCTCTAAAGGACAGTATTCCCAGACCACACACACACACACACACACACACACACACACACACACACACGAGGATTCATGTAAACCAAAGCACTATGTTTAGTGTCAGATGCAGACTTCAGTAAATGCAAAGGGAGGAATAACAATCCCATAAAGTAAAGGACTTCTGAGATTAAAGAGTTTCACCCTAAACTAGGGAAACAAAAACAGATTTAAAAAAAAAAGGACTACAAGTGTTCTCTACAAGCTAGGACATAACTTTATCAATATTTGATAGCAGAGTCAAACACCGAACATTTAGTGTATGGGTTAATTTTAAAAAAATAATAATTTTTTCACAGTGAGTTCTAAACCCTTGGAAGATTCTGCTGGTTTTTAGTAGAAAGACACTCATTGGCACAGGTAATTCACTCGGTGTCCACAGCTTCTCCCACTCCACCCGGAGTAAGGCACACAAAGGGTCACCCATGGCTGCAGTCAGGGAAGAGTTAGTCTCTTCAGCCACTTCTACATTAGGAGATTAATTAGGTTTATCTTCAGCTAGAGACTAAGGGAAGTTCAACAAGTGGATGATTTCTGTAGGATCCTTGATCCAGTTTCCCCTGGTGTTTATTCTAGTTGTCAGAGCCACAGTGACCTGGAAGAGACCATCAGAAGCTTCCCCAAGTGGGGAGTCAGCTGCAGAAGCCAGTGCGTTTTCCTTTGCCTCAGGCAGGGGAAGGAAAGGCCCAGGAACGGGCTCTCCCACACAGGTAAGGGATCCATCTCCCTCTTGAACTGGCTCCAAGCAAAGTATGCAGCCTTAGGTCCCGTTCCCAAAGTTGAACTACTTGGTGACTTCATTATTGCCTCTTAAAGAGCCAGGCTGGCTAGAAAAGCCCTGGCTGCTCATTAGTGCTCAGAGTCAGGACTGGCAGAGTCTTCACAGTTTCAAAGAATTCTTGGGTATTTGTCTCAGCAGATGAAATCCGAAAAGCCCCCCGGATGCTCCCTCAGCACACAGGAATAGGGAGCCCGAGGGCTGTCGGGAGCCGTTCCCCCAGCTCTTCCTAGCCCCAGCAGGGAATCCTGGGCCACCAGGGGCTGCTGCCTTGACCTCCCATTGAGGCTCTGGAGTTTTTAAAACAAAAACAAAGGTGTGTCTTTCTAGAGGGCAGTGATTAAACACAAAGGCTTGGCCCAAGGCCTCCGGCCTGGCCCCCGGCCACGAGGACGGAGATCCAGCTGATGGGAGAAGCTAATTCCTCCATTTTTTTTTTGCTCCCACAGAACCAAAGCTGACGGTTTGGGGACGATAGCAAAGGGAGTGGTCCCGATCCCCGGCCACAGCAGATGTCCGCCGGCCTCACGAGGCAGCCAGCGATTTTCCGGCTTGGGCAATCCAGAGCCCGGGGGCTGGGGGGCCACGGAGGAAAAAGAGGTCCCCGGTGGGGAGATCCGGAGGCGAGTTTGTGCCATGGAGCCCACAGCGTTCCCCGGCCCCACCCCCCCTCCACGGGCACCGGGACCTCAGTCAGCAAAGCGCTGCATGAGATGGTCGTCCCGCCTGCTCCCTCCGCTGCCGCCCCCACTCTCCATGAAGCGGTCACACGGGAACTCGATGAGGTCGGCCTCGCTCAGGGCGCACACGGCCGTGCGAGGCCGGTGGGACTGGAAGCCCGAGAAGTCTGCCGAGACCCCGGTGCCCATGGAGCGAAGAGGCCGTCGAGTGGAATACATCTGGCGCACGTGGACCGGGGCACCCCCTTTCCGGCGGCCTCGCAGCTTCCTCCGCAGCCAGCGGGAGGCCCAGGCCGCCAGCGCCAGGAACACCAGGAGAGCGTTGACGGCCAGGAGAACCAGGGTCAGCAGTTGGTAGTCCACGCCTCCGGCTCGGCCCCCGACGTGCCCGGCTTCGGGCAGGGTGACCAGCCCCGCGCAGTGGTCCCGGGGGGCCACGGGGCAGACCCGCCCCCCGAGGACGGCCTCCACGCACACCAGGTAGGGGGTGTCCCCGCGCAGCTCCCGCAGCGTGGCCGCGTCGCTCCGCTCGGGCAGGTAGACGAACCGGTGGAATTTGGGCTGCTGCCCGAAGCGGTCGAAGAGCAGGCGGAAGCGCGCGCCGTCGGGCGGCCGGGGGCTGCGGTGCTCGCGGACAGCCCAGCGCACGGTGGCCGTGTCCGTGCCCACCGCCTCCACCGTCAGGTTGCACAGGAAAAACTTGTTGAAGTCGCACGGGTCCGACACCAGCGGGGGCAGCATCTCCTGCGGCCCGGACGGGGCGCCCCGCTCGCGATGCTTGGCGGCCAGGCGCTGCATCTCCGCCCTCTGCCAGGGATCGCTGGCGGGCGATGGGGCCGAGCTCGACGGGGCGTCCCCGGGAAAGCTCGGGGCAGGCTGGGAGGGGGAGGGGCCCTCCCCTTCCCAAGGAGGGCGCGTGCCCTCGGGTGTCTCCAGCAGATCCGCGGGTGGGGACAGCTGGAGCGTGGTTGCCGAAGAGGAGGATGGACGCTGCGGGCCTGGCCCCCGCCGGCTAAGCCTCGGACCGCTCTGGTTGCTGCCGGGTGTCCCCGCCCCCTCGTCGGAGGCCACCCCGGGGAGGGCCCGCCCGCGCTGCTGCTGCTGCTGCTGCTGCTGCTGCTGCTGCTGCTGCTGCTGCTGCTGCTGCTGCTGCTGCTGCTGCTGCTGCTGCTGCTGCGCCTGGGATGGGGGCTTCCCGAGACCACCAGGAGAGGGCGTCCCCTGCGCCTCCCCGGCCCCGGCTGCGGGAGAGACTGCGGGCCGGACCGAGGGCTGCGGGGAGGAAGCGGTGGGCTCCAGGCAGGAGCCGTTTTGAAGCTGCGCGTCGTCCAGGTAGTCGAGGTACTTGCCGCGCAGCGCCGGGGGGTGACGACACTGCACGAACACCGTCAGCAGGCGGCCCTGCGAGTGCCAGTGGCCCATCCAGCGCTTCAGGCCGCGCAGGCGGCAGTCGCAGACCCAGCCGTTGCCGTCCAGGTCCAGGCGGTAGAGGGCCGGGCTGGCGCCGAAGATGTCCCCGGCCAGCGAGCCCAGGTCGTTGTCGCGCAGGTTGAGCTCGCGCAGCCGGGCCAGGTGGCGGAAGGCGGCCGGGTGCAGCGCCGAGAGCTCGTTGCGGCTCAGGTCCAGGGTCTCTAGGCTGCCCAGCGGGTCCAACAGCGCGGCGGGCAGCTCCCGCAGCCGATTGCCCTCGAGGCGCAGCTCCCGCAGGGCGCCCAGCCCCACGAAGGCCTCGGGGGCCAGGTGAGCCAGCTGGTTGGCGCTCAGCGAGAGCAGGCCGAGCCGGGGCAGGTGCTGAAAGACGCGGCCGCCCAGCTGCTGCAGGCTGTTGGCCGACAGGATGAGGGTACTGAGCGAGCGCAGCGGCCCGAAGGTGGCGGGGTGGCGCAGCGAGGGCTGCAGCTCGTTGCCGGACAGGTTGAGGAAGCGCAGCTTCCCCAGGTGAGCGAAGGCGTTTTTGCCCAGGAAGCGGATGCGGTTGGCCTCCAAGTGCAGGTAGAGGAGGTTGCCCAGGGGGGCGAAGGCCGAGTCGGGCAGGGAGCCGAGGGAGTTGCCGTCTAACCTGAGTTTGACCAGGCTCTCCAGGCCCTCGAAAGCGCCCCGGCTTAACCTGCCGATCTCGTTGCCGTTGACGTAGAGGATGCGCAGCTTGGCCAGAGGGGCCAGCGTGCCCGGGGCCAGCCCGTCGAGCAAGTTGTTGCCCAGGTAGAGCTCCTCCAGCCGCGAGAGTTTTTCGAAGGTCTTGGGGTGCAGGGAGCGGATCTGATTGAACTGCAGGTCGAGGCGCCGCAGTTGCGCCAGGCGGTGGAAGTCGAAGGCGGTGATGTTGGCTATGAAGTTGCCCCCGAGGCTGTAGGTCAGCACCTCCTGGGGGCTGGGCAGAGCGCTGGTCTTGGGCACCGCGCGCAGCCCGCGGTTGGTGCAAAGGAGGTGCTGCTGGTGCTGGCAGTCGCAGCGCTCGGGACAGATGGGCTCCGGTGGGGGCGGCAGCGAGAAGCAGCCGCCCACCAGCAGCAGCAAGAAGCGGACCGTCCAGGCGACCTCCATCCCCGAGCGGCCGACTGCGAGACTTGCGCGCGGGTCCCTCTGCTTAGCCCACAGCCCCGGGCTCTCTGCCTCATGCCCCTTTCCCTGCTCGCAGCCGCCGCCAGTCCCCCGAGTCGCTCCGTCGGGTTCCTTCCTGGCGTCGGAGCTCGGCCACTGGGGAGACGCTCCCGGAGGCTCGAGTTTGGACCGAGCCCCGCCGCGCGAGCACCATTCGCGCCCCGGCGGCCGCCTGCTCGCCCGCCTGCCGGCCCGCGGACCGAGTGCAACGGTCCGTCTGGGCGGGGCCGCGGAGTGGGGAGGGCAGCCGGCCCCTCTCCGCCTTTGGGTCCGCCGCGGGCCTGCGGCAAGGCCTGATTCCCGGCAGCCCGGACTGGCCCGGACTGCGGGCTGGAGGGAGGTCGCTCAGAGCTCCCCGGAGGGCCCGGCCCGTCCGCGTTCCGCCCAGCCCGAGCCCAGGTGGCCGGGCAGCTTCATGGCTGCAGTCCCTCCTCCTCCTGCCGCTCTCGCTCTCCCTTCTCCTCCGCCTCCGCTGCCGCCGCCGTCTGGCCAAGGGGGGGGGAAAAGGGCTGATCCGAGAGGGCGGCCCCCTCCCCCTTCCCCCGCCACAGCTTGGGGACGAACGAGCCGACTCCGGGGCTGCCTGCCCGAGCCCAACTCCCGAAAGTGCTGAGGGAAAAGAGAGAGAGAGAAAAAATAATAAAAAAAAAAAAACCGGGGCCGGAAATTCGTACTTCCCACACTTGGTCCCCCCCTGGGACCCCAGGCGGGAAAGAGGATCCGGCGAGGCTAAGAGCGAGCCCCCCGCGAGGGGGAGCAGGAAATCTTGGAGCCGCTCGGGCCGCCGCCGCGCTGCTTCTGGGCAGCTCCGGGGACAGCGGCCCCCGAATGGGAAGGGACGGATTGGAACCAGCTGCGGGGCCTGGGAAGGAGGGCTGGCTGGGGGAGGGGAGGGGTGGGAGCAGAGGGCCGGCTCTCGGGACGGAGGAGGGGGGCGGCCAGCAGCGTGGGGGCAGGGGCGGGGGGGCGACCACCGAGGACATCTGCAGACAGCCAGAACCGTTTTTATTTGAAAAGAGTAACCTGGCCCCTTCCCGCGAGCGGCGGGAGCGAGCGAGCGTTCCCTCGGAGCAATCCGGTGGAAGTCAATTGCCTGGAGAGAACCACCCTCCCCGAGCTGGGGCAGGAAGTTTTCCCCGAGCTTGGCCCGGGGCCATCCGCATTATATAGGAAGTTTTTGGCAGGCACATCAAGGCTGTCTGGGAAGGGCTGCGGAGCGGGCGCTGTCACTGTTCTTCGGCTGGAAGGGGCAGGCCCGGGCACTGAGGGCCCCGGGTTCTGGGCTCTAACATCTGGGGGATGAGACTGGGCTGGGGGAGCCTGGATTCCGCCCCCTAGGAGGGGGCTCTTGTTCAACATGGCTCCCAGAGAGCGGGCCTTGGCACAGGCAGCCGGGCAGCGCCGGGCAGCTTAGGCGAGGACCTGCCCGGCCAGTTTTTAGATCCCGTTCCCATGAATCCTGTTACGACCTTTGAAGCTCTCCCAGTCAGCTTCTGTGAGGTCTACGACGAATCTCCGGAGGGGGCATTGAAGGCCCATGGCATTGCCCGCAGCAGGGGTTTGCCAGACTCTCCGGTGCCCACCTGCTACTTTCTGCTTTGGAAAAGGCAACTGTGTGGGATAGAGAACAAGTTGGGGAGATACAAAGCTAAGGGGCTGGATGGGGAGTCAGGAAAATCTCCTGTCTCTTAGCTGTGATCCTGGCTATGTCACTTAATCAGAGCCTCAATGTTGTCATCTGTAAAATAGGGACCCCCATCTCTAGGATTGCTATCAAATTAGATGAGTGAATGAATGATTTCTTAAAGTCCTTAGCAAGTGTTAAGCATTGGGTTTGTAAGTTGTTTTGCAAACCCTGAAATATTGGAAGAGAAAATGCAATAGTAACAAAAAGCAGTACACTATTCTCTGTACAATGCAACATAATTATTGTGTCCAGTGTTAGCTGATATACAAAGTTCAGATAAGACAAGTAGTTCTTTCCTAAAGAAGCTTCTTGTCTCGCCTTCCCCTCTTCTCCATTGAGAGCTCAAAGGGGCCTGAGAAGATACTAGTCCATGAGCCTCTTTTTACAAATGAGGAGACTGAGAATCAAGTGGTAGAATTCAGATTTGAATCCAGTTCTCTGTAACTCCCAATTCAGTACCTTTTCCATTAATTGTGGGAGAAGCCGCCGATACAAAGCAAACTGTAATATGCAAGATTAAATCCTGCCCACACCAGTTAGAAAGCAAAATTCGATGTGCCATCCGAGAAGGGATGTTGTTATTGACTTCCTGAAATGGGTAGAATTTGCCAAGCGAAGAATAAAACTAAAATAATTCGGAGAAAAGTTCATGGCTGGGAGCTGGAGCAGGGAGGAGAGGTTTATTAACTGAGGAAGAATTTGAGCTATCCCTTTGAGAGGATTGGAGAAACAGAAGGGAAAGGAAGCAGCATTCTGGGAGAGAGGGAGAAACCTCCAGAGCAGAGACTGGAAAGGAGGCATTCTGGGAGAAAAGAGAAACCGCCTGAGCAGACAGCAGGGTTCATACTGACTGTCCAAAAGGCAAGACACTGTACTTTATTAGCATTTTCTCCACTATTTGAGTCAAGACAATTGGCAAAACAAGAGATCAAACCCTGAATTGGAGTTTGCTGATTTATCCATTTCTGTGTGAATTTAACGATCTGCTCTCTTCACTATGAGAGGGCTGGAGCATACCCCTAACTTTAGGAGAGGTGGGGAAGGAAAGAGGAGTTAGATTCTCCAATAGGGACACTGCTGCCTCTACTAGACAGATTCTAGAATGGCCTTGGGTTGGGAGGAACAGGGCAAAATGGAAGAGGAGGGGGTGTAAGACATCCCCTAGTAGAATTTGAACTCGTCTTCCTGCCTTCCAAAGGGTGGCGAGGTGGGATACAGTGGATAGAGAGGGCCCAAAGTCAGAAAGATTCAAATCTGGCCTCAGATACTTTGCTTCAGTTTTCTCATCTGTAAAATGAGCCAGTATCTAGCTAGTCTCTCTGCCAAGAAAACCCCAAATGGGGTCACGCAAACTCAGACGCTACCTAAATGACTGAATGACGTTCTGACTTCAAGCCCAGTATTTTACCCAGTGCACCGAGCTTCCTCACAGGATAATGGTGCCGAATGGAAGAAACCACGAGTTTGGCTCATCAGATACTTTTGGCCCTTTTACAAGAATCTGACAGAAGTCCCCTGCGGTCCAGGGCTGTGGCTCACAAGTTATAAGTAAAGAGGGAGATGAGAACAATTACTCATCTTCTCTAGAAATGTACTCTTTTCTATCTGCCTGACTTTTCTCCAAAGTAGCCCAGGGAGACCTGTGGGGACTGGCTTGATCTTTAGTTATTGTGAGGCTGATGATCTTGAAGAAGGGAAAGAAGGAGGAGAATTTTACTGCCTTCCCAAGTTACAAGATCATAGACAATCGGTGCACAGCTTGTGCACGGCTGCTGCTCTCCTCACCTATGGAAGCTGGTATTTATTTCTGCGAGGAATTCTGAGGCTATAAAACACCTTGCTGAGTTTTTGATGTCAGAAGATGATCACTTCTCCATAATGTTCCATTTTCTTGAAAACAATCTATCTGCCATGTGTAGTTAGTGCTATTTGAAGTTAATATCATCCGGCCTATTTCAGAGAAGTATAAACAGTTCTTCCCGATGCCACGGTTTACTCCCATTTACAAAGACTTGTCACTTAAACTCCCTGACTTTTATGTTGAATGAGAGCAGGAGTCCCTGATCCACAGCTGAAAGTGATATATTTAATCTCCTTCCGGAAGAGAAGTAGAGAGGAGGAGTGGCTACCAGATGTTTCATCATGACTGCTTTTCCTAAGGGGATCCTTTTCTGTGAAATGTGGCCTTTTGGACGGGAAGATCTTTGAAATCATCCATTCCCCCTAAAAAAAAACAGTATCCATACATATATAATGTATAGCTAATTTTTACGTGTGTGTGTGTGTGTGTGTGTGTGTGTGTGTATGAAGAAGGTGTGTTGACTATGGAGCTGTTACAAGTCATTTCTATGCTTGGGGAGTATCACAAAAGTTGTTCAGAGTAAATAGAATAAAACAGCTTCAGAAGCTGTTAGAGAACAAGGGGAAAAATAGCTGAGTGGGACAGGGCAGAGTCTACCCAGGATATGGGCAGAAGAGACTGGAGGCATCTGGTAGCTTCTTAATGTAATTATTTATTCTTGCTAACTGGATGCTAAATTCAGTTGTTTCCATGTAGTAGAATCTCCAGTGTTGTCAGCACTCTCTAAATTCCAGGGCCTTGTGGCAAAGCCCTAGTTCCCCCCACATTAGTTACAGCTCTGCTGCATTGCCCATGTGTCCTCAGTGACTTGGGCAGCGGATCAGTACAAGGGATGGAACTCTTGGCTTTGAGTCAGGAAATCTAATCTTCATGAGTTCAAATCTGGCCTCAGACACTTACTAGCTGTGAGATCCTGGGCAAGTCATTTAATCTGTTTGCCTCAGTTTCATCTATAAAATGGGCCGGAGAAAGAAACGGCGAATCACTCCAGCACCTTTGTAACCCTATTTTGGAATTTTCTTAACCAGTGGGATAGGTTTAAACTTCAGTGACATCGAGCCCTTTGGCATTTGGTATTGGCTTTATTTCTAGAGCGTATACCTCTTCATGGAGGGAAAATATTTTTCATGAATTGACTACGATCAAAGAGTCTAATAATTGAAGGAAACCTCATGTGATCCAAAAGAAGTACTCTCATAATCTCCATTACAACTGATGGTACCAATGATTCCTTCATCATAAAACAATTTAATAATAATGTTGGCCGAAATATAGGACTTTATTTCTCTTGCTGCTCAGAACAATCTGGGAAGTTGGATACACCATGATAATATCTTTATTTGGCAAATGAGAAAATTGGCTCAGAAAAGTTTTACCTGCCTGTAGTCAAAAACAAAAAAACATCAGAGATAGGCTTGGACTTCTGGATAAATCCCAAATCCAACTTTTCAATCTTACCTGCTCTTTTGTCCCTTTGGAGCTGGTGGTCTAAGGCAAAATACTATTGGGAAATGCATGAATGGTTCATACTGACTAAATACTACACACACACACACACACACACACATACATATATAAAACTTTTTATTTTCAAAACACATGCCTAGTTTTCAGCATTCACCCTTGCAAAAACCTTGTTTCAGTTTTTTCCCCTCTCTTTCCCCTCCCTTAGACAGCAAGAAATCCAATAAATGTTAAAGACGTGCAATTCTTCTATACATATTTTCACAATTATGCTGCACAAAGTGAAAATACTATGTCGGGATGCACACCTAGTCCCCACAGTCCTCACTCTGGGTGCAAATGGTTCTCTATCACAAGACCAATGGAACTGGCCTGAATCACCTCACTGCTGAAAAGAGCCATCATCAGAATTGATTGTTGTATAGTCTTGTTATTGCCATGTACAATGATCTCCTGGTTCTGCTCGTTTCACTCAGCATCAGTTCATCTGAATCTCTCCAGGCCTTTCCGAAATCATCCTGCTGCTCATTTCTTATAGAACAATAATATTCCATAACGTCAATTCCGATGGACGTGGCTCTCTTCAACAATGAGATGATTCAAACCAGTTCCAATTGTTCAATAATGAAGAGAGTCACCCAGAGAGAGGACTGTGGGAACTGAGTGTGGACCACAACATAGTATTCTCACTCTTTCTGTTAATTTGCTTGTATTCTGTTTTTTTTCCTTTCTTGATACAATTTTTGTATACATTTTTGTATGTATATGTATACATATATTGGATTTAACATATACTTTAACATATTTACAATGTATTGGACTACCTGCCATCTAGGGGAGGGGATGGAGGGAAGAAGGGAAAAATTTGGAACAAAGTTTTGCAAGGGTCAGTGCTGGAAAATTACCCATGCATATATCTTGTAAATAAAAAAGCTTTAATAAATTTTTTAAAAATGATGGCTGAATTGATTTGAGTTGGTACCTCTCACAAATGTAGGATACCCTAGCACACAAGTGGTGAAAATTAATATTGACCTAAGTGAATATTAATATTGATTACCTTCTGGGATCTGTTGTATACTTTTAAGTCTGAAAACTAGATCAAGAGAGTTAAGGAGTTAAATGAAGAGATTCAGACCATGAACAAAATGTCACCCTTGTTATTTATTTTGCCATGACCCCTGTCATAAGCCAACAGCCAGCTGTGTGAGAGATGAGCTCCTAGGCTCTGGGGAGGTCTCTCAGATCCAGTCAAAGATCAAGCCCCCAGTCTTCAGGAACGCAGGCCAAAATCAGCTCTGGAATGAGCCAATTTCCTCCGTCCCTCCTTTTTAGTAATGAGACTTAAGATTCTCAAAGAGTCGAAGCAAAAGAGACACACTTACTTTCCCCACCAGTCACTGTCTCAGAGCTTTTGGGAAGCAAGAAAAAGTAGCCAACGTGTCAGTGTCCTCTCCCGGACAAAAGGGGAGAGTTAACAAGCCCACTCTGGCTTCCCCTGAGATCTGAGCTGCTTTCAGATCCGGAGATATTCCGCAGTCCTATCACTGTAGAGAATATCCTTCAGTAAATATCATTTGGATGTCACAGTGCTGGGAATGAGTAGGCTCCCCCCCCCCACTTTTCCTAATTTAGATTCCAATTTATTAGTACAGTGGAAATTACATTTTTCTCTGCAGATTCTTGAATGTGAAATAACTGGAGTTTGGATACTCTCTGGCTTTGTGGCAGAGGCTAGTTATGTGGCCCTCTGGGTCTCAGTTTCCTCCTCTGTAAATGAGGGGCTTGGACCAGGGTCCCTTCCAGTTCCAGATCAGTGATCTACTCATCTGAAGAGACATTTGCCACCAAAGTCGTATGTTGAAATTGGTGGGAGGAATTGAAAAAAATTCTTTTCATTTTAAGGAAACAACTACAAACTCAGAAAAATCCCAGCAATTCCAGCTGGGGCCGAAATGGGGGCCAGCTCACCATAGGAGATTCATGTTTGGAGAGGTCAAGGGAAAAGAGTCAGACTTTATTTGCTTACTTTAAGAAGAATTAATGGAGGGTGACTTTCAGGAGCTGTGGAAAATGTTGGGAAGAGACAGGCTAGTAAGTCTACTTCTGGAGAAGGACTGAAGGTAGGGGAGGTCTATGTGAGCCAGAAAGGACCTTGAAGTCAGCATACAAAGAAGAGGAAGTAAGAGGTGGCCATTTCAGAATCCTAGGGTTGGAAGGAGCCTCAGTGGTGCTCAAGCTCAGGCTAGTTTTGTCTAGAAATCCATAATACAAAGTAGTCGAGCAGCTAGAGGATACAGTGGATGGAATGCTGGGTCTGAAATCAAGAAGCCTCATCTTCCCAAGTTCAAACCTGGTCTCAGACACTTTCTAGCTGTGTGACTCTGGGCAAGTCACTTAGCCCCGTTTGCCTCAGTTTGCTTATCTATAAAATAAGTTGGAGAAGGAAAAAAGATTGGCAACCACTCCTGTATCTTTGTCAAGAAAATATCCAAATGGAGTCTTAAAAAGCCAGACATGACTGACTGAGAAGTGGTCAGCCAGTCTAATCTTGAAGACCTGCATTCAAGGGAAAATCACTCTCAAGCTCCCTGCCCCCAATTTGGTCTTTGGGGAGCTTTCCCATTTAGGAACTTTCCTCTCACACTAACCCTAAACCTCCCTCTCTCCCAAGATTACAGTCGAATGTGGAAGACAAAGTGGTAATAACTATGGACAACTGAGCAATATTCAGGGGAAATGGGAGATAATCAGTCCAATCCCTCTAGGCTTGATCATCAGTGCTGCCTTCTTGAGAAGTAAGAAGTACAGTGGAAAGAGCCCTGGGATTGGAATCAGACACTGGTTTCATGCTGAAATTATTTTGGATTTCCTTATCTTTGCCCAAGTGGAAGTTGTTTGAATTCCAAACTGCTTCTTTTTTTTATCTTTATAACCAGCACCCAAGTGCAAGAGAAATTTACTGTCTGTTGGATTGAATTGAATTCCCTAATTTATTGATTTGGAAATCTCTGTTCTCTTCACTCATTGGGAAGATGGCCTGGGACCCCTTCCAATTCCTTCAACAAAATATTCTCAGAATCGAATGATGTGATATGTGTGAAAGGGCTGGGAACTGTAAAGGATTGTAGAATTAAGTAGTGAAGGGTGAAGTCTTAGGGCTGCTGATATGTGTACTCACAATTGAATGCAGAGAGAGAAAGAAAGACAGAGAGCGAGAAAGAGAGAGACAGAGAGGGAGAGGGGAAGGAGAGGAGGAGGGAAAGGGAGGGAGAGAGACCTACACTTAGATATGTCAGAAATTCTGAGGATTTTTTAAAGATTTTATTTTCACTCTTAAAGTTGGTAGGTAGAAAGTGTATAGTGAGTAAAATTCTCTTTGGGCAGAAAGTGGGAAAAGGAGGAAAGGAGGTAGAAGGGAAAGTGAAAAGGGAGAAAGAAAAAAGAAGGAAGGAAACCATGGAGGAACTGTAAGGAACAATTCTCTAGAAAATACAACTATGCAGACATGGTCTGGTTTTTTCATAAATACGCTGTAACTCTTGCTTCGAGACTCCAGTCATCCAGAATGTGATAGATATTTGAGACTGTGGCTATTATCAGGGGTGATTACCCAGAGTGAGGAATAATCTCATTTTCCTCCTCAAAATTAGGAGAAATTGGAGAATGAGGAAGGAGCTGGGCCAATGAAGTAAGCTTAAGTAAGACTCTAAAAATATCTTAACAAGCTCAAATGTTGGGATGAATCTAATAAAATGAAATTCAATAGAGATAAACACAGTGTCACATTTGAGTTCAAATAATCAACTTCAAAAGCACATGGCCAAGGGAATGGCTTGAGAGCAATTTGTTGGGGGTGGGGTGGGAAGAAGAGATGCTCACTTAAACAAACTTCAATTTCAACAGTTTGATATGTCAGCCAAGAAGAATGAAAAGGATCTCAGTTTGAATTGAGATGTTGCACTACCTCTGACCTTACTCTTCAGCCCCCACTGTTTCAGGCAGGTTGTATCCTCAGTAGGCAGTCAACTACTTCTCCCCTTGAGGGTATTGGGATGGTGACTGAGGGATTGTGGGTTTGCTCACAAAGCCCCATTCACTATGTGCCCTAACTCCAACCACTCAGCTAATTTTCTTTTATAAAAAGGCACATTCTGAAGGAATGGTAAGAACAATAATTACCAAACAATTCCCTCAAGCAACACCCTCTTCCCTTATACAAGGTTCCTGAGAAGAGAGATGGAAGGTAATGTAGAATACATATATTGTACATTTAGGGCTTGTGATACTTGGATATACCTTTTCTCCCTTCACAGAATCCCCCCAAATTCAGGGTCCCATTGGCAATGGGATTATTGCTCTCTAACTCAACTGAGTTCCTTCTTTTTCCAGATTGGGATGTTGGCTGATCAAGACTGGACTGGGTCTTGCAGATTGTTTGGATGCTGTGCTATTCAGTTATTGCTGCCAGTATCTATCTCTGAGATTCTGGTGTACAGTTGTGATGGATCTGGGTTCTTCCATATGAGAATATGATGAGCTTAGTGGCAGTCGGAGAGTTGTTAAAATCTCCTTTTAGTCAGCACAGGTTCTTTGTGAAGGAATTCACGAACCCAAAATATTAATTGGCAAAAATGAATGTTTATTGTAGGATAGGAAACCAGTTTTGCTAAGAGACTGACTTCTTTAGTGGCAAAGTCCTATTAGGGAAATGGAGGCTGGCACTGAGAAGAGAATGCCTTCTCAGTGGGCTGGGTCCTAGCAGCAGAGCAAGCATCTGCAAATAATGAGTTAATGAGTTCAGAAATTGACCTTTTAAAAGGGATCTTGAGGCTTCGGGTTTCAGGTTGAAAAGAAAGCCAAAGTCCCCAGGCCTAGATGCTCATCAGTATCCGGCCCAGATTTCCAATTGGGATTCAAAGGATCTGGCATCCTCAAAAGATCAAGGGGATGCTTTTTGACCAAGATTTCTAATTGAATAACGACACTTAACTAATCTGGAGAGATTGCCTTCCCCAGGAGGGCCTGAGACTCCAAAAGGGATCACAGATCAAAAGGGAACATAGTTTCCCAGTGATAATTTTAAAGGGAACCCAGTTTCACTCCCCCTTCAAATACTCATTGACCTAGATCAGGAAAGAAGAAACATAAAAGAAATGGGTACTGTGTGCTCAGGAACACATGGCAATCTTAGGAGAGAGAGAGAAGCTTGCTATTTCTTTAAGGATGGTGGCAATGGGAAGGGAAGGAAGTCAGCTTAGAGGCAGAATCAGTAGAACTTAGCAAATGATCAGCCGGGAACAAATGAGAAAATATACACATTATCTCATAAGCCTGGAAGCACAATATTAATGTCCCTTTTCCTTGTTGTTATACAGCAAGATGGGAAGAAAGGGGAAGGGAAGAAATAACGCCTACATATGGACCAGGGAACTATGGCCCAGGCACTATGCTAAACATAAAGTATTATCTCATTTAATTTTCACAACAGCCTTGAGAATTAGGTATTATCATTAGTCCCATTTTATATTTGGGATGGGAGAGAGATGAGTAATGGATGAAAAAGGATTTTAGCCTGAATGACCGGGAGAATGCTTTAATAGAGATAAATTAATTTGTTGGCACAAATAACCAACAGCTGGGTGTAGCTCACAAATAAATTATTAAGCCACAAGTATTTTCAGGACCACACACTCTGGAGCCAGATGGATTTAACTACCTCTCATGTGAACATCCATCCATGAAATACTGTAATATTAAATTTACTTTTATATGACTATCAAAATCATGGAGCAGACTCCAATACTTAAAAATCATGGAGAAGCAAAAGAAACTCAGATTTTTGTCATCTCAGACCAAGTTAACAGCACCACAAGTTAAGGCCTGAAAAGGACCCGAGTCCCTCACTATATATTTAATCATTTTTATGGAGCTGTATCCCTAATACTTAGCACATAGCAACAAAGGTCTGCTGGGCTTTTGTTCCCCTTTTGTCTTTTAAAGGGCGAAGAAGGAAATTTCTTCCTCTCCCCCATCAGGAACTATCTACAGGTGTCCTTGAAACAAAATACTTTGCTACTACAAGAATATATGCATAGATTTAAGAGCAGAGGCCTGAGAGTGGACTTTCCCAGTCAAGAAGATGGCAGAAGACAAAGCAAAGGTGAATATTCTGGAGATGGTCAAGGAAGCCCTACATGGCTGGGGGAAATACCAAGGACAATGATCTTGAATCCAAGAAGGTTGAGCGTAAAAGGATGATTCCTCAGGCAATATGAACTCAGTACCTAATATTCCAGTCAGAGAAGGGGGATGCACAGAGCTTCCTTGTATAGAAGTTGTCTCATGAATAATTTCAATTTCAAGAGGATAGAGATCTGACTTTGGGGGATAATTAGAGACTAGCACCACAACAGGAAAGGAGACAAGAAAATTTGACTTTGTCATCCCCTTTCTATCCACCATTACAGTGAATTATTCCGAACTACTATGCTTTAGGAAATAATGAGCAGGATGCTCTCAGAAGAACACGAAAAGATTTACATGAACTAATGCAAAGTGAAATGAACTGATGCAGGAGGACAGTGTACACAATAACAAAAATATTGTTTGGTGATCCTTAGCTCTTCTCAGCAATGCAATGATCTAAGACAATTCTGTAGGACTTATGATGAAAGGTGCTGTTTGTCTCCAGAGAAAGAACTGGTAGAGCCTGAACGCCAATCAAAGATACTTTTTCTTTACTTTATTTTTCTTTGATTTCTTTTGTATGTGTTTTCTTTCACAGAATGATTTTTATGGAAGTGTTTATTTTTCATGATTACACATAGATAGCCTATTTCAAATTGCTTGCCTTCTCAATATAGGGCTGGGGATGGGGAAATGGAGCAGAGGTAGGAAAGGAGACAGTTACAAGTGAAAAAAAATTACAAAATTTTTTTATGTAATTGGAAAAAAAATAAAATGTTAAATAAGGAAAAAAAGAGATGGCTTATGTAAGTGAGTTATTCAGAGAGTGTAGGTCTAATGAGGGAGGACTGTCTGTCCAAATCTTCACTGTGGGTTTATCTGAAAGACAAAAAAAGCAAATCACAGGGTGGCCCTACAATTCTGGGAAGGGGTGTGTAGAACTCTTTGTAAGAGCTAGAGATTTGTTGGAATCTCTAGGGATTTATCTCAAGGGAAGTACAAACTATAGAGTGATATTGAGTCGGAATCCCTTGGTGAAAAAGTAAAACTCAACAAAGTGGAGAGGGGATGATAAGAATTGCATATGGGTATTGTAAGTGCCTTATGTGTTTTCCATATTTGCTTGTGGACTCGTAGAAACTTTATTGTTCCTTTTGCATTTTCTGTGGGTTTAAATAAATTCTGTTATCTACTTTATATGCATTTTTTCAATGTTCATACAGAAGCTAGAATCTAGACACAAATTGTGTACCGGCCATATTTGGAAAATTTCCAGAGTTAACTCTAGGTGAAGGATAATACAGAGACCAAAAGATGCCCTCTTGGAAAAATTCCCAAGGTTGCACCCCCTTCAAATGATCCCAGAGTTTAGTGAGAGAGAAGGCTCTGCATTCAGAAGAGCTCAATGAAGCCCAGAGAGACAGGTTGAAATATCCAAGGTCACACAACTATTTAATTGGAAGATCTGAATTTAGAATTTTGACTTCTTCTTGATCCCCAGAAGATATTTCCAGGAACATAGTCTTCAAAATACTGATTTCTTTTTTAATATCTAAAAAGAAATCCTCGTCCACTAAGCTGAGGAGCCGAATTAGCAGAACCTAGCTTAGCTGCACATCTGGAAGATGCCTAGAACCGAAATTGTTGACTGAGCTGCTTCAGCTAACAGGGCAAGTCCCCCTAGTTACAGTGATAATGAGTGTTTATATGTAACCAAAGCAGTAGCAGGGCTGAGATCTTCCCCACCCACAATAATGGGATTCAACTGGATTCTCAGTAGATACAAAAGTGAGTGTTTCTTTCTCTTACTGATACTATTGTCCCCTGTGATCCAGGCTTTCCAGCACATGTTTTCTACTCTTCTTGTGGCTATTTAATAATGCCTCTTTTTTGTTCATTACTTTATCCTCTACATTTGTCAAGTGACAGATCCTTCGGTAGCTTTTCATTTTCCACCCACTAAAATGCACACTCCCTTACCAGATATTCAAGGCCCTCACAATCTCAGACTCAATTTTCCAAACTTATTTCACGTAGTATACATCCCTTTTTACTCTACTTTAATTGAATTGGATTCCTCTTTGTCTCCTGAATCCCATAAGGAGCTCCCACCATTGGGTATTTGCTGGAATACCTTCTGCTCTTCTAGACAGCTTTAAAGCTCAATCAAAATACTACTTCCTCTTCACCAATTCTCTTTGAGCCCGCTGTCTACCTTGAGATCGCATGATATCACGTCATGGTCCCATACGGATTCTATGACATGGGTACTGGCGTGGGTATCCCAGCTCTTTATTTTTAGGAGGACAGGGACTATGTCTTATTTAAACTTTGTATACCCCTAGCCTCTGGCACATTGCTTTGCACATGGAGAAGATGTTTGATACATACTGAATAGAATTGGAAAATATTTTCACACCGGATTCATCAGTTCAACCTTGTGGCATAATACGTGTGTATTAACTAGATACCAACTGGTAATTCACTTGATTATAGACTTGGAAGTAGGAAAGCCTGAGTTCAAATCTTGCCTTGGATAATTACTAGCTATGTGATCTTGGGCAAATCATCCAACCTCTACCTGCCTCAGTTTCCTCTTCTGTAAAATGAGGGATATAATAGCACCTACTTCCCAGGGTTGTTGGGAGGATCAAATAAGATCATATTTGTCAAGCAGTTGGCAATCCTCAGTGCTCTATAAATGCTAGTCATGTATCTAAAAATGCAGGAAATGCTCGTGAGAGCTCCCAAGTGGAGTTTTGAAGGAGGACCATCACAAAGACATGCATATTTATCTCACTTAAGAGAGTGGGTCCTTTTGGAGGAAAAACATTGTGCCTAACTCGGTCCTGGAAATGATCTCGAGTAGCCAAATAATTTACTATACCCCATGTAAGCAGTTGGAAAGTGTTTGCAGATTTCACCCAAAGGCCAGAGATTTTGTATTTAAGACCAAAGGACTTGGCCAAAAAGGAAATGAGAGGCAGGAAATCTCCTTCCACTTTTCACATTCTCTGTAATTTTCTATGAAGATTTGCACTTTGAGGCTACATCACCCCAGATGCTGAAAGGGGAGGTTAGATCAAAGGGACCCATCATAGCTCCAGGATGCTAACTAGTTCGTGGGGAGGAAGATCAAGGATTTCTGTTCTAAGAACCAAAATGGGTCCGTGGTGACATTATTTATTTTTCTAAGTTTTTTTCCTCCTTAACCAGAATATAATTGAAATACTTGAAACATGAGTATATTCAGTGACCCTCTTGTTGTTGATTAAAGTATTTTGAAAATTAAGAAAAATCTGTGCTGGCCATTAGAATATTTGAAACGGAAAAATTTCTGAAAGTCTTATATGAGTTACCAGACTTGACATTACAGGCTACTGATATTATACAACTAGCTTCAACACTCTATTCCCTATACCATCCTTCTTTTTTCTTTTAGAAACACCCTTGAAAAGGTTGCCAACAACAAATGTGAGTTTAAACATATCTCCTTTTACTTTAAAAATATAAGTTGATCATTATAAGACAATGTTTTGCATATATTACAGATGGTTCTTGTTTTATGTCAGTTTGTAATTTGAGGATTTCACTTTATGTGAAGAATTCTTTAAAAAAATCCATATCCTCCTCCAAAAAGCTCCCCCACCTCTGTTAACGTTATTGTTCTCTCTGTGTCTGTCTCTGTCTCCATTAGTTTGATGCCCACAGTCTCCCACCTCTCTACCCCACCAAAAAAGAAACCCTAAAGAAAACCACTCCAAGTAAAAGCAGAAGAACAGATGTGGAAAAAAAAAACAAGTGTGACTTGAGACCTTGATTGTAAAGAGGAGGCCTTTGCTTGCTCTCCCCATCTGCCCTCCTGTCTGCTCCACCTGTGTTGCTTTATGTAGAGATCTACACTGGAAAGACTTGCATGAACTGATACAGACTGAAGTGAGCAGAAACAATAGACCACTGTACACAGTAATAGCAACATTATATGATGAGCTACTGTGGATGAGATCACTATTCTCAGCAGCACGATGATCTAAGATGATCCCAAAGGACTCGTGATGAAAAATACTACCCATGTCAAGAAAAAGAATTGATGGAGTCTAATGTAGCCCAAAGCACTCTATTTTTCACTTTCTTTTTTTTTTTTGTTTGTTTTTGGTTTGAGTTTTCTTCTACAAAATAACTAATATGGAAATATGTTTTATATGATTGCATGTATCTCTATCAGATTTCTTACAGTCTCTAAGAGAGAGATGGGGAGGGAGGGAGGAAAAGATTCTGGACCTCAAAACCTTTAAAAAGCTGAAAGTTAAAATTGGTTTTATTTGCAATTTGGGTCAAACATGAAATATCAGTGAGTGAATACCCATCATTTGGGGAATGGGTGAATAAGTTATGGTTTTTGAATGTAATAGAATATTTTGTAAAAATTAAAATAAACGATGAGCACTCTGATTTCAGAAAAGTCTGGAAAGACATGAACTGATGCTAGATGAAGTGGGCAGAACCAAGAGAACACTGTATACAGTAACAAAAAGATTATGTGATGATCGACTGTGATGCATGTGGCTCTTTTCAACAATGTGATTGAAGGCATTTGCAATAGACTTGTGATGGAAAAAACTATCTGCATCCAAAGAGAGGATTATGGAGATTGAATGTGGATCACAGAATAGTATTTTCACCTTGTTGTTATTGTTAGTTGTTGGCTTGGGTTTTTTTTCTTATTTTTTCCCTCTGATCTGCTTTTTCTTACACAACATGACAGTTGTGAAAGTATTTTTTCCTTTTTTATTATAGCTTTTTATTGACAGAACATATGAATGGGTAATTTCTCAACACTAACCCTTGCAATCACAATCTTTTCCTTTTCTTCCCTCCTTCCCCTCCCCCAGATGGCAGGCAGTCTCATACATGTTAAACATGTTAGAGTGTATCTTAAATACAATATATGTGTACATATTTATACAGTTATCTTGTTGCACAAGAAAAATCGGATTTAGAAAGGTAAAAATAACCTGGGAAGAAAAACAAAAATGCAAGCAGTCCACACTCATTGCCCAGTGTTCTTCCAATGGGTGTAGCTGGTTCTGTTCATCACTGATCAATTGGAACTGAATTGCATCCTCTCATTGCTGAAGAGAGCCACTTCCATCAGAATTGATCCTCATATAGCATTGTTGTTAAAGTATATAATGATCTCCTGATTCTACTCATTTCACTCATCATTAGTTTATATAAATCTCTCCAGACCTCTCTTAAATCATCTTGCTGTAATCATCATTTCTTACAGAACAATAATATTCATATACCATAATTTACTCAGCTATTCTCTAGTTGATGGGCATCCATTCAATTTCCAGTTTCTAGCCAGTGAAAATATATTTAGAAGAATTGTACATATTTAACCCATATTGGATTGCTTGCTCTCTAGGGTAAGGGGAAAGGGAGAGAAGGAGGAAGACCAATTTGGAACCCAAGGTTTGTAAGGGTGAATGTTGAAAACTATCTTTGCATATATTTTGAAAAATAAAATACTATTTAAAATTAAAAATAAATCATAAAGTAACTTCAAGGCCAAAAAATTCAACATCATTATAAAATATGTATAGAGGTCTGTAGAAAGATCCACTTATAAACTATCTCATTTGATCCTCACAACAATTCTATGACGGAGGTACTAGTATTATCCCCATTTTACAGATGAGGAAACTGAGATGGAGATTTAAGTGACTTACCTATGGTCACACAATTAGCAAGTGTCTGAAGCCAGATTTGAAATCTAACTCCAAGCCCTGTGCTCTATCCACTGATAGAGTCACCTCTGTCCCTCTGTAGTCAGTTCTGTGACACAACTCAGGATTGCACAAGAAGTAGTATAAAGGAGAGATGACATAAATATATTACAGGGAGGAAAAGCGGTGAGAACAATTTGGATGGACCAAAGTAACCCAGCATGAGAGGGAATGAATAGGGAGGCTGGAAGGACAGTCCGACACTCTGTCAGCCTTTCAGCTGCTTTTATGGCTCATTCTTTTGTTTGTTTCATCAGCTCTATTGTAAGATCTTTGAGGTAGAAGTTTGAGTAGCCAAAATAATTTACTATACCCCATGTAAGTAGTTGGAAAGTGTTTGCAGATTTCTGCTTCTAGGATTCTGCTTCCTATCCTACTGTGAAGTCCTGCCCAGTACCTTATACATGAAGAGCTTAGTCAATTTTTGTTGATTGATAGAATCCCAATTCCAAGGGAAAAAGATAAACTCCCCTTTGAATTTCCTCTTTCTGAGAGAAATGATTTTCTACCTTTCCTCTATTTCTTCCCTTGTTATTTTCAGTGGTCTATTCACTTTGGACTTCATCAGTCTCGATCCCCAAATCTGCCACTGCCTGAACACTTTTTAAAGTTTATGGGGAGCATCTTTTAGGGATAAGAATTTTGTCCTGGGTAGGAGGACCAGGATTTGGTCCCTGTTCTCACACTAACTTGTTTTTGTTCCCTTAAATGCCCTGGAACATGCATTAAATGATGGCAGTTGAACTACATTCCTAAAATTTGGAGGTGGGGGGGAGACACTAGATCTTGATGACAATAGTGCTGGACCTTTAGGATAAGGTCTTCTGCTACAGAAATTCTAAGAAATTATATTTCTGCAGATAAAAATCATTGATAGCACCATTAATACTAATTTAAAATGGCGAGGTTGGTTAACTCTTTAAAAAATAACAAAATCATCTTTTTTTAAATAGCATTTTATTTTTCTAAATACATGTAAAGGTAGGTTTTTTTGGTAGAACTTTGTGTTCTAAATTTTTCTTTTTACCTCCCTCCTCCCCAAGACAGCAAGCAATCTGATACAGGTCAAATGTGTGCAATTCTTTTAAACATATTTCTATATTTGTCATGTTATAAAAAGAAAAATCAGACCAAAAGGGGGAAAAAACTATGAGAAAGAAAAAAAAATAAACAAAAATGAAAATACTATGCTTCAATCAATCTATATTCAGTTTCCAATTTTCTCTCTGGATCCAATTGTCATTTCCATCCCAAGTCTATTGGAAATCCCTGAAAACTGGAATTTCTTGGAAAATCATCTTTTTAAACATCTTTCCCCCCGTACTTTACATGTCACAAGATTTCCCAGACTACTCAACTATCCCACTGACATATATATGTGTGTGTGTGTGTGTCAATACACACACACACACACACACACACACACATCAAAAAACCAAAAGCCTGAAAGATGGCATGGGAAGGGAATAAGAAGACTGAAATCAAGAAGACCTAAACTGAAGTTCTGCCTCAGTTACTGGGTCCATCACCAAAGGAAGGTCAGGGTATTCTGAATGCTCCCAGGAAACTCTCTAATGAATTCATTGAGAAACATTCATTAAAGAACCAAGTGCTGAGCTTCATAGACAAAGCCTTAGGTAGGGGAGACAATAACTTTAAATATATGCGTAATTAAGTATATGCATAAGTCTTGCAGTGGCAACATAGGCACAGTCTACATTAGGAGATGGAGTTTCCTCAATGAGAATTTCCTCCCCAAGAAAATCAATCAACAGACATTCATTTCAGTTACCATGTGGATGATAAATGTTGGAGATACAAAGCAAAACCTGTCTTTGCTATCCAGGAGCACAGATCTGGCTCCCACCTTCCCTCATATCCCTAATAAGAGAAAAGACTTAGAAAGTAGCTACTCTGCAGGATTTAAGAGATAACATGTAAGAGAATTGCATAGAAGGAGAAGACATGGGAGGGTTGCCTTCTTCCCTCATCGACTTATATCTATAAAATGGTGGATCCATTGAAATATAATTTAACAAAGATATTTCCCCATAATTTGTCTTCATGAAAAGTAGCTGCCCAAGGGAATCCTGCTGATTTAAATATCTTGAGTAACAACAGAGAGCCAGGAATCCTTCTAAATACTTGGGCCCCAAGACCTGAAAGGATAAGTAACGATACAACTGGATATCCATGTAGCGGGCTTATCAATGATAGAGAATTTGTTGTATCAATTATTCAACTGATCTCCTGAAATGCTGCCGTTCTGCCACGCCACAAGAAAATTTTGTTCTCCACC
This sequence comes from Sarcophilus harrisii, assembly GCF_902635505.1. Taxonomy (NCBI): domain Eukaryota; kingdom Metazoa; phylum Chordata; class Mammalia; order Dasyuromorphia; family Dasyuridae; genus Sarcophilus; species Sarcophilus harrisii. Next base: position 270,770,341 of record NC_045430.1, on the reverse strand, counting down.
TGAGGCATCAAATTGGCCGATTACTCAGCTTCTCTTTCCACCCAGGTGCAAGTGTTAGCCAAGTCATATACGTGCCCAACAGATGAAAGGAGCGTTTGGCAAGCTGACAACCCAGACTAAAAAGTGATGGATGCTCGAAGGGTGTCTGCTGCTCCGGTTCTGTCTGCTGGCGTTGCCATCGAACATGCTTCTTCTGGGAACTGAGCCACCTAGGCAAGGTATCAGCCAACCAACTCAAAGGCGAGAGTCTAAAACAGCCATTGGGACGGGACCTCTGGTGGGACTTTGGAGGAGGGTCTAGTTATCCTAGGAGAAAGGTATAGGTAGGAACCTGCCCAACACAATGGCTAGCACTCCTCTCCCCTCTGAAGCAAGGGTTTGGAAACCAATGGGAGGTCCTTCAAACCATGGCCCTAGCCCTATAATGTCATTTTAAAATGTTCAGGCAGAATTTTATGCACAAACACACAGATAAATATATGTGTGTGTTTTCAAGTAGTGGACAAGAGTGCCAGAATCCAGAAGGATCTGAATTCAAATCCTGTCTTAGATGCTCACTATCTATGTGGCCCTGAGCAAGGTCCTGAGGTCCTAGCACCTCAGTTTCTTTGTCTGTACAAAGGAGGTGATAATAACATCTACCTCAGAATTCTTGTGTGAATAAAATGGAATAGCATGTAAAGCACTTTGCAGACTTTAAGGCACCAAATAAGCACCAATTATGAAGAGGAGGAAGAGGAAGCAGAAGAGAAGTGGAAGAGGAAGAAGAAAAAAAGAAAAAAGGAAACTGAAGAAGGAAAAATAAGAAAAAAAGAAGAAAATGATGATGAAGGGGAAGAAGAAGTAGGAAGAGGAGGAGATGGAAGAAGAAGAAGGAAGAAGAGGAGGAGGAGAAGGAAGAGAGGGAGGAGGAGAGAAGGGGGAGGAGGAAGAAGAAAGAAGAAGGAGAAAAGGAGGAAGAGGAGAAAGAAAGTAGAAGGAGGAGGAATAGGAGGAGAAGATGTCTTTCCTGATTTCAGATGCCTTTCTTTTCTTTTGTCTTCCTGGTTTCTCAGCACCTCCAGCCAGCAGGCAATGGGGCTTCCCTCCCTCCCACCTCTCTTTTCTCTCTGGCACCCAGGCACTCCTGGTATCTTTTCTTTTCTTCCAAAACCCTTCCTTTCTTTTCCATGTTAATTCATTTTCAAAGAGCTCCAAGTCTTTTCCTTAAAAAAAAAAAATGAAACTGGAATGGAGACAGGAAATGGAGGGATAGGTGTATGGACTTTGGGCATCATCCTATTTCAACCAAGGAAAAAACACTCCTCAATGTTGCAGGAACTTATATGGGATCATTAAGGTATTGCTTTAGGAATGATCACTTTGCCTTTTTATTTTGTGAAGGGGGAAAGGGATGATTTAAAAGTCAGAATGAAATCTGAGGGAAAATTGTTCAAAGAGGAATGGCATTCTAAAGGCCAGCATTAGTCAAAAGTCAGCCAAGGTTCTTGAGGAAAAATCCAACCAGTTCCCCAACATCACAGAGGTTTATAACCAAGTGAATATAACCCAATAAATACTTGTCCAAGTCATTTTTGACTCCTTTGCCTTTCATTTATGGGTGTAAATGAGGTCACCAAAATGAGTTTAAAATTTCTCTCTTACTAGTTCTGGAGTTTATCATCTTCACTTCTCAAGTGTTGTACCAGCTCTGAGTTCCTTGCAAGTGGGAAACTTCTATCCCCACTCAAAAAGTGTCTCTTGTCATCCCCTTTCTAAAACTACTGTGCAAGAGCTCCCAGTGAGGTTCAACTCATTGTACCTATCAGTTAGTTGACACATTTAGCTCTTAGCCAAGGTATTTATTAAGATGACATAGTAAGAATACTAGTCACATAATATCCTTTATGGAGCACATGTGGCAAGAGTGAATACAATGGTAGTGACACAAAAATAGGGAGCAAAAATTTGGGCAGGGAAACTTTGGACCTAAGAGACCTCAATGTCTTTTGTCAAAGTAATCATTACCCCCAACAGAAGCATCTCTACTGTGTAGAACCAGGAGAATAATTTATACTATAAAGCCAATATTACACAAACAAACATCTTTGGTTCATGGAATAATCATCCATGGATCCAGAGGACCAGCAGGTGAAGCATACTCTCCAGTCCCTGACAGGGAAGTGATGGATTTGGAGCAGAATGAGACTTAAATATTTTGGTCATAGCCAATGAAGAAATTTATCTTGCCTGACTATGCATATTTGTTGCTAGGATTTTGTTTTTAATTTTTTTCCCAATAGGGTGAGGGGTGGGAGGAAGAAAAAAATAGATTTCTATTAATTATAAAAATAAATTTTAATTAAAAAAAGATACACAGCTATGTTCCCATGATTTTCCTGTTACTTCCCTCCATCCCTTCTCTAAATCTTAATGATGCCTGGAAGAAGGTAGGAGCTAGGAAAAGGGCCAGGAAAGGGTCAGAATTCACTCTTTTGGGCCTAATTTGCCCCACATATCCCCACACTCAATTTGAACCATCCATCTGGTCTTATTCTGACTGTGGGCCCTGACTTATGACCTTTAAAATGGCACAGTGAACAGCCTCACCGGGAACCAATCAAGATTTGTTTGTTTTTTCTGAACAGAAAAAGATTTCTTTGTTCGATTTAGTAATCAAGAGATTCTTAGTAACTTTGGAGAAAGCTGTTTCAGTCATGACAATGAGTACAGCTCAGTGTCTAAATCTTTACATAGAGAAGAGACCAGTCATCTGAAGCAAGATGCTGACTTAAAGCCCGATATTTATGGTGGTCACTTTCCTTGGAACAAGCCGTTTTTGCTTTTGCGGACATAGTCACTTCTATTAGTATCCAGTGGTTCCTTTACCCTCCTGATCATCTGCACAGGACGTTGGCAGTCACTGCTAACTAATCTTTCCCCTCTTCTATCCTATTCCTAATGTGAAGTCCGTTAATTCATCCGTCCATTAATAAGTGGATCTTGAGCAGACACTGCAGATGGGCAATGAGCTGGGCCCAAAATTAACCAGAAGGAGGAGAATGGCCAAGCTCACATTTGAGAAACTGGGAGTCTTTTCAAAGATCCCAAACTGTTCCCTGCCTAAAAACTCCATCTGTTTCTCACCAACACTCTTCCAGTGGTGCCATATGGCTGCCACTCACCCAACAGCAAGACCTCTGAAGAATCAGAATTGATCATGATCCAAAGGGCAGTCGAGAGCTGTTTGGTGGGCAGAACTGGAGTACGATGTATTATCAACTTGAATTTCTATCCCAGAAATTTCATAAAAGACGCCATGCAGGAAATGTATGACTGTAAAAGGAAATGAAACAAACCTAATAAGTAAAGAGTTGAAAATTAAAACAATATTGTGATTCCACATCCCAAATTATGTTGACAAAAACAAACAATAGCAATGAAACTCAAGGCTGATGGGATTATGGGCAAACAGGCACACTCATTCATTGCTAGTGGAATTACAAGTTTCTAGAATCTATTAGAAGAGGATCTAGGAAAAGTTACAACGATCATCGTGCCTTTTGATTTAATAATTTCCATTGTTGGGAATATACCCAGCAGTTTTGTCAGAAATAAAAGTAGAGGTAATTATTTTGAATATGGATAAATAAAATAAAAACTTAAGTAATTAAAAAAAAAAGAAAAAAAGGGAAGCAAATGAAATGTCCAACAATCACAGAGTGGATAAGTGTTAGTGTAAAGGAATACTATAATTAAGAGTGGACAAAGGATCGTGATGAGAATTAAAGTCTTAAAAATTGTTCTGATATTTAGGAGTTGAAATCAGTTCATTTCAATGGCAAGATTCTATATGCTTATTCTGACATTTAAGGTTAAATTGTTATCAAAACACTTAATTTACAAAAAAGAAAACGGGGCGGAGTAGTTTGTCACAAGGTCTGGATGTTTTATGGGAACTCAGAATATTAAAAGATATCCAGCAAGGTGGATAGAACTTTTACAGGAGACTGATGAGAACACATGGACAGGATGAAATGGCACATGGATGGATTGGAATCTCTGCCACTGGAGAGACTATTCCCAGTCAATGAGATAATAATAACAATGATGATGGTGACAACTAACATTTATATACTACTTTAAAAGAAGTGCTATACCTACATCTTATTTGATCCTTAAAACAGCTCTGTTTGCTATCAGTATGCCCACTTTACAGATGAGAAAATAGAGGTTGAGACATACCTAGGGTCTCCTAGCAAGTGAGTATTTGACTTGAAGCCAGGCCTTGAGGTCTGCAAGTCCAATATTCTACTGACTCTGCCACAGTTGGATTAAAAGCTGCTGAATCTCTGAAACATGTGCAAATACAAATTCTTTTGGAACTTGGCGCAGTATATTCTGTGCATTTTTTATCACTTCATTCTTATTCAGTGAAAGCTAACAAAGTTTGGCATTTTCTGAAAATGTTGGGCGGTTATGTTTTCTACTCAACCGGGCCCAAGGAGCGGGAAGGGAATTAATAACCTACTATATCAGTGTTGAAGATTCCAGACTCCCCGTGTGTTGGCGAAGCCTGCAACTATAACATGTTAGCACTCCTCTCAGTTTGTGCACTCAGCTGGCACTATACAAACCATTTCCCATTATTCAGAGATAGATTATTTACATTACATTTTATGCAAAGCAAATCTCCCTATTAAATACTTTGCTTTTTGTTGTTCATGAATTGTAAAGCCAAAAATGCTCTTCCCCACAAAGCTTAAAGGGTAAACTTTTTTTGAATCTAGACCCATAAATATCTTCTTTGTCAAAGGAAAAAGAGAATGGAGACAAAAACTGAACCTGAAATTTTGGAAAATTTAATTTTTTTAAATTAAAGCTGTTCATTTTCTTTTTTAATTTCTTTTTTATTCATTTTATTTTTTAAAAGCTGTTTATTTTCAAGGTATATGCATAGATAATTTTCAACATTCACCTTTGCAAAACCTTGTGTTCCAAATTTTTCTCCCTTCCTTTCTCCCACCCCCTCTCCTACATGGCAAGTAATACAATAGATGTTAAACATGTGCAATTCTTCCATACATATTTCTAAAAATATCACGCTGCACAAGAAAAATCAGATCAAAAAAGAAAAAAATGAGAAAGAAAACAAAATGCGAGCAAACAATAATAAAAAGGTGAAAATACGATGTTGTGACCCACACTCATTCCCCACAGTTCTCTCTCTGGGTGCAGATGGTCTTTTTCATCACAAATTCACTGGAACAAGTCTGAATTGCTGCTTTGTTGAAAAAGCCACACCCATCAGAATTGATCATCGTATAATCACATGGTTGCCATGTACAATGATCTCTACTCACCTCACTCAGCATCAGTTCCTGTAAGTCTCTCCAGACCTCTCTGAAATCATCCTGCTGATTTTTTCTTATAGAACAATAATATTTCATAACATTCATATACCATTCAGCCATTCTCTAACTGATGGGCAGACACTCAGTTTCCAGTTTCCAGTTTCTTGCCACTATAAAAAGGGCTGCCACAAACATTTTTGCACATGTGAGTTCCTTTCCCTCCTTTAATATCTCTTTGGGATACAGGCCCAGTAGAAACACTGCTAGATCAAAAGATATGCATAATTTAATTGCCCTTTGGGCATAGTTCCAAATTGCTCTTCAGAATGGTTGGATCAGTTTACAACTCCACCAACAATGTAGTAATGTTCCAATTTTCTCACATTCCCTCCAATATTCATCATTATTTTATCCTGTCATCTTAGCCAATCTGAGAGGTGTGTAGTGGTAGCTCATAGTTGTCTTTATTTACATTTCTCTGATCAGTAGCGATTTAGAATATTTTTTTCATATGACTAGAAATGGTTTTAATGTCTTCATCTGAAAATTGTTCATATCCTTTGGCCATTTGTCAATTGGAGAATGACTTGAATTCTTATAAATTTGAGTCAATTCTCTCTATATTTTAAAAATGAGGCCTTTATTGGGACTCTTGGATATAAATTTTTTTCCAGTTTATCGCTTTCCTTCGAATCTTGTCTGGATTGGTTTTGTTTGTGCAAAAACTTTTTGACTTGATATAAGCAAAATTATCCACTTTGCATTCCTTCTTTTTACAAATCCCTTCTTTTTACACAGATCTGAGAAGTAAACTATTCTTTGTTCTAATTTGCTTATAATATCACTCTTTAAATCCAAATCATGAACCCATTTGACTTTCATATTCTTGACCTATTGTTCTTCCAGATGAACACTGTTATTATTTTTCCTAGCTCTGTAAAATCATTTCTTGGGAGTTTGACTTGTATGGCACTGAATAAGTAGCTACTTAAGCTACTTAATTTAGCTAATATTGGGATTTTTATTATATTAGTTCGGCCTATAAGCACTTGGTATTTTCCCAAATGATTAGACCTGACTTTATTTGCGTGAAAAGTGCTTTATTGTGTTCATATAGTTCCTGACTTTGCCTTGGCAGATAGACTCCCAAATATTTTATATTATCGACAGTTATTTTAAATAGAATTTCGTTTTATATCTCTTGCTGCTGGACTTTGTTGGTAACACATAAAAATGCTGATGATCTATGTGGATTTATTTTGTATCCCATAATTTTGCTAAAGCTGTGAATTGTTTCTAGTAGATTTTTACTTGATTCCCTAGGATTCTCTAAGTATATCATTGTATCATCTGCAAAAAGTGATAATTCGGTTTCCTCATTACTTATTCTAATTCCTTTCATTTCTTTTTCTTCTCTCATTGTTAAAGTTAACATTTCTAATATAATATTGAGTAATAATGGTGATTGTGGCAACCTTGTTTTACCTTTTTTGATCTTATTGAGAATGGTTTTAGTTTATCCCCATAACATATGAGGTTTGTTGATGGTTTTTAATAGATGCTACTGATCATTTTAAGAAAACTCCATTTATTCTATACTCTTTAGTGTTTTCAATAGGAATGGGTGCTGGATTTTGTCAAATGCCTTTTCTGTATCTATTGAGATAATTGTATGATTTTTGTTAGTTTGGTTATTGATACAAATATGTTAATAGTTTTCCTAATATAGAACCACCCCTGCATTCCTGTGAACCTGACATTTCATTCAAAAGGAAAGACGTGTGAGTGACTCACCTGGCTCTACATAAGCTGGTGCTTGACATCAGTCTGAAAAGTGAGGCTCTTTTCCTACTCTAGAATGGGGACCCAAGGAGGACAGCTCCAATATGCAGGGAAGAGCTGGGTATAACAAATTAGCTGGTCTTTGCCCTGGATCTCCCACTCCCTGTGTCATTTTGGACAAGTCTCTTGCTCTCTCTGCCCTGTCTCTGCATTTAGACCTCTGAGGTATCACTGATCATCTCGAGTACTGAGGCAGGATAAAAGAGTTGGGAGATTCTCCAGTTCCCTCAGATGCAGATGCCTTTTCATTCTGTTTGAATTTTTATAAATTTCCAGAACTTCAGACACACCCAGATTCAGCCACAAATATAAATCTGCACATAAGTGTGGGACCAGTGGTTTCAGAATACATTGTCATAAGACAATGGGACCTCATCTATGGGGAGTCTCTTCATCAATTCAGATCTCAACATGTCTGTGATTTAGTGGCAATTTCTAGGGAGTTATTTGAGGCCATAAAGCTGAAGTGACCTCCTCAGGCTTGCCTAGCCACCAAACAGCAGAAGCACGATTTGCACTCCATCCTGCAAATTCCAAGATCACCTCTATTCACTTTGCTATTTGGCTTCCATCCAATAAAAAATGCACAACTGTTGAGTGATCTACCATCTTTGATGCTGAGGAAGCCAACACTTCAAAGGTGAAAATATTCATTTTTGACTCATAGCATAATTAGTGAAAAATACCAGTGGTTTTTATGTGTATTAGTAGCTGCCTAATAAATTAAACTCACTTTAAAACCAGTAACCTCAAATTCTATGTGTTTTTTTAAAGTTTCATTATTTTGATTTATTTAGTGCCTGTCACAAAACTTCAAATCAGGAAGATCTGGTTCAAATCCAGTCTTTTTAATGACCCTTAGCAACCTCAGCCTCAGTTTTCTCATCGTGAAATGGAGGATGTGGGAGAGGGCATGGTTTGGACTCAATGGTCTACAAGGTTTCTTTCAATATTAAATCGATGACCCTATGTTTCTTTGAATGCCTGAAAATGTTCATCCATTTCTTCCTTTTTTTCTGAAGAGTGTCAAGTTTTTCTCAAAGCAGATGTTGATGCATAAAATTAATACTAGTTCATACTTAAGTGATAGTTTGATAATTAGAAGAACTCATGTAGCATATTCAATCAGGTATATCCCCCTTGGTTTGCTGGACCTCCTGTAGATCTATGCTTTCACTCAGCCTGATTTGAGATACCCTCTCAGAGAAAAAGCACACCATGCTCAGGATTCTGGGCAAGGGGGCAGAGAATCACTGGTTGGCTGTGAGACCAGTGCACAGCTGAGGAGAAATGAAATATCTGTTCTGTAATTCTGCTAAGTCTCTTTATATTTCATATATTTATAGATATTTATAGATATGGATATTGTTTCATGTTTTAAGAATTTGTTGCAAGTCTTCAGTGTTCTCAACATATATATTATATGTTAGAGTAATTAAATAGCTGCCCTATACCTGATCTCTGCTTTGTATTCTTGAGTTCCTTTTCTAGGAAGCACACGATTAATTCCTTTTGGGAAATAATCTAGACATGAGCCCTACTTAAGCATAATTTAAAGAAATTTCCCCAGGATTCTTGGGTGGAAGTAATGAGACTGAGAGCAAGAGAAGCCTGCACCCAGTCTTTGGTATTAATCACCCTCAAGTTTAAAACTGGTTCATCTGAGTCCAAAGGGAGCCCCGGGTGACAGTGACATTTACACTGGCATTTAGAGTTTGCCGAATAATTTTCATACTCTTAACTCATTTGAACCTCATAAAATCCCTAGAAGGAAAGTATTGAAGGTATTCTTCCCATTTTACTTTTGGGGTAATTGAGGTTTAGAGCGATTACATAGCTTGCAGCTAGAACTCAATCCATAATCCAATGCAATTTCTGTTATTAAACTATTTAATTAAAGGTGCTATTAGTGGAACTCTCGGCTTCCTTCTGGCCCTTTTTCATTAAAGAGTGCTCCCTCGAAATAGCTTTTCCTGGCTTGTGAATGATCATAAGTCCATGGTGAATATCACCTCTGGCTCTGTACTTTAAATTACTTGTAGTTGAACCGCTCAGCTAGCTCTCTGGCATCTCTTTGAGCTGGAGGGCTGCCCAGGCCGACACAATCTTTAGTCACCGGAGGATTGCCGAGCCGTCTCCTGAAGCAGAATGATATTCTAGCTTGCACTCTCCTACAGAATGAGGACTCTCTCCAGTCTTCTGCTAATAGGATTCCATATGTCCCCTTCCCCTTTTTTATTTTCTTCCATTTACGAGCATGGACACCATCGTCCCTCACTTCTGGAAGTTTGTAGGAGTCCGGCCTTCTCTTCTAGCTCTCCCTCTTGTTGCAATTTTCCAAGACAAGGAAGAATGCTCTTCCTTGTCAGTTGCCATGCCAACTCCTCATCGGCGCGTCAGCTGGAAGGATTTTTCTGCAGCCAGCCTGTGTTTTCACAGTGACCTGGAGTGTGAATGGAATACTCAAGCATCCCAAGCCTCTTAACCAATGGGAAAGAGAGACCCAAATTCCTAATATGAATATCTTGCTTTGTTCTTTAAGGGTTGTCCCCTTTTCTCTATAAAACCTTGAAAAGACGGATTTTTGACACGTTTCTGTTTCCAGGCATAGCAATTCTAATAATGGGCTAAGACCAGAGTCCTGGGAACTCAACAACAATTGCCATTGGTTTGCTCCCCTCAGTATGAGCCAAAAGAACAATCAGCTTCCATGATCTTGTAAGAGAAAGGATTTGGAGTCAGAGAACCTATTTTCAAAGCTTGGCTCTGGAAGATCTTGTGCCTCAATTGCATTTTGTTGTTGTTGAGGCAATTGGGGTTAAGTGACTTGCCCAGGGTCACACAGCTAGGAAGTGTTAAGTGTCTGAGGCCAGATTTGAACTCAGGTCCTCCTGACTTCAGGGCTGGTGCTCTATCCACTGGGCCACCTGCTGCCCCTCAACTGCATCTTTAAAAGTAACAGGTAAGACCAGATGACCTTTTATATGCTTTACAATTCCAGGACTTGGGTCTAAAAGAAAAGTCTATTTCATTCTCTTTAGTTTAAAGGCCTCAAAATCAGAGGGATGTGCTGAATCAGCCAGATGTGTACAGATTGCATTTCCAAATACTCCAATGAGAAGTCTGAAAAGATCCAGGAAATTAAAAATTTTGAACTTCCACTTTTTATATTCAGAGTCAATGTAGCCGTTATGTCTCATTAGTAATAACGCATTCCACCAAATTATGCACACGTCTCCCTCAATAAATGAAACCGCGGGAGTCCAAGAACTGCAGCGTTCTGATGGACTTGGATGTGACAGCAGTTTTTAATATGTCTAGCCATAGGTGAGTCCAGAAGCGAATCACAACCCCCCTTTTTTTCAGAAATGGTTTAAAATGGAAAGAACAGGAGGAGAGGAAGGACATTTTATCCCTATGACTTTTCAGAGAGTTCTTGAACACAAAAGTCTTATCTTTCCCAAGAACAATACCCTTGGGTTGGGAAGTGGAAGTCAGGAAAATTAGTAGCATGATGAAAAATCTGCTTTCCCCTTTGCCAAATCTATTCCCTATGTCCAGGTTTAAAGGGAAACTATTAAAGGCTGAGGTATTCCACCAACTTTTTAGTCCAAAAAACCAATTTTTGCCTCCTTCATTTCCCCTTCCCCCCACTTTGGCTCAACTCTTACGAAGTGATAACTTTTATTTTCTTTAGAGTGCTACAATTTGAGAACAGGCTTTTCTCCTGCAAATATCTTGAACAGCCATCTGCACTCTGAATTTATCATTTAACTTTAAGTGAAAGTGACTGAAAAAAAGTCACCTGAGAACTCATTGCCTGCACAGTCTCTCCTGGAAGTCAGCGACCAGTTCTGTTAAATTCACTTCCTCCCAATTATGAAAAACACAGAGTGAATTTTCCTTTTTCTCAGGCTCTCAAGTTTTGGCTCAAATGACTCAAGGATGATTAAGGATTAGGGAATTCAGAGTGACTTCAGAATTGCAAGTTCACTCTAGCTGTGTTTACACAGAATGTGGAGCAGAACCAAAACAATTATCTGGGTAATCTTGGTCAAACCCTGTCTTTTCCTTAGGAAAAAAAAATGGTCACAACAATACACATTCAGCCCAGAATATCCAATTCATTCTCTCTATTAAGTTATTATGGCTGATTATTCCAATTATTTGGATCATTGTCTTATTTCATTCTGCACATGAGATGTTTTAAACGTGATCCAAGTGGTATGTTTTCTGTTGAGTTGCAAGTCCCAAGATTCTCTACATCGAGTTGATTGACAAGTATCCTTCAGTCCTAAAACCAGAGTGCAAAGAGACCTTAGAGGTTGAAATTTCCTTGTACAGATGAAGAAGCCCAAGTGATGGAACTGCTTACCCAGTTACACAGATAGGATCACAATAGACACGGAAATCCCAGTCTGACTCTGAATGCTGAGACTTTTCTCTCTGTCACTCTGCCCCATTTATTCAACAAATATCTATCGAACATTTATAGGATTAAGGAATAGACAGTGTTCATTGTTCTAGGGCTGGACAAGATACCTAGATAAGACATGGCTTTGCCCTCAAGGAGCAGACAGACAGTCTAAGAGGGATATTCCCATTTTAGAGATAAAGAAATAGCATTTCAAAGAGTACTCAATTCAGTAAATATTTATTAAACACCTTCAGCATACAGGGTATTGTGCTTGGAACTGTTGATTTTTAAAAATCCACCAAAACTAAATAAAACCCCAAAATATTCGATGTCCACACTATTATTCCAGTTGTTTTAGGCAAATATATTTTTCTTAATTCGAGTACCTTTCCTTTGTTGTTTATTTTCAATTCATCTTGCATTTTATCTCTCTTTAGATAGTAAAAATTGTCTTTTACTTTTTTGTGTGTGTTTGTGTATCCCTAGCATCTAGTTCAGTGGCTGGCACATAGCAAATATTTAATACATGTTTGTTGGTTATAATATAGAATAAGTAAACAATAAGAATAATTGTTAAAGGACTTAACTGATTCCAGATCAAAATTTTTAACCACAAAAAAGTCAAAAGTCTTCATTACTTTCTAGGTAAGTTCTTTTGAAATAATTTTAAATATATCTACCATTGTCCACCATGGTATTCTACTCTCTTGTTAGAAGGAAATGAATACTGTTGGCTCTACCAAACATACACTATCCATTCTCCTTCACTTCAGCTGGATTCCTATTTGTGCTTTCAATTAGATCTTACCTTGAAGCCTTTCCTGATCTCCTATCTATGAATGCTTTCACCTCTTCGACAGTGTAGTGCACTGGCAAGCTCATAAAACCCAGAGACAATGGACCTAGATTCAAATTCTCATTCTCCTTCTTATGCCAGGCATGATTTTGAACAATTCATTTCCTTTCTTTGTGTTTCAGTTTCTCACATTTGTAAAAAGGAAGAATTGGGCTACCTGGCCTCTATGGTCCCTTTAAGACCTAGATCTATGATCCTATGAATCAATGACCAAGAGATTCTCATTCATTGGTTGCGTTAGAAGATCCTAGCAATGTGCTACGTTAAACAGGTCACTTCAAATCTTTGGGTTCCAGTGTTTTCATCTGTAAAATAACAGAGTTGGAGATGATGACTTAGAGAGTCTCTTCCAGTTCTAAAGGCATGACTTCACATAGTTCTTCCTTTTGTAGCTCTTTGTTATTATTTACTTTTTGCATATTGTCCATATTGGATACTTTATATATATATTGTATAACCTGGTTACCTAATCTTCCCTCTCTTCCAACCTCAATTTGATAGTAAACTCAAGGAGGACAGAGATTGTCTTAGCTAAGTTTTGTATCTTCCATGGCACTCAGTATGACAAATCCTTAAACATTATTTTGTCATTGAACTGAATGATATTATATTGAGAAAAAGTGAGAGTTTATGTAAGGTAGGGACAAGAACCATGTTAGATAAGAAGGCATAGATAAGTTAAGGCTTATCCCAGTAAAGGGAAGACCCATAATGAACTCATTGATCTATGGACCTACAAAAGAACTAAGAAAAAGAGAGAGAAAATCCTTAGCTAGGATTTATCCTTGGAGTTTCCCTCTAAACCTAGCATTATTTCCTCTGACCCACCAAAACAATGAGTCTAGAGTTAATTCTGACATCCTCTCATTAGGCTTCTATCAGGAAGGTCTTTGAGGCCCTTGGAATTCTGCCATAGTATGTTGGAACCAGGATACAATTTGGAGTCCCAATCTTGTTATGTATAAACTCTGTAAACTTGTGCTATTAATTTCCCCTCTCAATCTCAGTTTCTTCATTGGTAAGATGGTAAGGCTAGGCCAGAGGATCTCCTAGGAATTTTCTAACTGAATCCTGTGACCTCACAGGGGAAGGAGTTCTCAGTAAGAAGGCAAAACTCTTGGTGGAGTCCTGTGTGTTCAGAACAAAATAGATAACATTTGTATTTTGATGAGGGAGAAAAATACAAATTTTTTTTTGTAGTAAAAGTTTAAATCTGTAAGTAATTAAAAATATCAATAAGTACCTAGAACTGCTATACACATTTAAAAGGCACCAAAAATAGATATCTGGGTTTTCTTCCAAGATTTTCCCTTCAGATTCAGAGTGAGGGAGAATAAAGGAAGGAGGGAAGCATTTATAGGGAAAGAGGGAAAGCAATGGAAATAGGATGGAACTTGGAATCACAAGTTCAAATCCCAGCTCTTCTATTTGCCACATATGTGATCTTTGGGAAGTGACATTCCCTCTCTGAGCCTCAGTTTCCTCATCTGTAAAATGAAGGGAGAATTGGACTACATGATCTCTCAAGTTCCTTGAAGTTTTAAATGTGTGATCCTACGATCTATTGAGAGTGAGACCTAGTTCAAATGTCAAAAAACTGAAAAATGCATTAGGGATTTTCAGTCAAACTTGTACAGGGAGAAGATGGGCCACATTTGTACTTCATTTTCCATGAATATCTTCTTTTTATCTTCTAAAGACACTCTAACAAGCATTAAAATTTTCATAAATTAATGATCTATTTTCTAATGAATGTCCTTGGATAAAAGCTAAGTTTGGATACTTACTACTTAGATAAAAAGTAAGTTACAGGTAGGAAACTAGCCTTCAATAAACCTGGACAATAAAAAGGAAAAAACCCAACTTCCCGATTCCCTTTTCCTTTGCACCACAGACAAAACTGATGTTTTCTCCCCTCAGCTTGTCACAATGAGATAATCTTTTCTCTTCCTGACGCGAGGATCATTATGGAGCCAGTGTTGGCCCAGAAAAGGCATTTGTTTCTGGGGATGCTCAGACATTAGGCTGTAATGGCTCTGGCAGAATGATTACTAGAGGGAGGCGATATTAGCTTTTGGAAAATGGTTTGGGGGAACTTTCTGCCAGATGCTCGATGTGATGGTATTAAAGACTCACATGATAGAATTAGGCACAGAATTTGTAGGAGCCTGGTTAAGCTCAAGGCTTCAGATGACCCAACCTTGCTCTCTCGGAGAAGGCAGATGCAATCATGCTGTGTTGTGTTGGAGATGTCAGTTTTATTGTGACATCCATAATAGCAAAATAACAAGTCACATTTATCCAACCTTTTCCTCTCAGGTACCCTGTGAAATATGTGTAGGGCTAGTATTGCCATCTCCATTTTCCAGATGAGAAAATGGAGGCTTTAACAGGTGACATGACTTTCCCAGAGTCATTCGGTGAACAAGCATCTAAGTAGTCCCTTGCCCCTTATAAGTGATCAAAGAAGAGATCTAGAATCATAGATGCGTTATTTTTCAGCAGAATTCACGGCCCTTCCCCTTAGGCTTATACCCACTCAGATGTCCTGGGATTTCTCATCAGCAGGGGTAGACTGGACAGATTCCAGTTGAGAGCATTGTAATTCCTAGAGCGGGAAGAACAAGGAAACAAATCCCAAGCAACAAATTCCAAACAGCTCCTCCCTGCTCTGGGAGAGGATTGAGAAGATGAATTTCTGTGGCTGAGCTGTCTCCATCCTTAAATACACATGAATAGTGTGGTGGCTCACCTGGGCCCAAACAACAGCTGGTTCTCATCATCAACTCAGAAAACTAGGGATTCCATCGAGGGAAGAGATCGTTGTGTTTTATTTTTCGTCTCTTTCATCCAGGATAAAGTCATTCTGGCCCGTGGCTATGTTAAGAGCACTTTGGTCAAAGGACTGAAAAAAATAACCTAGCCCATTAATACTTTTATTCATTTGGGTCAACTTGTGTTTGACCCAAAATAAGCATGGACATCCCTCTCTGTCTAAGGCAAGGACAAGAACCATTCCAGAGAAGAAGACATGGATAAATTAAGGTCTATCCCAGTAAAGGGAAGCCCCGTAAGAATGAACTCACTGATCTATGGCCCGATGAAAGCACTAAGAAAAGGAGAGAGGAGCAGAGGAGCACCACATTGTCAGTCAGAGGACAGAGGTTCAAATCTGTGGTTCTGCAACGGAGGACAAATCGTATCCTCGCTCTGAAATTGTTTCCTCATCTGTACGGAGTCCGGAGCCCAGATTCTTCTTGTATACATGGGGCCCCTGAGGAAGGGCGAGCTCAAACGTAAGGTACGACGATGGGGAAGTCCACGTGTAGGAAACACTGAGGGAGAGACCCAGAAAGGTGGCAGAAAAGGAGGAAGCAGCAGTCTGGTGCTCCCTGGCTGTCCCGGTGAAGACCCAAGAGAAGAGGGTCAGACAGAGTAGTAACCGGGACATCTAAGGTAGAGCCACAAATCCATCCTGGATCATTATTTGATTATTTGAATAAAATTCCTACTTCATGTGAGTCTAAAGTTAAATAACTACTAAGTTAGAAGTAACATATTTCTGTATACATACAAACACACACACACATATATATATATATATATATAATTATATTTGTATATATTTCCATGTGGAATATATACAAATATAAATGTACACATATAAGCTACCCATATGAGTAGCAACTGGGAAATACTGCTAAAAGGCAGAATACCCCAAAGTCACACAACTAGTATCCGAGGTAGGATTTGACCTAAAGTCTTACTGTTTAACTACCTAGAAAGAACAGATCACAAGTTTGCTTCAGAGGTATGACATAGTAGTAATGGGTAACTTCAGAGAAACTAGTAATTTCTTGATTTGCCTTATATCCCTCAAAAGTTGGGGGAACGAATAAGGGAAATCTCTTTCTGGGTCTGATTCCCTCCAATCATGAGGAACTGGTTGGTTGTTGGGATGGAAATTAAGGAATAAATGGCCATTCCATCTTAGAGTTAATGATATAAGAAGAGAAACTGGACAGAACATGACAAGGATTCTCAATTTTGAAAGCGGATTTAGAGCGAAGAGGAGTAATAGGATCTAGTGAACTAAAATCCCATGGAGGAATTCTGTCCAGGATGTATGGGAAGTTCTTAGTAATGGAATTCTGAAGCCACAAAGAGAAATTATTCTGATGAGAAGGAAGAGGGCAAGGTTCTCAAGAGATGTGTGCACACAGGGAACTCACAAAATGACATTCAAAAAAGAATTGTATAGAAGATGGCCACAAAAGAATTATATATGATATTATGTCATAATAATTCGATATAACTGTATTAGTATTATATGTGATTATACAGGCAGGGAGCAGTGCTATAAAAACAGTATCAGAACTAAGCCTAGGAAAGAGAACGATGAACAGGAAACTATGAACAAGGTGGTAGTTGTTGTTGTTGTTTTACTATTTGGGGAAGAAGAAAGGAATGCAAGAAGTATCATTGCTTGACGTTAATGGAATAATGATACTTAATGAGAAAGGGAAAGCAGAGTGGCTAGATTTACAATTTGCTTCCGTTTTCTTTGCTATGGTCAATGTACTTTGCTTAGAAATGAAAGAGCCCAAAAGGAAAAATGACATTTGGGGAATTATTAAGATAAATAGGGGGGAACAGCAAGGGAAGACCTAGGTCCCCTTGAATTCAAGGTACTTAGCCCAGAAGAACAATATCTTTGAGTCCTGAAAGGGCTGGGAGATACGACCTTGCTCTATCCCACACTTAATATGCTCAAAAGCTCCTTATTACTTCTAGAATCAAATAGAAAATGCTCTGTTTGGCATTTAAAGCCCTCTACCAATTTATCTTCCCAGACTTATAGCCCATAATCACTGTTCATGGACACTGCACTCCATCCAAAATGGCCTTCTTATGTTACAGAAAGGGAGAGACAGACAGACAGAGACAGAGAGAGACAGAGACAGAGAGAGACAGAGAGAGAGAGAGACAGAGAAAGAGAGAGACAGACAGAGAGAGAGACAGAGAGAGAAAGAGAAAGAGAGAGACAGAGGCAGAGAGAGACAGAGAGAGAGAGAGAGAGAGAGAGAGAGAGAGAGAGAGAGAGAGAGAGAGAGAGAGAGAGAGAGAGAGACACACACACAGAGAAAGAGAGACTATATCTATGATCATGCACATAATCATGTATACAGCTTCTCTTTAGTTTCAGGAAAAATCCTGTAATGTCTCATTATAGAGATGGTTAGTATGGATAGTTTTGAATATAATGTGTAATTTTTATCATATGGGTTTTCTTGAAATGAAAATTTATTGCTTAATATTTTTATGTTCAGTTGTACACATAGCAATGTCTTTTTTTGGTCTGTTTTGTATTTGTTTTAAGTAAATTTCAATTTCTTCCTTCCTTCCTTCCTTTCTTCCTTCCTTCCTTCCTTCCTTCCTTCCTTCCTTCCTTCCTTCCTTCCTTCCTTCCTTCCTTCCTTCCTTCCTTCCTTCCTTCCTTCCTTCCTTCCTTCCTTCCTTTTTTCCTACCTTCCTGCCTTCCTTCCCTCCCTTCCTTCCTTCCTTCCTTTGACAAAATAATTTAAGTGGTGGATCAAGACCATGCAGTATATATGGTTTACCTAGGTTGCAGCAAAGCACGTGTAAGAATAACATCTCAGTCTATTCCCATGGGCAGTGACAGTAAAGTGAAATGGGTTTGTAGCTATTTTCATGGCTAGAAGCAAAGAGGAGTCATTAATGAGTCGCTGTCAATTCAAGAGGATGTCAAAGTCCTTCAGTTCCTCTCTCCCATAAATCTATCCTTACCTTTTCCAGTCCAATTTCTAGGTGATTTTGCATTGATTTGGAAGCAATAGTCAATATGCTTTTATATTGTAATAATATTGTATGTAATTGCACACAGGGAACTCACAAAATGACATCTTGTCCCTGTGTAATATATTGTACTAAGAATTCAGATGAGGGAACGCCCTTCACTAGTGCAGGTTTGCACCTTTCCATGATGTATCATCTTAAAAAACTGC
This sequence comes from Sarcophilus harrisii, assembly GCF_902635505.1. Taxonomy (NCBI): domain Eukaryota; kingdom Metazoa; phylum Chordata; class Mammalia; order Dasyuromorphia; family Dasyuridae; genus Sarcophilus; species Sarcophilus harrisii. The sequence goes on along the minus strand of NC_045430.1, from coordinate 270,751,867 downwards.
CTCAGTTACTAAAACTCAGTGGCTTTGCCCAGATCACAATGGGGGTAGTGGCGGGACTTGACCGCCGGGTTTTCCAGACCCGGAGGGTGCTCGTTGCACACTCAGCCGCACTCTCCGTAATGAGTTGAGAGGAGAATTTGGCTTTATTTCCCATCCAGGGGGAGGAATGGAATAATATCCTGTGTCTGAGTGATATCTTCCAGGTACCGGGTCCTTCCTGTGCGGCTTTCTCCTGGTGCTTTGAGAGACGGCTCCGGTTCTCTCACTCATAAAGCCCTGCAGTAAATTAGTGGCCAGAAGGCATTTTCTGCGTCCCTGTCTCCTCCGAGGTATGTTTTTCCACTTTACATTCTTCTAAGATTTTTTGCAGAAATAAATCAGCCCCTCCTGGCCGCAGGGTGACAAGCTCCGCTCTCTGTGGCTGCCCGGATCCGGCAGAGACAGAGAAAAGATTCCCACAAGGACTAACAGGCCTCTCTGCATCCAAAGCAAGGTGAGACATCCAAAAGGTGGCTCCGAGAGCCCTGGAGGATGTGAGGGCTAGGACCGGCCTCCCTTCCATTTGGTGACCACAATCCTCCACTGAGTCTTGGGCCTCCCCGGGCAGCCTGACCTTTGCCTTGTCACTGGGCTTCAGCGACTCCGGAGGACAGAGGGAGGCTGAGGCACTGTCCAGCTCCGCTCCTTTCATAGCCATCGGGTGCAAGTCAGGACCTCCCCTTGGGATGACCTTGGTTCTCTTCCTGAAGGAGAGCGGAGGATCCGAACGCAGCAACAACGCCAATAATAATAGTAAGAGCTAACATTTATATGGCCCTTTCTCTGGGCTTTATAATGATTATTTCATTTAAACCTCACAACAGCCCTGGGAGGTGGGAACTATTATTATCCCCATTTTACAGTTGAGGAAATAGAAGCAGAATTAAGTTAAGTGACATGCTCAGGGTCACACTGCTCTTAAGCATCTGAGGCTGGATTTGAGCTCAGTCTTCCTGGCTCTAGACCCCAGTTGGGCTGCTTTAAGATAATAGTCTCCAAAGTGGGGGCCTTAGCATGATCCCAGATGTATGAAATCAATGAAGAACTCACATTCTATCCCCTATTGCAGTAGTTCTCAAACTTTTGTTTTCAGTATCTTTATCCTATTAAAAATTATTGAGAATCTCTCCAAAGCATTTTTATCTGGATTATATTTATAAACATTTACCATATTGGAAATAAGAACTATTTTTAAATTTGTAGACCCTCTAAAAGGGTTTCAGAAATCTCCAGGATTCTCTAGACCATACTTTGAGAAGCCCTGCCCTATTGTCTCCAACACAACCATACTTATCCTTATAGGATTATCCATTTTAAGCTGGAACTTACCTTGGATTCAGCTTCATTTAACATATGAGGAAATTGAGGCACAATATGATTTATTGATTTGCCTAGGGCTTATACAGCCAGTAAGTGCTGAGATAGGATTCAAATTCAGATCTTCCCGATTCCAAGACCACTCTGCTATCCCTCAGTGCTGTCCCCTCCTTCCTCTTTGTGAACGAGGCACAGACCCCAGCTGTCAGAAATGCCCCAAAATGACATGGGGCTCCAAAGCAGCTGCTGTCCCCTGCCAACCCCAACATGCCCACCCCGACCCTCTGCCTCTAATGATCCTGGGGCCCAGCAGGCACTCCACAGAGGGGGGCTCAGCCTCCTGACTGGCCCAGGAGGAACAGACATGCATGACTTCTAATGTTCACGGAAGACCTCCTTGTGATCTTCAGTGTCCTCTTCCTACCTCAATCCACTCCTGCTCAAACTCCTGAGGAGCCATGTGCTTTACTTTCTCTTCTCAAGCTTCCCACTCAGATCCAAATCTTGTTCCTCTCTCCACAACATTTCTCCCTCCCATCCCCTTCTCTCCCCTCACTTGGCCACCACTCCAGTGTAGACCCTCATAACGTCTTGCCCTGGACTATCCCAATGATTTCTGTCTCTCCCCTCTCCGATCCATTGTCCACACAGCTGCCACAAGGACCTAGAGGTCTAACCATGACACTGTCCTCCTCAGTGAAGATCGGTGGATCACTATTGACAGAAGAATCAAATATTATTTCATCATATCTTCCCTTTAAATCCTATTTTGAATTAATTTCCACATGTACACATTTAGTAGTAGAGCAAATAATTACATATTGAAGAGATGTGCTCAAAATTTTAAAAATTTTATTGTTACATGGTCAAAAAAAGCTTGAGACCACTGCTTTAAAACCTATGCTATGGAGGAATGAATGGCCATTCTATCTTGGTGGAGAGAGTTTCCACGTGAAGAGTGAAAGGAAGGAAAGAAAAAAGAGAGAAAGAAAGAGAGAAGAAAGAGAAAGAAAGAAAAGAAAGAAAAGAAAGAAAGAAAGAAAGAAAGAAAGAAAGAAAGAAAGAAAGAAAGAAAGAAAGAAAGAAAGAGAAAGAAGAAAGGGAGGAAGGAGGGAAGGAAAGGAAGAAGGAAGAAAGAAGAAAGAAAGAAAGAAAGAAAGAAAGAAAGAAAGAAAGAAAGAAAGAAAGAAAAAAGAAAGGAAGGAAGGAAGGAAGGAAGGAAGGAAGGAAGAAGGAAGGAAGGAAGAGAAGGAAAGAAAGAAGAAAGAAAGAAAGAAGAAGAAAGAAAGAAGAAGAGAAAGGAAGGAAGGAAGGAAGGAAGGAAAGAAGGAAGGAAGGAAGGAAGGAAAGAAGGAAGAAAGGGAGGGAGGAAGGGAGGAAGGGAAGGAAGGAGGGAGGGAAGAAAGGAGGAAGGAAGGGAGGAAGAAAACAGAATACTACAAAAATGAATGTTGAAAATTATCTTTACATGTATTTAGAAAAATAGAACTTGTTGAGGGAAAAAAAAAAAAGAAGGATCAAATGAGATGAACACCAAATGTTTGGCCAGCCTTAAACATGAGCTGTCAGCATTATTATTGCTGTTGTTATTTCATTTGTTGCTGTTTACTTGAATGTGAGACAGAAAAGTTTTTAAAGCTATATTTGTAGGAAAAGGGAGGTCATAGAAGGAATTTGGCACGTGTTTGAGGTAGGTGGGATACTGATAACTGAAAACACAACCAGGGGAGAGAAAGAAAGCTCAATTATATTTTTATCTTGTTTCCTCTGTCAACATGAATGACCTTTTCCACTGGGAAGGAGAGAATAAATCTGGCCGCCCCAGCGAGGAGATGGCTAGAGAGGTCCCAGCTAAAACAACAGCTAACATTTAGGTAGTGCTACTATATTCCATTGGATTTTCACAACAACCTTAGAAGGGAAGTACATTTATTATTGCCATTTTACAGATGAGAAAACTGAGGCAGGCAGTGGTGTAGTGGGGAAGTAGGGATGGCAGTGAGCGAACATCTGAGAGAAGATTTGAACTCGTTCATGACTTCAGGGCCCACTAAGCTAACGAGCTCCCTTCCTATGGAACATCCCTGGAAGGATTTAGCCTGGAGAAGACAGGAGGGATGTGAGTTATATTCAAACGCTGAGACTTGGGAAAGGGGCCGGGCTTATTCGGTGAGTGGGAAAATGTCCAATTTCATCCCAAATTCAAACTGTCTCCGAGTGGAGGGGGATGCACCAGGCCTGGGGGCTCCTGTTCCTGGGGTGTCGAGTAGGGACAGGAGGAGGAGCATTAGGCAGGATTCCCTTGGTGCCGAGGCTGGGCAAGATGGACACTTCCCTGCCTCAGACTGATTCTGGGGCTCTCTTGAAGGATCCTGGGCTTCTGCAGCCCCGTTTCCCAGACCTTCATATAGCCCGGTCCCTCTCGGGTACAGGTGGGAGCAGCCGTGGAGGCCCCTGGGGAGAGGCGGCCCCTGGGGCTTCAGGCGCCTGAGCTTCTGCAGGGGAAGAGATGGAGAAGCAGCAGCCTGAGCCTCCCCCTTCCCCTTCCCTCCCCCCCTCTCCATCAGCAACATCTGCCCGGATAACGGACTGTGAGCCCCTAATGAGGCTCGCTGGCCCTGGATTATTGGTGCTTGAAAGTCACCTGATCTCAATTTCCACAACTTGGCAGGCCCCACCAAGGCCAGGATGGGAGCCCTTTGGGCTGCTCTGGGTGCCTCCGTCTGAGTCACCGCCCGCCCCACCCCTCCAGGAACAGGCTCAGGAGCCGAGGCACGCGAGCTGAGGCCGCAGGGAGGCCCCGGGATCCCGGGAGGGGCCTGCCCTTCTTGGAGGCTGATTGCCAGCTCACAAGGAGGCTTATTAACCCTGTGGGTGGGCGGGAGAGCACCGTTTACTTGTCTGATTTTGGCCTGTTCCTAAGCCTTGGAAGATGCCCCATGGGAGAAACATAAGCTCCTTTCAGGCAGGGGAGCTATTTGTCTGTATCCCCAACATCCAGCACTTCGTGGAGATTTAATAAAAGGCTGCTGAAATGATCAGACCCAACACTACAGTGATTGATTAATAGTGGAAAGACTCCACGGGGGTCAGATTACAAATCTAGAGCTACAATGAGCCTCGAGAGTCTTCTGGCTCAGCCCCCCCCCCTCATTTTACAGATGGAGAAACTGAGGCTCAGTCTCCCCAGAATCATAGATCCAGACTTAGGAGTCTCAGAGGCCATTGAACAGCCCTTTCGTTGTATAGTTGAGAACTGAGGTCCAGGGAGATTGCTCTGCATCCAAGGCCACATGAATGGTAATCATGAAATTGGAACCCCAGAATTGGGGGTTTTTCCCTCATTGCATCACAACTGCTTCCTCATTAAATAGCATCTCCTTTTATCAGTGGGAAGGCTGGCTGTTGGAAAGCTAATTGTTGTTCAGTCTTTTCTTGGCAAAAATGCTGGAGTGATTTGCCATTTCCTTCTTCAGTCCATTTTACAGAGGAGGAAACTGAGGCAGTCGGGTGAAGGGACTGGCCCAGGATCACACATTTAGGAAGTGTCTGTGGCTGGGTTTAAACATGACGATGAGCCTTCCTGACTCCGGGCCTGGCTCTGTCCCTCTGGGCCCCCTCCATAACAAGATGGCTTGTTGAGGACATTCCCTTCTGGCAGTCTTCCATCCCCGCTGCTCTCGGCCCCCCGGGCTCAGCCCGGACTCTTATTTTTCCACAGGATCTCCACGCTGGGGGGGCTTGTTTATTTCTGCCCCACAGCCCAGCATTTTCCTCGGGTGAGTCACGTTGCTGGGAAGGAGGCAGGCAACGGGACAATGACCTCCTCGAAGGGCGTCTCATCCCGGCGGAGTCCCAGAGGATGCTTGGGGGCGGCCGGGCCGGGCCAGAAGCAGTGTCCTAAGTGCCAGGATGAGATGTTCTTGTCCACATGGCCTCGGGCCGGGCACCCGAGGGAAGACTTGTTTTGGATTTGGATCCCTGACCTTTCTTGGCTCTGCCGGCCTTGTTTATTTGGTGCAAGGCAAACAGAGCTGGGCTGGGGTTTGGAGGCCGGTTTGGCACAGGCGTCTCAGCCATCGGCCCCAGGAGGAGGCTTGGGGCAGCAGCTCGGGACTGTCAACAAGTGTTTCCTGGGCTTGGGAAGGAGGACGTGAGAGAGGAGGCTGGAGGCAGGAGGCGTGTTTGGGCTTCCTCTGGAGGCCCCAAACCATAACGGAGCGAAGCAAGGCCACGTGCTTGTTCCCAGGCTTTTCAGGCTTGTTGTCAAACACCTTCCAGAGGGAAAAATAGCACCAGGGTCAGCACAATGGTCAGTTCTTCCCCTTGGAAAGGCACAAGCCAGGACTAAAGTGAAGGGAGAGCGCTGGGGCTGCTTCTGTGTTTGCAGACACTTGTGCACTGAGCGTGGCCTCCAAAGCTGAGATGCGAGAGCGTGGATCAGTGTCTGCCCCCTGTGCTGACCGCGGCAGGTGGTCCTCCCTCAGCCAGCTGTGGAACCCTCAGTTACTAAACACTGTGGGTAAGTAACCCTCTTACCTTGGCAGTGTGCTTCCCAGGGATGTCTGCACTGACAACAGGATTGACACTCGCGTTGCCCAAGCTCAGTGACTGGGAAGCTCCGAAGGAAATGTGGGAGAGGAGAGGGGTCGGACTGACCCCCCACTGAAGGGCTACAGAGCCCATTATGGTAGGGCTGACAGCCTACGAGACCCATGCCAGGAAATGGAACCACTCCATCTGAATTGTCTTGGGAAGATTCTGACCATCATCCGGTGGGCTGAGGTCCCAGACACTGAGGTCCTTTCTCAAACTGAACTGTCAGGCACCCAACGCCATTGGGCTGACCACTTGTTTGTCTAAAATATACACACGCTCCCATGAGGGTCAGAAGGGATACAGGACACTCTCAAGGTCTCTCTGAAGAACTCTGGAACACATTTGAGACGTGGGAGACACTGGCACAGGACCGCCCGGCGTGGCGTGCCCTCCTCAGAGAAGGTGCCGTGCCCTACGGGCAAAGCAGCTTTGAATCAGGTCAGAAGAAATGTGGGAGGCACAAAGCTAGAGAATCCACAGGGATTATTTGTCCCCAACTTGTGCTAGAGCATTCTGAGCTTGTAGCAGTCTGGATATACTGCCATTCATCTTTAACATAATCACGCCATTTTTCTCCTTTTTGAGAATGAAAGGTAATCACCAATCACCAGCTTTCCTCTTAAAATGATGGTGTCCATGTCTTATCACTCAGCAGAATGGAAGCTCCCTGAGGGCAGGGACCGCTGGTGTTTTGTCTTAGTATCTCAAGCACCCAACACTGCTCTCAGCCTACAGGGGGTGCTTACTAAACTCTTGTTAGGTTAAGTGTGGGGAGCACACTTGAGACAGGGACTCACGGAGCATCTCGCTCAGTTTTCCTAACTCACATTTCCCCTTCGGATCCAGTCCTGAAGTGATGTGCTGTGGCCGAGTTGTTTCAGTCATGGTCAAATCCACGTGGCCCCATTTGGATTTTTCTTGGCAAAGACATGGGAGTGTTTGACCATTTTCTTCTTCAGCTCATTTTACAACTGAGGAAATTGAGGCAAACAGAGTTAGGTAATTTGCCCTGTCTGAGTCTGCATTTGAACTCAGGTCTTCCTCACTCCAGGCCCAGTGCTCCATCCCCTGTGCCATCTAGCTGCCCCTCGAAGCTAAGTGCATATCTACATTTTAAGAGAACCTCGAATCCCAGGATTCTTAATATTTTTTGTTCTTAAACAGTTTACTGAAGTCTATGAGTCCCTTATAAGAATCACATTTTAAAATTCATCAAATAAGATCCACAGGATTACAAAGGAAATCAACTATATTGAAATAGTTGAATGTTTTAAAAAGCCCAAGTGAAGAACATCCTCTTGGGTTCAGCCCTCTCTCATTTTACAGATGAGGAGACTAAGTCCAGAGTGGTCACAGGCTTCCTCAAAGTACTGTAAGGGGAGCAGAAGTGACACTAGAACCCAGATCTCCAGTTTCCCACATGAATGATGCTTCTATGACATGACTGTGCCTTTTCCATAAAAGTCAGAAAGCTCTAGAACTCAGGGTTCTCGAGGGTCATTTGTTAGTCATAGTAAGCTTGAATGGAAGTAGGAACTCTGGAAGATACCCCTTGCTGATATCACCACTGGTGGCAATACCCCAATGGCCAAAGGCATGGACCCCCATAATTTGGTTGCTGTAACCCCAAATATTTCACTGGATCAGAACTTTTTATCTTAAGCCTTAAACTATGCTGTACCCTTAAATTAAAAAAAATCGAAGGAACAAAGACACAGCTCAAGGACTCGTATATCAGCAGGTCTGTGGTCTCCTTGACATTTAAATTTCCTCCAATGAGGCAGGTTGAAACCCCTCCATTCTTGCTATTTAGTGAGGTTCTTGTCCTTTCTTAACTTGATGCTACCAATCATTGTGCTGAACTAGATTAGAAGGGAAGCAGTAAACTGGGAAAAAATTTTACATCCAAGGGTACTGATAAAGGCCTCATTTCCAAAATATATAGAGAATTGACTCAAATTTATAAGAATATAAGCCATTCTTCAACTGGCAAATGGTCAAAGGATATGAACAATTTTCAGTTGAAAAAATTAAAACCATTTCTAGTCATAAAAAAATGTTCTACTCACTATTGATCAGAGAAATGCAAATGAAGATGAGTCTGAGGCACCTCTAAGATTGGCTAAGATGACAGGAAAAGATAATGACGAGTGTTGAAAAGGATGTGGGAAAATTGATGCTAACTGAAATGAGCAGAACCAGCTCATCGTACATGGCAATAAGAAGATTATATGATGATCAATTCTGATGGACGTGGCTCCTTTCAACAATGAGGTGATTCAGGCCAATTCTAAAAGACTTGGGATGGAGAGAGCCATCTACACCCAGAGAAAGAACTGTGGGAACTGAGTGGGGATCACAACACAGCATTTTCACTCTTTTGTTGTTTGCTTGCTTTTTTTTTTCCTTCTCGTTTTTTTTTCCTTTTTGATCCAATTTTTCTTGTGCAACATCATAATTATGGAAATGTATATAGAAGAATTACACATGTTTAACCTATATTGGATTACCTGCCGTTTAGAGGAGGAGATGGGGATAACGGAAGGAGAAAAAAAATCTGGAACACAAGGTTTTGCCAGGGTGAATGTTGAAATCTATCTATGCAGATGTTTTGAAAATAAAAACCTTTCAAAATTCTCTTGACGTCTCTGGATGCCAGTGGAGCAGATGGTCTATCTCTTGGTCTTTCTTTGTTCCTTTTGTGACTGGTCCACTAAGGCCAGCCAGTGGCACTGTGCTGATTGCATCAAAACCCAGAGCAAGCAAGAGTGAATCTCTAAGTTCCACCATCAACTCCAAAAAATCAGCTTTACCATCCACACAGGAAAAAGCAAGTGAACACCGAGTGCCTTTTACCCAAATTACCTAATGTATCTGAATAGCAAACTCTTGAGAACTTATCCATTACAAGGACGCATATCTTGGGCAGACCTTGCCACTGGATAATGAGCTGGGTCCATAACTAAGCAGGTGAATGGGCTCAACTCTTTCTGGGAAACTTCATGGTTCTTTTAATAAACAAAAGTTCTACTCTATTTGTACTGCATCTCAGCAAAACCACGTCTGTCTCCCTCCCTTAGAATTCTTCTCTCTCCTTCCTTCCTTCCTTCCAGTTTTGCAGTCATTCATTATTCAATCTCTTCTGCAGTTGCTTCTGGGAACAGGTATATCCCATGACTCTGCTTTTTCGTTTTCCAAACCAAATATTCCTGGAACCTCCTTTCCTTTAAAATATATTGTGTTTTGTTATTAGAATATCAGGTCTTTGAGGTCAGGGACTGCCTTGGCTTTTGTGCTTGCTTCAGCACACTGCTAAATGTTTTTTCCTCATAAATGGTTTTTCACGTGTTAATCCCAATCATTTTGAGGTCACAGGAACAGGTGAAAGTCAAATCATTGATCCAAGATCAAGAAGTCAGGATAATCGGGGTTCATTCCTTTCTCCAATACAATAACTTAAGGCAGCCACGGGCGAGTATCTGACATGTTCTGGCTTGTTTATCCATCTATCAAATGATAGTGTGGCTTCCTAAGCTCCTCTGCAACTCTAAATCTCGGAATCTATGATTGATCACATGGAAAGACCCCCAAGGAACAAAATAACGGTTGACAGTCACCAACTGTCCGGGGCGTATGTAAGACAGGAGGTCACTTCCCCATCGGCATCAGTATTTCATCCCGGGCCCCAACCTTCCGTCCCTCACAAGCCAGCCGTCACCTCTGGGATTGACTCCATTGACAAGAGGTCACCTCAGTCATAAAGAATGGGGCTGTTCAGTGACTGAGAAGGAGATTAACTGGCTTGAGGATTGATGTGACCAAGCTCATCCATCATCAGTCTGAGCTCGGAAGCCTCCTCGTCCAGAAGAAATGAAGAGAATCCCAGATTTTTCTCTGCTAGAATCAGGGAGGCCGTCTCCAGAGTCTCCTAGAACTCGGGTCTTTGGGTTTGGTTTTTGTTGGTGGCGAGAGGGACGGGCCGCGGGCCTTCCTAACTTTGGGGCTTTTACAGACAAAAGCTCTGAAGACTCTCCATAGAACGGGCCAGCACAAATATAAATTACATCTTTTAGGGAAGGGCCATGCATTAGGGAGAGACAAACTCTGTGTCTAACATGTATTCCAGATGTTCCAGAGAGCCAATTTTAAAAGCAAAACATACTGGAATGGCTCACACGAGCCTTGGCCCTCCCCAGTCTCGGGGCTGATATCTTGGCAAGTCCTGCTAGTCTGAGAATCATGGAATTTTAGGGCAGAAAAGCATTTCTGCCCGGCCCTTTTACTGTGCAAATGAGGAAACTGAGGCCCCAGGAGATAGAGGAAGTCTTGCCCAAGCTCACGTGCACAAACAGCGCTTACAACCTGACACTTATGCTCAGACATCCTGCCTCATCAAGGGGCTCTTGGAGGATATCCCCACGACAGCAATCACTTACAAAGAAGCAACCCTGAGTTCTCTAGAAAAACAAGTAGGATACTATGAGAAAATGAGATTATCGAGTAAAATTACATTCATGGGAAAGGACCAGATCCTAGGAGTTAGAGCCAGAACGGGTCTCAGATGTTACCTGCTGCTGTCCCAGCCTTGCCTCATTTTGCAGGCAAGAGTCTGGGGGAATTTGAGTCCATTCAGGAAGAGCTCGTGGGAAGCCCACTGCGAATAAAGCACCGAGCTGAGAGCTGGAGAGACAGATGAAAGGGTCCTTGCCCCTGAAAGGCACGACTTTCTACTGGAGAGGAGACTGGAGGAGGGGATAAAAATGTGTGGATAGGTAGACACACAAATCTATATACATTGTAATGTAACGTATAATATTATGTAATGTACATTACAAATATATATGTAAAACATATATAAAATAGACACAAATATATGTAAAACATGTACATAAAATAAACACAGAAATATATGTAAAACATACATAAAAGAGACCCACAAATACATGTAAAACATATATAAAATAGACAGACACACAAATATATGTAAAACATGTATATAAGATAGAGACAGACAAATACATGTAAAACATATAAAATAGACACACAAATATATGTAAAACATATATAAGATAGAGACAGACAAATATATGTAAAACATATAAAATAGACACACAAATATATGTAAAACATATATATAAAATAGACACACAAATATATGTAAAACATATATAAGATAGAGACAGACAAATATATGTAAAACATATATATATAATGGATACACAAATATATGTAAAGCACACATATAAATACAAATATGTAAAATACATAAATAACGAAGAGGCTGAGGGCTGTAACTCCCAGGGGACTGGGGCTGGGGAGGGAAGCAGCTCAGAGCTGGGGATACACACAGAAGCCAGCCAGCCCTGTCCTCAAGCTGCTCACACTCCACTAAGGGGAGACAATCCTACCTGAGTTCCCCTGAAGGAGCCTGGAGCTTCCAAGAGAAGGGAGGTCAGATGAGAAAGAAATAGAGAGATGGGAACCCCCTGAAGAGAGGTGGGAGAGGGAAGGGCTACAGGAAGTAAGGCATTGGGTGGGGGGGCATGGACTGGGCAGAGGGGAAGAGAATAAAGGGAAATCTCTCTGGGAATGGAGGCTGGAGCCAAAATCTGAGCAGCGTTAATGACCGGTCCAAAGCCGCCTTCCCATGCACACCCTTACACTTAAACTGGGGTTGTAGCCTGTAGTAATGAAGCCACAGGACATGTAAGGGCAGCCCAACAAGTACATCTACCTGAAACAGGACAGGAAGTGAGCTCTCAGGAGAGGGACTATTTCCATTTGGATTCTGAGTCCTGTGCACAGTCCAGAGTAGGTTCTCAATGGGAGAGTGATGAGCACTTAAGGGCTTTCTCGGCCCCAAGCTTAGGGTAAGAGCCGGGGACATTCCCCATTCTCCAGCCGCTCACATTCTTACAAGGGAAGACGACACCGCACACACAGGAGGGTCCGTGGTCCTTCTATGGGCACAGATAAAGCCGGTGCCTGATGCTGATCACCAAAGCCGAGGCCTTTGGCTTGGGGAATGTTCAGGTTCTCCAGGAGCCGGGGGCTGTGGGAAGCTGCGGGTCACAGCTCTGTGACGGTCACTCCCCCAGAGGATGTCTGCAGGGCTGCAATCTGGGGGGCTCCTCCACTGGGGTTCTTTGGCTACAGTTGGTGTTGATGGGGACTCCATCCCCCACAAGAATTCCTCTCCTGCAGGCTGGCTACCAGGCCCAGAAGAGGGGTCTAGGGATGCTGGTATTCCCAGAACTCTTGGGTCCAGGGTCCTGGACTGTGTCCCCATGGCTGAAGGGAGTTGCTAAATAAGGGACCGTTTGCTCTGCTTGACACATAGTGCCTTGTGTCTATCCTCAGAACCCTTTGCACTTAAGCAAGCCTAGCAGACTGATAAAAAGCTATATTAGAAAATAATCAGTTAAAGAAACTTTCTTGCTGAAAATTTCCTAAGAAAATCACAATTTTGATCTTTTAAATTCATTTTTTAAAATTAAACTTTATTATATTTCAAATAACAGACACATTTTTCCTCCACCTTTCCCCTTTCCCTTCTGAGAAAACAGGAAAAAAATCCAACAAAAATAAAAACATTATAACAAAGAAACATGGTCAAGTAAACAAATCCCTTTATTCACCACATCCAACCACATCTCATTCTAGATCTTGGTTGGTCTCCTCTATGTTGCCTCTCTAGTGGATCACATTCTTCATCGTTGATCTTTTGGAATCATGGTTGATCACTGCATTGATCAGAGTTCATGGTTTTTTTTTATTGCTTTTACAATGTCGTGTTATAGAAATTGTTCTCCTGGTTTTGTGCACTTCATTTTGCATGAGTTCATACAAATCTTCCCTGATATCTCTGGAACCATCGTTCCCCAATTAAATAAACATCATAGTATAATAATAAATCACATCTCTTAGGAAGCAAAGTTTACACAAAGAGTACATTTCCCCCTCCCTTGTCCCTGCCACTGTATACAGACATGGAGCCTGAGGTTTAACAGGGGTGATATAAATTGCTGTCCAAGGTCATCCAGCTATGAGGTAGCAGAGCAAAAATTGAAGATCTAGTCTCTAGCTCCAATCCAGGCTTCTTTTCACAACTCATCTTAACTTTAAAACAAATCCCATAATCCTGAACAATGCTTTCTTAAAGTTCATTTTTAGGGGAGAAAAGACAAATCATTATTTGTTTGAAGTTTATTTTTAACCAATAAAACAATAATTTTCCCATCAATTACAAAATTGGAGTGAAGATATAGTAATAGAAACAGACTTCTAGAAATCACAGATTCTTTTGAGTTTTCTACATTTCACCTTGAGAAGGAAACCCCCGAGACTCCTCCGAGGATTTCTGGATCCATCAGTAGGGTTCCCATCCTTTTCCGAAAATAAAGCGGTTGATCATGTCAAAAGAGCGTAGGGGCTGGTCATTGGGTAAGATGTGTCCTCCACCTCGAACGATCACCTTGAGAAGGGGAAGAGAAAGAAAGAAAACTGAAATACAGAGAGACGAGAGACGCTTCCCCACTAAGGGGAGCATGGAATCCCTGAAGGGAATTAAGAGAGAACGCCATCAGCTCCGTTGGGTGCCCATGTTCCCAGCCACCAAGCTGAGGTGAACATCACAAGTAGCAGGAAGATCCCCCCCGATTGGAAGGGGAGAAACACCACCCCATATATTGGACAACCAATGGAGGGCCGGAAGGGACCCAATAAACCGTCTCTTCCAACTCCCTCATTTAGAGATGAGTTGGAGTTCTCACAGACCATAATGAACCAGGAAAAAACTTGGGTCATAAGAGTCCTAATTCAGCATTCTTCCCACTGCATCTCACCCTCTCCTTTTGTGGGGAGAAGAAGACAATGGGGCTCTGGTTCATGGCCAGTGCTGTGAGACGGGATGGTGGGGAGAGAGTGAGTGGGATGGGGGAGGCAGCTCCCCCAGGGCATTTAAGGACAGGCCCTGTCAGCACTCTTTAAATTTGGCACCCTAGGACAAAGCTCTGATTGCCTGCCCTAGTTATGTCTTTGATAATTCATGTTTAATTGGCACGCAGTTAAGGCTGAGACATCATTCTTCATGTCCAAGTCTGAGCTTTCAGCAGTACATACATGTTTCATTTTTGTCACCAACAATTAGAAGCAAATAGATCTGACAAGATCTCCTTCACACGACTCCAAGGGCAAACTTTGGGGGCTCCCACCCCCCACATATGCGTGCGTGAGTGTGAGCTCACACACACACACTCACTCAGCCTTGAACACTGGTCTTGGCAGCTCTCTGTTCTGCACAATCTCGGCTGCAGTGAGATTTCCCTCAGTCATGAATGTGACGGGATGCAGCTGCCGAGCCCGGGGACGGCAGAAACGCTCAGAAGAGCGAAGAGCTGACCCCATGAGGGTGGAGGTCACTCAGCGCCTCCGAGTCACAGCTCGAGCAAAGTCCTGCTGGCTGAGGGTCTCCTCAGATCCCCCCCTCGCCTCGGCCAATGCCAAGCCAGGAGATGCTCTTTACATTCACTGCCGGTGTCAGACTGGTCTGCGATGAATCCAGAAGTGGGATCCAAGGAAATCTGGTCCTTAGACATCAGAATAAAAATCCTTCCATTTTTTAGCCTTCTCAGTTCATGATGAGTCTGTGAATCTTTTAGATTCACACGGGGAGGCACAAGCAAGGTTTAGCTCTGCCCCCTGATCCACAGTTCACTTTAATTCATTTCTAGAGGTTGGCATGGGAACATACAATGTCAAACCTGGAGGAGCCCTTAGACATTGGTGCCTTTTTCTCAAAGACTTTCCTGAGCCAACTTTCCTGTGGCATCACTGGAACCCAGATCTCTACCTGGAAGGGACCCCAGAGACTGTCCAGTCCAAACCCCTCACTTTCAGCTGCAGAAACTAAGGTCCAGAGAGACGGGCAGCTTAAGATCACAAAGCTATGAAATTGTAATACATAGTGGGCTGCCATGTACGGGAGGACTTCCCAGCTGCCCCGGCTGCTAGGGCCTTCTCCTTTAAGATGACCTTCTACATGCTCTATCCATATTTTCTGTGGGAAAAATGCAAATCATTCGATTTTACACTATCGATTTCCACTGGACTAGAACCTCAAACCCTATTTTATATAATTATAACTCAAATTCAAATAGACATGACCACTTGGAGAGATTTAGCATTTGTACCAATTAGGATTTGTCTTACCTACATAGTTACAGATTTTTTCCCCCAATTACAGTATGGGCTTGAGAAGAAAGACTGTTTTTGCCTCTCTGTGTTCTCAGCTCTCAATGTAGTACCTGGCACATAGTAGGTGCCTAATAAATGCTAACTGACTGACTCTGCAACTCCAGTACTTACTATAGTGCCAGCACAAAGAGAGAATTCAATAAATGCTTATTGACCAGAAGTGCAAGCTGAAATATTGAATAATGGAGTTTCACCTCCTCATTCCACATGTGGAATATATATATGTGTGTATGTCATCCATATGTGGAATATATTTCTCAATAGTCAGTCAGCGAACCCTTACCAAGCACCTACTATGTGCCGGGCACTGTACTGGGAAGGGGGACACAGAAGATTACATACAGAGGCACCGGCCTTCCTCTCTGACCACCATAACCTCCGCTGCTGATTGTCACGTGTTAGCAAACCCAACTCAGATCTGGGCCAAGAGGACCCAGGCGTGCGAGTTCTCCGCTCTCTGGCCCTTTCTGAAGGGGACCACGCCCGACTTTGAGTTTGCAACCAGAGGAGAAAAACTGAACGATGCTTTGAAGGATTCCTGGTAAACTGATGGTGTCCTTAGGGGAAGGGAAGAAACAGCCACAACACGTTCCTCGGCCAACTGGAAAAGCTCCAAGCAACCTTGACCCTCAAGGAACATTCTCTCTTCTTGTCCCTCTAGAAGCTCTTTATAGCCATTTGGTATCATAGCTATTTGTGTGGGCGGTGCGTTCCCCCAACACAAAAAGAGATTATCAGCTCCCAGAAGGCAGAGCCTGAGTCTTGCTTGACCTTCCTCAGGTGGTCCCGGGGACTTGAAAGTCAAGGCAGTGGATATCGGGGTCTAGCTTTTATGTACCACTGATGTCCAGCCAAGTGAAGGAGGCTGGCCAGTGGAGGATGAATTCCTTGGGCCGCCCGCGGACTGTACAAGAAGGTTTTCAACTGCACCCCTGGGAGATGCCTCCGCCCACTAATGATAATCACGGGCCCATCTCCTCTCCTGGGAAATATCACGGGAAAAATCAGGTCCAGAGACTGAGGGGAGGAAAGAACATTTACACGGCTCCCTGTGTGAGAAATGAGCAGGGAAACGCAGCTACTAAGTGTCAAAGGCAAGATCTGAAATACGACTACAAACCCAGCCCCGTGTGCACTATGCCATGCTGCCATGGGAATAATCACAGTATCATCATCATCACTATCATTACCATCATCCACAATCATCATCATCATCATCATCACTACCATTACTACCAACATCATCACTATCAAATAATCATCATCATCATCATTATCATTACTATCACTATCATTATACCATCATCACTATCATCAACAATCATCACCATCATTCATCATCACTATCATTATATCATCACTATCATCAATAATCATCATCATCATCATTACTATCACTTTCATTATACCATTATCACTATCATCAACAATCATCACCATCACTCATCATCACTATCATCACTATCATTATATCATCAACAATCATCATCATCATCATCATCATCATCTTCACTATCACCATCATCATCACTATCATTACCATCATCAACAATCATCACCACCATCATCACCACCATCGTCTCCATCACCATCATCACCACCATTGTCTCCATCACCATCATGATTATAATTATATAAATTATATAAATCTCTCCTGTTCCGACCAAAGCAGAGCAGAAAGGAGGCCCCAAGAGAAAGGTGTGTGTACAAAGAGCTGCCCTGGGGCTGCTGTGGTGCCATTGCTGTTACTCAAGGGAGGAGGCATGGACTGGACCTACTATGTGTCTTGTTTTTCATTTTTAGGTAGGGTCTTGGAATATAAACCAGGCAAGGAGCATTTTAAAGAATTAATTAAGAATTTAAGAATTATTGCCTTTGCCTGGCACACTTTGCATATGATAGGTGATTTAGTAAATGTCTGAATAAATAAAATCAAAGGATCTTTTTTATTCGGACTTAGCCAGACCAAAAATTAAGCTCCTACTATGTGTTAGGTACTGTAGTAGGTACTGTGGAGGCAAAGACCAAAACCAAAATCATGGGTCCTTTAAATGGGAGTGAATTTTATTTGTATTTATGGTTAGAGGCCATTTAAACCAAAGACTGTCATTTTCTAAACACAAAAGCAAAATAAAATCAAATGTTCTTCAAATGCTCTTTCAATGTGAATTTAAAAGCTTAATGGACTATACTCTCCCTGGTGCTCCCATTAACTCCTGAGCAGTCATTGCCTTGTAAGCACAAAAGTGTAAATTACAGCTTAACGTGTCTACACCCGCATCCTCACAGGGAAGGGAAAGGACGTCGGCCCCGTCCAGACCTAAAACCATCCCAGGAGCCGGTGCAATTAGCCGCGTCAATGGCCAGTCAGCGGTCGCTTACCAAGCGCCTACCGCGTGCCCGGCACCGTGCTGGGTGCGGGGACACAGAAGCAGCAAAGGCCGGTCCCTGTTGTCATCTGAGATGGAAAATTCTATGTTCCGCTTCAAAACGAGTGCTCCAAGTATGGGGAGGAGGGACTGACCTATTCCACTGAAAAAGAGCTGAGAATCTTGGTGGCCCCCTAGCTTAACAGGACGAACAATGCCGCGTGCCACAGGCTAGATTAAGGACTATGAGGAGGGGTTGGTGCCATTGCAGCCAGTATGATGCTTGTGTTTTAGGAAGAATTGAGGAGCCGGATATAGGACGCTGGGCAGACAGGGGAAGCCGGACTGGGTCACACTGTTGTCTGATTGGGGAAGAGCTTTGTGATGGGGGGGGGGCAGCAGAGCCAGGATCTGAACCCAAGCTCTCTGATTCTGTCGTCAGTAAAACAGGCTTCTCATCTGAAGCACTGGAACCAGGCAGGGAGCAGAGGGCACTTAGCGGGAAACTAAGGAACCTGGATTCTATCCTGACTGCCTCCTACCTGCCTCAGAGCCCAAGTCAAGGTACTTCGGTTTCTTTACTGGTTAAATGGCACATCTGGGCTAACTGACCCATGATGCTATGAATTAAAAAAAATAAAAATAAAAATAAAAATGCTATGAATTTTCATAATGATATTTGGCATTTGTGATACTTTATGAGCTGCACATCTATTTACAAATATTTCATTCAGGCCCTACACCAACCCTGGGAAGTAGGGGCTGTTATTATCCCCACTTACAGATGAGGAAACTGAGGCAGAGAGCAGTTAAGTGACCAGAGAGCTAGAAAGCATTTCTGGGGCTGGACAGAAGGCAGCTCTTCCTGCTTCCTAACTCCAGGACCACCAGGCAGCTGCTCCTTGAGAAATGGCCGGCACGTCTGGGGCACTTCTAGACCAGGCGAGGCTGGCTGGGTTCAGCACCCACAAGCCCCTGGGTTCCCATGACTCCAAGAAGTCATTAGGCCTCAGGGCTTATCAGATGGAGGAACGGTGACCTCGCTGATGGGGAGGGACTGACTGGTTCGGTGCCAGTCTGCCCGAAAATGCCAGCCTCTCACCAGACGGAGCTGAAATGCTGCGTCCTGGCCCGAGATAAGCCTACTCTCAGCAGAGCCAATTTCCAGATTTAAAAAGCTGCAGGATTGGGCCTGCTCTGCCCCTTCTTTCTTTTCCCTCCTCTCCCTCCCCTCTGTGACTTGCCCTTCTCTTTCTCTTTTCCCTCCCCTCCTTTCTCTCCTTCCTCCTCATCTATCTCCTCTCTTTTCTCGCCCTCCTTTTTTCACTCTATCTCTGTCTCTGTCTCCTGGCTCTATCTCTACATTCCTTCGAGCCCTGTGGCTCATTTTGGCTGAATCCCAATTTAAAACAACACATTAAGTGTTTAACCTTCCCTTCTCCCTTCCCCCTCTCCCCATCCTTCTCCCTTCTCCTCCTCCCTCCCCTTCTCCCTTCCCCTCCTCCCCCCCCTTCCCCCTCCTCCCCACCCTTCCCCCTCCTCCCCACCCTTCTCCCTTCCCCTCCTTCCCACCCTTCTCCCTCCTCCCCACTTCTTTCTTCCCCAAACACCACTGATTTCCAAAAGCCACTCAATCTGAGGACAAGACTTGAAATTCTCGGGCTCCTAATAAGCATTTATCTACTTTCCACTTAATAAAATGATTGTCTGCAAAATTGTAGCAGGTTATTAAAAACCCTTCACAGTGGCTGCCTCACCAACCAGGAAGACAATCCTCCTCCCAGCTCAGCTGCCTGTTAGAGCCCAGTAAATGGACACACAAGCCAACTCATATTGGGAATAATACAATCAATTAGCTCCCCATGATTAAGTAAGTGCATATTTGGGGAACCTAATTTAGCAGCATTCTTCTTATGTTAATCAGCCTTTCAGAGGAAGACAAGAAGACAGGAGAATTCTGTTCCAGTTCTTGGCAAATAATCAGTGGAGTTGGAAGTCGCTATTGTTTATGATTTCCCTCATCCTCAGGAACTAACTTGTGTTTTCAAAGAGAGAGGAAAAAGAAACAATAATTGAGAAACTCCCCGAGTCATTGTTCCTTCGGAAAGGGTTATAAATATTTCAGTTTGGAATCCTCCGGCCTGACCCATCCAAGGGAGATGGGGCTGCGCTCGGTTTCCCCTTCCAGCATCTCGGGCCAGGGAATCCAGATTCTGAAGCTGGAAGGGGCGTAGGGCATGGAGACCAAGAGAAGGAAGCCGAGGCTCGGAGGAATTGGGTGGCTCGCCCTAAGAGCCGGAGAGATTATCTCATACCTGGAGCATCGCAATGGACTTTGGGTTGGCCCCGGCGTCTCTTTTGCCCCGTCCAGCTGATTGTCCTACAGTGTAGGTCTGCCCGGGTCCCTCCCCTATTCAGTCAGCTCCAGGACCTGTATGACTTTTAAAGCCCTTTGGAGCCTGGCCCCTTCCTCCCTTCCCAGTCTTCTCAGACCTCGGTTCTGAACACACATTCTATAATCCAGGGACACAAGCCGCCATCTTGCTATTCCTTGCACCAGATCTTCCCATTTTCCAATTCCAGGCATTTGCCTGAAATGTCCTTCCTCATCTCTGCTCCTGCCTTCCATCAAATCTCATCTTTCAGAGAATGCCTTTCCCCATCAGCTTTAATCTTAGTGCCTTCCCTGAGGCTATGGCCAATCCAGGCTACATATGTTTTACTTGTAGGTATTTGGTTACATCAGACTGTGAGCTCCCCAAGAGTGGGAACTTTCTTTTTCTTCTTTCTCTTTCATTTCATTGTAAATCTAGTGCTTAGAATGGTACCTGGCACACTGTAGGTGCTTAATAAATGCTTATATACTAAACCAGGCACATAATAGGTACTTAATAAATACTTATATACTAGACTAGGTACACAGTAGGTGCTTAATAAATGCCTATCTACTAGACTAGGCACACAGTAGGTGCTTAGTAAATGTTTATATGCTAGACTAGGCACATAGTAGGTGTTTAATAAATGCTTATGGCCTAGACTAGGCTCAAGCGCCCCCTGCTTTTTTGTCCTTGATCTCTGAAGCTTCCTTTGTTCTTGTTTGTGCCATTGGAAAGGGGCTCTGAGGGGCTGACCGAGGGGCAGCTGGTACCCAGGCTCGGGGAGGAACGGTCCTGTTCCGTATCCTCTCGGCATGCCCATGATGGGGGGCAGCCCAGCAGAGGGCTGGCCACTGGGGGCTGGGGGATGCCCTGGCTCCTGGCCCAGAGGAGCTGTGAGACCTGGGCAAGCCTGGAACAGTTTTCCAAGACGCCCAGTGCCAGATGGCACCGGTCTGCATGGGTGGCCTACAGCCCCACACTGGAAGTTCCCCACATGGATGGAACCCTCCCCCCAGAAAGATTCTTCCCCCCTGACAACTGGGGAGAGGCCAGTCCTGCAGCAAGTCAAACAAACAAACAAACAAAAAGCTTCTGTGGAGGAAACTGGGTGAGAAGTGACGGGGAGACAAACAAGAAGGGGAGGAGCGCTGGGAGCCCGCGTGGCTGGGAAGCAGCCGGAGCCTCAGACCAGAGGGGCTCCCCGGGCCTGGGGGAAAGGCCGGTGAGAGGCAGCTGACCCCCGCCCTGCCCGCTGGGGCTCCGGAGTTATTTGGGACACTTACTCCTTCTGCAGAGCTCCTCACAGCTCTCGCTCAGGAAGTCTGAGGGCTGCGGGCAGCGCCTTTACAGAATCCTGGAATCTGACCCTTGGCAGGGACTCCAGGGGCCGGCCCTTACAAACTAGGACCCCTTTGGGAGCAGTTTCATTGGCAAATATAAACAGCCTGGACAAAAGAGCTTACAGGGCAAAGCACGTCTTTTAAAAACAATATCTATTTAGTCAGATTTTGATAAATGATTATTAGTTATTATTCTGCATAACAATGACATTTCACTTTATAAATCTCATGCCTTTTGTCTATCCCATTGTTGGAACGATGAGCTCCTCGGAGACAAGGAGCTTTCTTCCTTTCTTTGCATCCTTGGTAGTTTAGCACCTGGCACACTGTAAGTGCTTCATAAATGCGTGCTGACTGCATAACTGACTGACTTCTGAGCCCTTAGTTGATAGGATTTCCAGTTAAAAGGGGCAGTGGTGGGACACTCGGCGACTTTCCCCGGTACAAGAAAACCAGGCCAGGGAAGACTGCTGCCGGCCAGATGTGGGGAGCGCCAGCTGCACAAATGGGTGAGTAATAGCCGGTGAGCGCCAGCATGTGAAGGCCCGGAGAACCGAGCCGCGAGCCAAGGCTATTCTCTGAGGCAGATTTCTGGCACGGAGGCAGAGCAGGATGCAGAGATTCGCCCCCTGCTAGTGGTTCCAAGGCGGGCCTGCGCGGGGGTGTGGCGAGAGCTGGAGCGGATCTACCGCCTGGCTCTCCGTGGTGGGCAAGGCCTGAGGACGGTCTTGGAATAAAAACGCCCTGACAGGAGGACTCTGGCTGGTCAAAGTGGACGGGGGAGCTGGGGTTAATTCTAGTCTAATAGTAGGAAATCTGAAATCAGTAAGTCAGTTCACAAACACTTATTAAGTACTTGTTACATGCTGAAAGACACAGATTTGGAAACCCCTGATTACCAATCGGAAGCACGGCCTCTGCTTTAAAAACAAAACAAAACAAACAAACAAAAAAAAAAAAAACAAAAAACCCTTTGTCCTGTTTAGCAATGAATCAAACAATAAGCATATATTAAGCACCTACTGTGTACCAGGTCTATGTTGGGCACTAGAGACACAAAGACAAAAGTGAAATATTTCTAGTCCTCGAGAATAAAAAGGTCTGTGGTAGTTATAAAGGAGGAAGGAGCATGAGGGGGTGTTTGGAGTTTTAAAAAAAAAAGGTGATACAAAAGCAAGAAGAGGAGCAGGATCCACATATCTAGAACCTTCTGAGTGATGGCTGGAAGGAACCAGAGTCTAAACCTTAAGACCCAATTACTGTAGAAAAAAAATAATAAACATTAGGAACACAAACATTTACATCTGCATTTGGGACAAATAATGACTAGAAAACAGCCAAATATTTTGGTGGGGTGTGTTTTTGTTGTCATTAGTTTGTTTTTCAGTTTTTACATCCCGAGATCCAAACTCCATCTGCGTCTTTCCTGCCCTCTCCTCCTCTGTTGCGTTTGTTTTTCAGTTTTCCTGCCTTCTCCTCCTCTGTTGAGGCTTGTTATTGATAAACACCAATAAATACTTAATACTTGACTTAATGTGGGAGGACATGTCTTGGATAGCTTTTAATCATAGTGTCTGCCATGGTTTTTTTTTTAAGGTGATTATTCCAATTGGCCACTTTTCTTTATTGCTCTTATGTCATAACTTAAAAACATGTGAAGCTCTTCCCTCCTCCTCCAGCCTCTGCCTGGGAATGTTCCTGAGCCATAGGCAAGTGGTCACTGGATATCAAGGAGCTGGATTTGCTCAATAAATAATATTCAGCACATTTTATCAGTTGGGCTTTTAAAGAACCATTATCTCACAAATTCCAAATTAGCTACAGTGAGACAAGGAAGGAGGCGGCAGGAATCTGGAGTCATGGGATATGAATTCAGATTCCCGTTCTGCTACTTCCTGGGCTATCGCCAGCTTGACTTTTCTCCTGCCATTGGACCCCGATGACTCTGGAAGAGAAAGACTGACAACTTATCCTCATTCACCGCCAAGTACGTCAAGACATCCCCTGGGATGTCACTGGTCCTCTTCAAGAATGAAGAACTCTCCATAATAAAAAGGGAGACAGAAAAGAGGAGGAAACCAACTATTTCTGAGACACTGTACACCAAGATTACACTATCTAATAAAATATCCAAGTCTTTAGGTAGAGGGAGCTGAATGGTACAATGGCCTTGGAGTCAGGAAATCTTAAATTCAAATCTGATCTTAGACATGTTCTAGTTGTGTGCCCCTCATTCAAGTCACTCAACCTCAATTGATCTCAGTTTCCTCAATTGTTAAATGAACAATAACGGCACCTACCTCTCAGAATTGTTGTGAAAATGGCTAGCACAGTGCCTGGCACACACGTAATAAATCTGTTTTCTTTGCTTTGCAGAAAAATCAGGATGGTAATAAAGATAGCTAGTACTTCCGTAGCACTTTAAGGTTCACAAAGCACCATATATTGTCTCATTTGATCTCTACCACACGGTGAGTATAGTAAAGAAGCTCAGATTTAATAGCAATAGAAGGGCTCCCAGAGGCCTTTTAGGTCATTTTACAGGCACCAACTGGGGCCTTGAGAGGTTATGGGGCTGGGCACCCATAAACAGCAAAACAGGCATAGGAACCCCGACCTCCCCACCCAGCTCCCCACTGGCCCTGCAGAGCTCCCTGTAGCCCACATTCGCCTTGCCGGTGGTCTCCAGCAGAAACAGGACAACCGCCTCCTTGGGAAGGCTGGGCGGGGAGTTCTTTGTGCTGTCACAGGTGGAGCTCAGTGGCTGCCAGGGTCCCCTTGCAGCTGGGATGTGATGTCCTGGGATATCTAACGTCAGGAGGACAAAGGCTGCTTTGTGAGCCCGGAACACGCAGACCGCCCGGGGAGACTGGGGAGCGGGCAATTGGGGAAGATTCCAGCTGAGGTTTCAGACAGCTGAGGCCATGGGCTTCCCTCTGCGGCTTCTGCTGGACATCAGTGACTGGTGTGTAGCATTCATTCAGTTTGCTGACAAACCCACAGGAAAGCCGGGGGGCTGGCCCCCGAGGATGTCCTCAGCATCCAAATGAAAGCTCGTCCACAAGCACCTCGGGATCCCAGACTCCTCTGTCTGGATTTAAAGGCCCTGCACAGTCTCCCTCCGGCCTCCCTTTCCAGCTTGGTCCGTGTCACCCTCCTCTCCAGCCGGACTGATCCATCGCTCCATCTCCATCTCCTTAAAGTGAATCACATTTCCCAGTATCTGGAGCAGTGGGGAAAATCCTCTTGACCACAGATCTTCTTAGCAGGAGGCAATAGGGCTCATTTTGAGATGCAGCTGAGCAATTGCTCCAACAAAGCCAAAACCATATTCCGGGGGATTAGTTGACTTTGGCAGTCACTGTCTGAAATCTTTTGAGCAATTTCTTTCCTTCTCAATAAGAAAACAAGGTTCAGCCCTTTTCTTCCCTTGTCCTCACTCCTGGCCAAATGGGAAAGCCATCGACTGCTTTTTCAAAATCAAGACATGGGGGCCTAGGATTTCTGAAGCTGCCGTACAAACAGGCTATTCCTTTAGAAGAAGTCCATAATAATTATCTTCCCGAAGCATTTCTGATATGAAAGAAAGCATTATCAAGGTGGGGGCAGTCTTAATTATTGGGGAAAAAATAAAACAAAGTGAGGAAGACAGATGGTCCATTCTGGGACTTTTGTAGACTAGTTGGTCCCTAGGCAAGGATCTCTCAGAGTGCCAGTGGTTAAGTTTAGCACGTACGGGTGAACTACAAAAATCACCTTCTCCGATCCATTCTCAGAAGCTCTGCCACCAAATGGCAGAGGGACAAATACAACAATATTTCTCTTTGTTTCACAGATGGCCAAGGTCTAACGATTCATCGCCTAGAGGCAAATAAGTGATAAGGAGCCTCTCCATGTTTAGTTCAGTTGGACTCCAGGCAGCAGTCCTGCTTCCATGGGGTACTCTCAGTGGCTTCCTCCATGCTACCTATGCTTACACTTCCCCAGCATGAGCTTTCAACTCCCAGAGCATGCTGGAGGATGGCTCAATAGATTGGACTGTAATTTGTCTGGATTTGGTGACTCACACACATCAGAGATATTAATCTGGATGCTTTTCTACTATAAACTCACTTCCCTTGGATTCAGTTCCCTATTGGATATTCTTTCCATCCCTTCCAGTTCAAAGATCATTTCCACTGGAGGAGAGAAAGCCTAAGCAAAACTGGAGTTACATAACGCTGTCTTCTTTTTGTCATCCATGATATGACCGCCCGTAGGAAAGGCAATCTGGCAGAGGAGAGAGAAAGTCGACCCCAGAATCAGGAAGGATCATTCTACTTTCTCTCCCAAATGCTGGTGCTATTCTTTCTTGAATTCTCCTCTTTCATCTAATTCAACTAAAAAGGATCCTTTTCATCGTCCTCGGCTTATTTCACAGGCCCCAGCTCAGCCAAGCTTTAGGATGAACACTCTGAGCTTCAACAAGCAGAATTAGGCCGAGGGAAATGAAAGGAGAAGACCGTATTTATGTTAATACCATCCATCAATCACAGAACAGCCTTGGAGGTGGAAGTTCTCCAGAGATCTCCTAGCCCAAGCCCTTTATTTTATAGATGGTCACATGCTGACCCCCTGTTGTACGCCTGCAAACCCCAAACAGTCTGCCTATACCATCCAGGAAACTGAACCGCTTCCATTTTAATTGTCTTGGGAAGATTCTGAAGATCACCCAACAGAATGAGATACCCAATACCGCCGGGGTCTTTCTTGAATTAAACTGCTGACCATTCCAACGCCATGAGAGAGCGCGATTCTGTTGAGCTGGCCACGATGTCCAAATGCCAAACGGACATTTGCCTTAAAGATTGTTTTATGGAGAACTCACACATGGCAAGTGCTCACGAGGAGATCAAAGGAAGCAGTGCAAGGACACTTTCAAGGTCCCTAATTGTGGCATATGGGAGACCCGAGCACATGACCACCCAGCACAGCATCCAAGAAGGTCTGCACTCTATGAGCAAAGCAGAATTGTGGTGCCCAAAATTCTCGTGCAGATTTAGAGATCTCCACCGCACAAGTTCAAGTGCCCGACTTGTGGCAGAGCCTTCCAAGCCTGATCAGCCAGTCAAACCTCAACATGGGGATGCCATTGGGTCCTCTGAGCACAGATATAACCAACCAATAGATGAAGAACCGAAGAAAGGAGAAGTCATTGACCAAGGCCACACCACTAACTTAGTATCAGATGTAGGATTGGAAATCAGAGCCAGCATTCTTACCCCTGTACCCATCAAGCAATACACATGTATCAAGCACCCACCATGGGTGCTTAATAATTGCAACAAGCACTTATTAAGAGCCATTTTGTCTGGATAGCATCAGTATTGAGTTCAGTGGCTACAAAGACAAAAAAGGAAGAAGCCCTAACCACAAAGAGATTCCATTCTAACAGGGAAAGTACCCAATTCATCTAAAAATGCATAAAGAAGAAACAGAATAAGTACAATGAAGTACAAAGTCCTGAAGTACAAGGTGGTTAGAAGGGAAGGCTCCTCACAGCGAAGAGGCAGCAGTAAGAGGGGGCTTCCAGGCTTGGTGGCTTCCACGCCTGCATTTGTCAAGGGACTTTGCAAAACTACACAGACATGAAGACAAAGATGGAACGCCCTTCACTGCTTCTGCGGCTTCCAAATATATTAATTTCTCCTGATCCTTACAGTGACCTTGGCAAGGTAGCTAGCACATGTCACGTCATCTCCATTTAATTAATGGGGGGAAGATGGAGAGATTAAGTGGCTTGTCCTGGTCTGCCCAGCTGAAAAGTAAGAGGGGCTGCTGGGACTGGCCTCCAAGCCTTACTCCCGGGTCAACTGGGTGCTGATACCATGTGAGGAGGTAACCCAAGGTCTCTGATCTCTACGTGGGCAGAAAGGATGTGAAGAGTGAGGTGATCTGCCACCGATAACAAGTGCTGGGAGCAGAGTCTGAGGGCAAATCAGACTCCCAATTAGTGTTCTTTCCACTGAATCCAACAGTCAATCAAGCAAACAATGAGCATTTATTAAGCACCTACTGTGCCAAAGGGGCTGGGAATATGAAGGCACACAAAGCTCCTGTTCTAAAGAAACTTTTCAGCAGGTGCTACCCAATTTAAATGCCTCTCTCTTGTTTTCAGGATAACAGACTGTATATCTAGCTTTCAAAGACCAGGCTAGCTAAGTTCAGAGAAATGTGGCTGTAGGAGGATGGATTTTTCAGCTAAGCCTGGAGCTGTGCAGTCTGCTAGAGGGGACCCATACCTGTGCAATCATAGCCCCCTGAGGGGGAAACGCTGCAGAGTTGTAGGATTTTATAGCTGGTCTATGACAATCATCATGTCCACCAGCTCATTCAAAAGAAGAGAAAATGGAGACCAAGAGACGGGCCATGTTTTGCTTAAGGTCACACGGCTAGTTAGCTGCTGCCGAGCTTTACAGGAGACAGACAGAAGATTGGGGGGAGGAAGGAAGGTTTCAGAGAGCTAGATTGCCACCGGGTGTAAGGAAAGCCTCCCTGGCAGTAAGAATCATCCCACAGGGGGAGGATATGAGATAGCCTGAGAGAACATTTGTCAGTCCAACTGGAAGGAGGAGAGACAGGTCAAGGTGCACCTTCTTCCAGTCCTAGTCTTCTATGATTTTGGGGTCTCAAAACCAGAGACACACAGAAAATACAAGGCAGGAGGAGCAAATCGGACTCCCCCAGCATTCGGCCTTTTGTCTGATCTCCAGGAACCTGGCCGGACCCACAGGCAAGCCCATGTCTGGTCATGAATGCAACAGGGACACTGAGACGCTTCCACTGAATGTGGAAGGCTGGGGGGGGGGGGGGCTGTCATCCCCATTACAGGACAATCTGGGCCCCTACCCAGAGACAGGTCGACTTTGGTTTCAGCCTTAAAATTAAGAGCTGTGGTGTTTGGCAGAAAGCGAGCTTTCCTTCTTGGCAAACAGAGACCCACGCTTCCGTTTTATGCCACAAATGCTGAAAAGCAGGTCTGCAGGCGAGGTCCGTTTTTTTCATTATTAGACGCTTGACATTTGTGCAGCGTTCCAAGCTCCGAGCTTCACAGAGAATGCCTTTGTTATCCATGGATTTTCCCTTTCCCCCCCTTGTCTCAGCCCCTACCGCCCGTGATACTGGAGCGGTGAGGGAGAAGGAGCTGCGCCAACCTTTCAGAGTCACCTATATAAAATGCAGAGCCTTTGCTGCGGGCCGAAACCCTCCCCATGGCGAGCACATGGGGCTCTCGCTCCTTTTGTTGCCCGTTCCTGGCAGACGGAGAAGCCCCGTTCCACCCCCGGAGCCTCCTCAAGGAGGGCCAGCAGGCCTTGGGAGCCTGGGCCTGGAAGCCAAGCTGCCCTTCCCACCTCTGGGCGTGATACTGGGCCGCCTGGCCTGCCAGGTGGACTCGGACAGAAAGCCCGGCACCCGCCCCAGCAAATGCCGGCCAGCTGAGCTCCCCGCTGACACGGAGGGCAAGGCTGCTGATAACAGGTGGAGGCGGCAGCTGCGCTCCTGCCATGTCCGGAACGCATTTCCGCCGGCCTCCACCGCCTCCCGACCCGGCCCAAGGGCCGCCTCCTCCATGAGCCTTTCCTGAGCCCTCCCAGTTGTCAGCTCTCTTTAAATCACTCAGTATCTCCCCTGTATTCTCTTAACTGTAGGTGTCACGTACCTCCCCAGCTCCTGGGGCCGGTTCCTGCCTCCAAAGCCCAGTCTGGCAGCTGCTTTCTCTATGAAAACTTTCTTCCTCGATTCCCCTCGGCCATTAACGATCTTTTCCTTTTCACCTCTTTCAAAAAACTCTGTATGTCCACGACCACAATGTGCAGCTATGGGCACTTATTATCTTATTATTGTAGGGGAACAGTTTTTTTCTGTCTTTGTACCCACCCCATCCCCAACCTAATATTGTTCTTCCCCTTAATAAATATGCATTGGATTGAATGAAGAGCACTACATTTTAAGAACCCATTGAAAATTATGGCCAGAAGTGATTTGGAGGATCTTCCAAGTATGCTGATGGATTCAATATTTGTCTCTCCTAAACGCAAAGGGATCTCTCTCCAGCTCAAAAAAAAGGGATCTGGAGATAAAGTTAATTCAGATCAGGTCAACAAACATTTATTAAACACCTACTGTGTGCGATGTGTTATCGCTAGCCCATGTGTACAGCTCTTTATCCTGAACAGCACACGGGTACAGCTGTGGATCTCAAAATAGGTTCAAGTTTCCCAGTTTATACTACAGATTTCCAGCTGAAGGGCTTTGAAGCCATCTAGACCAGTCTTCTCATATAACAGATAAGGAAACTAAGGCCTGGAAAAGTGGCCAAGGAGGAAATATCTGAATCCTGATTTCAGGTTTAGCTCCCCAAAGTGACTAATGCTCTTTCTAAAATTTCTTGCCTCATACCTAGCAGCTGCTCCACGAATGGATCTTCACTATTATCTGGTACAAATTGATTACAACACAAGGCATGTCCTGAAACTCCCCCAAAACAGCTCTGTCCTTAAATGAGTTAGATCAAAGACTGGCACCCAAGTCAACTGTGGCTCACAAATGTGATGGACTGAAACAATGGTATAAGCAATGGTCGTAGGAAGAATAAAGAAAAGTATGGGGGAAGATTTGCGATGCAAAATGAAACAGACAAAGAGAACCCGAATGAGGTTAAAACAATCAAAACTAAATATTAAAATACAAGATCATAATAACCAAGTCATTGTAATAAAATTATAATGACCAACGTTGGTCCCCAAAGAAAGGATATGATAAAATCTCCTCTGCTTTGAAGAAGTTGAGAACCATGAGTGTGGAACTTGTATGCACTGTTGAACATGGTTGACCACAATCTGCTCCTTTTTCCTTTTTTATAATTTGTCACAAGGAATAGCTCTTTGGGAGTAAGAGGGGGAGGGATATGTTGGGAAATCAAGGTAACATAAAGACTTGATATCAATAACATTTAAAAAAAATTTCCAGCCTATCCAAGAAACTTTCTTGATTTTAAAAAAATAAATTTTAATACTATCTTTTTGTTTTTCACCTTGCTTAAATTTCCTGATCTCTTCCCCAATAGTTATTTCCTACAACAAAGAATTTTTCCAAGGAATAAGGGGAAAAACATTTAGCAAAACCAATCAATACACTGTCCCCCCAAAACCCAACCCAGAAATTATGTCTCAATCCACCCACCCCATCTTCCCCTCTGCAAAGGACTGTGGGAGATGGCTTTGTAATTTCCCACATTCCTTTTTGATAGTTTTGTGATGATTGTTCTTTCTACTGACATCACTGTAATTATTGTATATATTATTTTCTTGGCTCTATTTACTTCCCCTGGCATCAGTTCATATAAGTCTTTCCATGTTTCCCTATATTCATTAAAATCATTGGATTTTATAGCACAGAAATATCTGATTACATTTATGTCACCGAGGGAATTTCTTAATTTAAAAATATCAGTACATGGGCTAAATGTACACAATACCTTAAGGATCTATCATTTAATCAGCATGGGTACGCCTTCACTAATGCAAACGGCAGCTCTCCTAGAACTTAGCAGATGGGTTTTCAGAAGCCAAAATAGCCATCCCTCTGTCTCAGAGATGAGGCTGAGCTGCTCTTTGAACATCTCCCCATCCCCTCAGAGGCTGGAGTTTTTCCAGTTCAGCCAGTCCTGCCGGCACCTGTACTTGGCTGTAGATCCCAGGGTCACCTTAACTGGGCAATGAGACATTAGGAGGGTGCGAGTAAAAAAATATGTCATTGTGATAATGTCTGAAACTGCTGAAACTAGAAGCTCCCCATTGGGTAAATGTCCCTCTGGTTCTGGAGGAGGTTGGCGGGGGCTGAGGGGATGTTATGGGCCAGAAATCTGAAACAAGGATTCTTACAAGGTGTTGTCAATGGAATTGATAAAGACAATGGCAGTTCAGTACATGTCTTAGTACTTAAAGTTCCACAAGATTTACACCTATGATAAGAGAGCATATAAGCTCAGAAAAACTCAGCCAGAATCAGAACTGGAAGACAGAGACCATGGTGGTGGTCCTCCTGCCTCCCCCACAGAAACCAAGACACATTCAGAGGGACCTCAAGAAAGCTGGCCCCATGCAAGAAGACAATCAAGAATTTGACTTTAACACTTGGCTATTCATGTGGTGATTACTGAACTGAAAGGAAAGCAGCTCCCAGAGACCCCAAGAAAACCCAACCAAGGAAAACGTTACATCTTGGCGCCCAACGTGGGGCTCGAACCCACAACCCTGAGATTAAGAGTGTCATACTCTACTGACTTGTAAGAATCCTTGTTTCAGAGTTCTGGCCCGTAACAGGGGGAGGCCGGCAGAAGCCAGGGTGCAGTTGGTAGAATCAGGGAAACCTGAGTTCAAATCTGTCCTCAGACATTTACTAGTTGGGTGACTGAGCAAGTCACTCAATTCTGTTTCTTCAACTGTAGAATGAGCTGAAAAAAGAAGTGGCAAAACACTCCAGCATCTTTGCCCTAACAGACTCATGAAGGGAGTTACCAGTGACATGACCCAACAACACAAAAGGTGCTCAGGGGAGGGGGGCCCTCCCCCACCTGTTACTTTCCCCTACCTGGTGAAAATCCCCAACCTGCCGCACGTAACCGGCCACGTCCATGTCAGAGCTGTGCACCCGCCAAACCTTCCTGTCCACCTTCTTGTAATCGTGGAGTCCCTTCCAGTTGGTGGCCATCAGGGAGCGTTCGGTGAGGGGTGCCGCCACTATGATGTCGAGCTGCCCACTGTAGATGAGCACCTACAAGGAGACCAGGAGAAAGCAGAAGTTAAAATGGAACCCACCAGTGAATCACCCCAGGGGAAGTGTCTGGCTATTAGACCAATCTATAGCCTTTTCTTAGCTGCCTCCTACAGCACTAAAGCTAAAAGCAAAAACAGTCCCTGCCCCTAAGAATAAAGGGCAGGGTCGGGGGGGGGGGCGGTCAGGGTAAGGAGGGGATGCTTTGGAACAGAAGGCCTTGCAAGGGTCAGTGTTGAAAAATTACCCATGCATAGGTATTGTAAAAAAAAAGCCTTAATAAAATAAAAAAAGATTAAAGGGCAGGGACTTAATAAATTAAGAAGCTTTTATTTTAATGGGAAAGAATACAGAGAAATTGGAACATAAAAATTAAGCAGAGATTAGGTAGAAAGTAACTTTAGAGGGAATAGAAGCTGAGAAGGGTTTCATGGAGTGAAAATACAAACACGCGCACACGTCCACATCCACATGTATACATAGTGACTAATTCAATACTAAAAACCGGGTTGACCGATCAGAGGTAGCATTCACTCACCCAGACGTGCGAATTAGCAGTAGAGTTGCACAAAATCAATGAATCTCAGTCTCAAAGACGTCTCAACTCCCAGCAAGAATCCCTTCTACACCAACTGTGGGGGTCAAGAAAGCTTTTGCTCAGTGGGCAAAATGAGGAAGGGTGCCAGCTCCTGAGAGACCACCCAATGCTGGGCAGCTCTCATTGTGGGAAAGCTTTTCCTTACCCAACGCTGAAATTGGACTCTGTGAATCCTCTCCCCATTGCTCCTACTCCTGTTCTCTGGGAAGAATAAACTTGATGCCATTTTGGGTGTCAGACCTTCAAATGCACGAAGATGGTTTACCTGGTCTCCTCCAGGCTGTTCTTCCTCAGGTTAAACAACCCAAGTGCCTTTGGCCATCATCCTATGGCAACCCTGGTATGCTCCTTCCCCTGAATTTTTGGAAACTTTTCAGAGGAATGTGCAAAAATTTTAACATTAATTGTAGAGAGGAGCAGCTGGGTGGGGCAATGGATAGAGCAGCAGCCCTGAAGTCAGGAGGACCTGAGTTCAAATCTGACCTCACACTCTTAGCACTTCCTGGCTGTGTGACCCGGAGCAAGTCACTTAATCCCAATTGCCTCAGGAAAAAAACACATTGGTTGTAGAAATTGTAAATCCAACTTCTGTTTTCCATGGATACAAGTGTATAGGAGTTGCAGGTACAAGTATTTTAAAAATGAGAATTACAATTAAGCACACAATCAGACTTAATTGAATCACATTAAAGATCACCTAAGTTTTTTGACAGACTTTCTTGAGTTTATTTTTACGTTCACTTTTTGGTCCTCTTGCAGTGTGGTCATGTCTCCCTCCTCTGTGACTATCACTTGAGTGAAAAGTAAAAACCTATTTAAGGCAAATAAATTTTGGTGACCACCTGAGATCTCATGTTTTGGTCGCTCTCAAACTCCTTTAGTGACTCAGTTTTTACTCATTCTCTAGTTAAACCGCCATGGGACTCACCACAAAATAACGAGAATATCCTTTTCATGATTCTGTTCTGTCTTGAATGAATATTCAATTCTCACTCCCTGAATATGTGACAAAGATTCTTGCCCCTGATATTACGAGGTTATTTAAGAAAACATATTTTGCTTTGGGCTAATATCCCTTCCAGTTGGCTGGTAAAAGAATTACTTTAGTGGGGGCTTGTGAACTATGGTTTAGAGTAGATGATGAATAATCCTCCTAAGGTGCCTTCAATAGGGAGCAGCATTCGAGGAGTCCTACCTCTGAGGGGACGCGCAGGGGTTAAAGGAGAAATATCACTAACCAAAAATGCTCACCCCAAAAGAAACCCCCAAACTGGGCAGGAATAACCCTACATTCAGTCCTTCTCGATTTTTATAAAAGGCATTTTTCATCAGATTTCCAACACATTCCCAAAGAGCAGTTTCCATGCTCTCCCTGACTTCCTTCCAGGTAAAATCTGCCTTCGACAAGAAACCTTTCTGGCTCTCTTAACGTTCGGCCTTCCCTCTGGTGATGGTCTCCATGTACACTGAGTTTATATATAGTTGTTTGCATGCCATCTCCCCAGTTACACTGTGAGTTTCTTGAGAGCAGGCTTGGGTTGGGCTTTTGCCTTTCATTGTACAGTCCCTGGCACACTGCGGGCGCTTCATAAATAGTCATTTAACAAATACTTACTGACTTGACTGGCATTTTCCCTCCACCCCCACAAAGAGGATTTCCCTGATTTCAAGAGAACTTTGTCTCGCTTAGGGATCCTAAAAGAAAAGGCTGCAGTTTGAGTGTCCAAGTTGGGGATGGAGCGTTTGGGAACTCGTATTTGAACTTCTGCCTTCCAGGCTCAAGTTTCTGAAAAGATTTAAACACAACTTAATAACACAGGACTTTTGTACCATCCAAATCCTCAAGCAGCAGCCCAGAGATACGGCTCCAAGTAAGATAAAAGGGCTTTGTGCCTCTAATAGAGAAACACATGTTCCCTTTATGTTCTTCAGTTACCATTCCTCCCCTCGACCCCCTCCTTTTCCCATCCTCCTCAGCAAAAACGAAGGGGGAAAAGTCAGATGGGCTTAAAAGCATCTTCTCCAAATCTCATCTAAACTCATGCAATAAAATATTTGTACTGTTTATTCCAAAGAGCTGCTCAGAGGCCTTGACTCCTCCGAATCTTTCAAAACCCTCCCGCAGCTGTCGGCTCCGACAATGTGCAAACAATTACATGTGATCTGGACCATCGGGAAGGGCCGCAGCAAGGCCGCAGGCTCTGATTAGAGTTGATTGGTTAAGATAATCATCTCCAAAGTCATTCAGCCCTGGACCTACCCTGAAGAGAGACACATCTACAAGAGGAGCCAGATGTGTCCCTAACTCGTTCCGCCCCCTTCTGGGGCCCGGTCAGCCCGGTCACCACCATCGGGCAAGCTCAGAGGGAGAGACCCCCAAAGATGCTCATCAGCCGTGGAGCTGTGGAGAAGTCTGGGGGCCCCAAAGCATCATGGCCAGATGCCTCCAAGTGCACCTGCCATAGCCCTGGAGGCTCGGGGGAAACCTCAGCCTTTGTGAAGATCTGCGTGGTCTAAAGGTCCTGCATTCGTAAGTTGTGGGAGGGGGAGGCAGGACCCAGACACAAAGAAGAATCAAGGTCTTCCAAGGCCCAGAAGGAAAATAGCTGCGTGATCTGCCTTGTGGTCACCTTGGTCCTTCCCCCACCGGGAATGCCCTGCAGGCATCTCGGTGGGACCAGCCCCACGCACCAGAAACAACAAAATCTGTAATCTTGTACAACTGAGGCCCAGGCAGAAGTAGGAGCCCCTTCCAGCACGGGGCCTTCCCCGACCCTTACCAGCATTCCTTATTTGCAGGATATTCAACAACGGCAAAAGCACTTTCACAAAGCTTCAAATAGTCCCTATGGGGAAACTGAGGCAAGGTGATTTCTCAAGGATGCTTCAGTGCTAGGCAGCCAAACCAAGGTTCAGGCCCAGGTCCTTGGTCTCCAAATCCAAAGCTCTTGTCATGGCACAACCACTATCCCACTGAGCTTCATAACAATTCTGAGGGTAGGAAAGGCATTTTGAAGCTTTTTTTTTAAAAACAGAAAAGGAAACCAGTCTGCAAAAGGCTGGAGGGACATTTCCTGGGTCACACTGCTACTAAGTCATTACCTTGGGATGCTAGTGTTCTCTTTCCTTCCCAAAGCTGAGTCTCAATTTTCATGCAATTAACTGCTGACTCTTTGATAATAGTTATTGATAGTTTATTTTGAGAATAGTTTATTGATTAAAGAGTAGCCAGCTCTTGGAGTATAATGGAAAGAGCATCGGACTTGGAGACAGCTTCCATCTCTTACAGCGTGACCTTGAACAAGAGGGTTAATCCCTTCTCAGCCTCAGTTTCCTCCTCTGTAAAATGGGGGTAATATCAATATTGATCTCACGGGTTTGATGTGGAGATCGAAAAGAGTTAATAAGGGTAAAGCATTTTGTAAAGTTTAAATGCCATAAAAAGCTCGGGATGACTGTGGCAGGGCCTAGTACCTCCCAGAAGTGGACTTTTTTCTGACTTAAAGAAAAGTGGGAAAGTTATAGTTGACAAAATGACAAAGAGAGTCTATTCCTGCCCAGGCCATACCGGAAGGCCGAGCCTCAGTTTACAGGCAGGTTCTCAGATCCAGGGCCCGGAGGATGGAGGAGCACTCGCTGGCCTTTGTGATAGAAGAACTATTGTTTTTGGCAAGTGGAAATATTTTCCTTTCGGAGCAAGCGAGACATTTTTAACTTCTCAGCCATACGTAAGTCAGATGCGATGGGTTAAAAAGTCAGAGTAAGGACCAAGCGAGGCAGCCCTCCCCCAGGAAGGATTCCAGTGGTTGTATTTATAGCCACCCACCATATTTGTTCAGCCATATACTATGACAGCACCAGCTGGTGCTCCCAGGGCCAGAAGGATGGAGAGAGACTGTGACAGCCTTGAGGGAGAAGGCACCCTGACTCCCATGGCTCAGAAAAACAGAAGTCCCTGTGGTCAGAGGGGTTCAAACTCAGCTTCCACACCTTTACCACAAGGCCCGTGGACAAGGACTTGACAAAGGGGCTCTCACTCATGGCACAAGTCTCACGTCGCTGGGCCTGGAGTTCTAATCCAGCCACTAACTCTTACTAGCTGCATGATGGGGACAAAATCACTTAATCTCTGTTTGCCTCCGTTTCCCCAATTGTTAAATGGAGATAATAGTAGAAGGAGAGGGTCATTATGGAATGAACATTGATAGATTAATCAAGCAAGCATTTATTCAAAGTATCACAGAATTGGAAGGAATAGAGTCCGATTCGTCCTTGAGAAAGGTAACAGATAAAGAGACAGCCTGAAAGCCAAAAGAACTGGGTTCAAATCCTGTCTCTTGTACATCCCAGCCATGTAAGCCTGGTCAGGTCCCTCACTGGTCTAGCTGCAGAGCAAGGGCTGATCTGTACTGAGAGGGAGCTTTCTCATCTGGCTCTGGTTTTTCCCTAAACTGATGAAGTCAGGGATCCAAGCCTTCACCCTTGTTCACATGAATGATTCAAATATGATAGAATTTACTATTTCCCAGGATAGTCTATTCTACTTTGGGATAGTTTATTACTGTTGTTTTAATCAGCTTTATTTTATTTTTAGTTCCAAATTCTCTTCTTCCCTATCCTCCACCCACTCATTGAGAAGGCAGGGAAATAAAAAAACTAGCATAGTTTTAATAGTTAAAAAGTTTTTCCTTAAATGATGCTTGTGTATGGTAATGGCATAAAAGACAGGAAACAGAAAATACATGATGACAAAATTAAATGTTTCCTCTGTCTCAGGCACCAAGAATATAAAGAACATTAGAAATGAACTCCAGAGTGGATATGAGGTCTTAGAGACAGAAGGATGAAAGATTTAATACTAAGGGGATTCTCAATTTTAATTAATCTAGACCCACCCTCTACTCACCTGCCATGTTGAGTTCCAGGCTAAATTTGGGTGTGGTACTTAGGGCTCGTAACTTATTAAAGACAGCCTCACTCAAGCATTAAGTCTGTACCTAGCATTAATTGAAATGAAGAGATCCAACAAAAAATACTGAACATGAAAAATGGGCAGCTTTTGTCCTGGCTGCCAAGAGGCAGGTGTGTAGAACGAAAGAGCTTTTCTCCCTCTCCATATGCCTTGGATAGTCAAGTGATCAGAAGGAGAAAGGTGACTTCATAACTACAGGCCACTTTCTTTATCTTTTAATAATTTGGTTTTCTTCTTTCCTTTTTCTAATCAAATTAACCAAAGGTTTGTCTATTTTGTTGTTGCTGTTTTGCACAAAACCAATGCTTAGTTTTTATTAGTTCAATAGTTTTTTATTTTCAATTTTATTGATCTCTCCTTTGATTTTTATAATTTGGTATTTAATTCAGCTTTTTAATTTGTCTAGTATTTCTTTAAAGGAGGAGTCAAATTTATAGAATTCCATCTATTTAACCTTTACATAGGATTAGCACAATAATTCAAGACCCACTTTCTATTACATTGCTAGAGAGATGGAAACAAGGTTATGTTCATCGTTTCCATCCTTCTACACATCTCATTCTCTCTTGTCGTTCTCTCTTTTTGCCTTCAAGATTTCTCAATATTTTTCCTTCTTCTCATTTTGTGAACAAAATATTTAAGTTTCATCTTCAGTGTTTGATCTTCCAGTTTATAGCCTGAATTGATTTCTTTAAGTATTGGCTGATTTGATCTCCTTGCTGTCCAAAGGACTCTAAAAGACTTCTCCAGAACTCCAATTTAAAAACATTGATTCTGTGGCTCTCAACTATCTTTATAATCCAATTTGCACAGCTTCTGAAAAAAACATAGCTTTGACTATAGAGATCTTTATCAAAAGGGTGGTGTCTCTGCTTTTTAGTCTGTTGTCCAGTTTTGCCATAGCTTTCCTTCCAAGGATCAAACATCTTTTAATTCATGGATGCAATCACTGTCTATGGTGATCTTTAAGATATAAAATCTGACACTGCTTCCATTTCTTCTTCTTCCTCTATTATGATAGGACCAGTTGCCAAGATCCTGATTTTTTGATCTTAAGCTTTAAGCCAGTTTTTTGCTCTCTCCTCTTTCACCCTCCCCAAGAGGCTTTTCAATTCTTTTTCACTTTCTAGGGTCCTTCTCAGCTCTAAATCTAGATCAAGAGAATAAATAAGCCACTGTCCTAATTGAATTGATTTCACCTTTTATATGTATGTCTGGGCTCAATTTGGCATAAATATTCACAGAACTTTCACTTTGTTATCAGATCCTTGCAGATTCATTTAGTCTAACCTCTTCCTGAGTCCTTAGCTGTGAGTTCAAATTTGACCCCAGATACTCATTAGCTGTGTGACCCCGTTAACCTCAGTTTCCTCCTCTGTAATGGGAGCTGGAGAAGGAATTGCCAAGACAGCTCCATATTTCTGCCAAAAAAACAACCCAAATGAGGTCATGAAGAATAGGGCCTGACTCAGTAAGAAATCCAGTCCTTCACCATTGGCCAAAAGCCCTTCTCGGCTCTTCCGAACCTGCAAAATCTGATCTCGAGGAGATGGAGCTCACAGCCTCACAAGGACCAAGAACCCTAAGAGCCAGGGCTTCTCATGAGAAAGGAAGGATGTGATTCTGACTGTGACATTGAGTCCTCCCACACTGGGGGTTGGTCTAGAGGTCCCTAAGGTCTATTTGTCTGGGCAGACACGGTACCACAGTGGCAGAAATAAGGGATCAGGACTCATGGCTCTTGGTCCAAATGCCAGCTCTGCCATTCACTACACGGACGGCTCGGAGCAACGCAGTTTCATTGCTCCGAACATCAGTTTTTCAACTGTAAAATGAAGGGGTGGGATGACTGTCAAAAGCATGATTTTTAGCAACGACGCTCATGAATGGATCTTTTAACAAATATATTTTAAAATGATGAATTAAAGCAGTTTCAACTCAATGACCTCTAAGGCCCTTCCCAGCTTGGATCTATTTTTCCATGATCCTATAAATCTCTTCTCAATTTCCTCCCCTGGAAAATGAAGTAGGTGGATGACTGGACCTCTCAGCCTCTCATCTGGATAAATAATTTATATTAGGGGAAGGTATTTTGACTCCATCTCACATCCCATCCAGTACAGATAGAACAGAAAACCCCAAACAAATCCCCTTGGGGCCATTGACAGGCTTAATTTTTAGTCTTCAGGAAAAAATGAAGCAAACAAGTTGCTGGTTTATATCCACAGTGACTCTGCTGTCCTTTGGGTCCTCCTGGGCTGGCCAGTCCCGCCAGCTCTGCCCGTGGGTACCAGGAGAACGTCCCGCCTCTCCCTTGGTCCCTCACACAGGACATCCTCCAACTCCCCAGACACACTTGTGCTCTCTGATCTGGTGAGCTTAATCTCTCACATTCTGTGGTTTCCTGTTTGGGGAAGCCATCATTCTGAAGCCTGAGCTGCTCTAATTCGAACAAGGTTCCCAGCTGGTCTCTGTATTTGCTCTGAACACTCTCAGGTTCTTGGAGCAAAAAAAGAAAACAACAACAGATGAGAAATCACCCAGACTTCCCAGTTTGTAGGTTCTTCCCTTGCTCATCTGCACACCTGGGCACAGATAACTGCAATGAGGGGGCCTTTCTTCCTGGAGGGTCCCAGACACAGCCCTCCGTCCCGCGTACCCCAAAGCTTCCCAAACTTTTGTCCAAGGGGACGAAGTGCACAGAAACTCCTTTTCACAGAGGGAGATTCCCCTGGGTCTCGGAGGGTCAGGAATTGACCTGGAAAAGCTGCCCTGCAGCTGAGGAGCTGAAAATTCATTAACTAGCCGTCTCGCTCCCAGAGCATGAACCTCCCGCACAGCTGCCCTCTCGCTTGGGCCGTCCCCCAGCCGGTGGTTTTCCATCACTCCGACATGTAGATCTTCACAGATAGATGTTCTCTGGGCTGGAAATCATGCATCTGGCCATTCGGGTTTGTCTTGTCCAAGGCCGGGAGACCTGAGGGAAAACAGTCCTACCCCGGACCACCCTGGGAGCTCTTCCTGGGGCCCGAGCTGAAGGGAAAGGGGGAGATGGAAGGAGAGTGCCTGGGCCCCCAGCAGCCGCAAGCCCTGAGCCCGTGCTCTGCCAGCTCGGACTCTGCTCATCCTGGGGCGAGAGAACTCCTCAGGCTGGACTCGGGCTGGACTCGGGCCGGACTCAGGCCAGACTCGGGCCAGAAATCAAACAAGAATCATGGACCCGATTCTCTTTTTTTTTCCCCTGAGGCAAGTGGGGTTCAGTGACTTGCCCAGGGTCACCCAGCCAGGAAGGACAAGGAGTCTTCAGTCACACCCTGACTCTATTCGGATGTTAAAGGAGGATGGGAGAGAAGGGCCCGTACAAAGGCTGCAGGAAGCGCTCCAGAGCTCCGGGACAAGGATCCGGGCAATCAAGTCAAGGGATGGTGCAAGTGTCTGCAGCCTTCGACCTCCTGGTGGTCAGTGAAGAAGTGGACGGGCAGCGGGTCTGGAGCCGGGAAAACCTGACTCCAAATCTGCCTTCATGGTGTAATAGTGGGACAAATCACCTAAGCTCTGTTTGCCTCATCTGGAAAATGGGCATAATCATAGCATATTGCTATAAACCTCCCAGAGTTGCTGTGAGTTCAAATGAGGTCATAATTGTAAAGCACTTAGCAGAATGTCTGGCACATAGTAGGTGCTTTATGGATGTTAGCTATCATCATCATCTTCATCACCATATGGCCCAGGGGCCTTTATATCATTCATAACATTCTTGTCAATTGCCTGCTCCCACCCCCCACACCTGCCCCTTTCCACATACTCCTCAGAGCCCCGGATCATGG
Organism: Sarcophilus harrisii; assembly: GCF_902635505.1. NCBI lineage: Eukaryota > Metazoa > Chordata > Mammalia > Dasyuromorphia > Dasyuridae > Sarcophilus > Sarcophilus harrisii. The sequence continues at coordinate 270,710,358 of NC_045430.1, read as the reverse complement.
CACTCCTGCTTGCCCGAGGGTCATGCCCACTGAGTGCTCCACAGATGGTGCTCCACCCCTGGGGCTCCTGCACTCCCGAGGGTGGGGAATGGCCGGCCTGCGGGCCACACACGGCCAGGAAGTCCTCTGCCCAGGCAGCCGCAGGTAAGGAGGAGCTGGGCTGCTCTGGCACTGCCTGGCCCGTCCTCCCCCCCGCCCCCACCCCGTGTGGGGTCTGTAAGTTGGCAGTGACGTTATAACTGCCCCGATGGCCCTTGGCAGAGCCCCCGCCCGCTCCAGCCCCTGGCCCCCTCCCTGTCTGTCACACTTGTGCTCTCCCCTCAGAGACAGGGTTATCTCACTCTCTGTCTCAGCGACGGGCACAATTCTGGGCACAGAGCAAGGGCTTAATAAATGCCTTTTCCCCTTTCATTCAAACCCAAACTCTGCGCATATGAGAAAATAGTATTTGAGCAAGGAAAGGATGATGAGATGTGACACAGTCCTTCCGGATAGAAGGGGGTGGCTGCGAGCCGGGCTATACGGTCAGACACGGTCAGCGTCGGGGCGTCTGCTCAGGGCCCTTCTGTGTTAGAAGGGGGAGGCAGCTGGGGGGCAGCGGGGAGGGCCCAGGGCCTGCCCTCAGGGAGTCTCCTCTCTCTGAATCTGGCCCTGACACTGACTGCGTGACCCTGAGCAAGTGACTCATCCGTCTGCCTCAGTTTCCTCATCTGTAAAATAAGCCAGAAACAGAAATAGCAAATCATCTGCGTATTGTTGCCCAGAAAACCCCACATGGGGAGGAGTCCCATAAAGAGCCAACAACAGGGGAGGAGTCAGTTAGAGACTACAGAGAGATTCCCAGAAGTGACTGTGATCGGAAAAGAAAGGCATCAGTGAGCTTCGTTTTTAATGAAAATAAGAGAACCTGAAACTAGAAAACTCGTCTTGGGGGAGAAGAACATGGCGCCCGTAGGTGGGCAATCGTTGCCTCATCCTTAAGGAAGAGAAGCCCCAGCATCCTCCCCTTTGCCTCCCCCAGGATGGAGAGACCTCACGTCCCATCGCCCGCTCCAGGGACCCTCTCCCTCCCGGCTCCAGCACAAGGGCCCCTATCCCTCCCTCGCTAGCCCCCAGGCCCAAGTTTAATGAGCTGGGAATAAGCTGAGGGGGTGGGCGGCTTCCTCCTGGACATGTCCTGCCTGTGGAACTGGGCTTCCAGGATCCTGGGGTCGCCCCCAAAGGGCTGGGAGGCCCCGGGAGCCAAGCTCTGGGCAGAGCGGGAAGGGTGGCATCCTCCTCAGTGGGCCTTGGATCTGAATCCTTTTCACTGGGAAAGCGGGCGTTTTAGCCGACCCACATTCGCTCTGAACACCCCCAGACTCAGAGACGCAAAAACCAAAGGATAACTGACTCCCTCCGGAGTCCGGAGGCCACAGGGTCCCAGTGTCCAGAAAACACGGGACCCTCTCCCAGCCTCTGCCAAAAGGCCGGCCTTGCTGGGAAGAGCAAGGCATGATGGGAGGGGTGGTCCAGCTGCCTAAGATGGGCTCCTCGGCAGGAGGGCAGAGGGCCCTGAGCACGGCCGTGTCAGGAGCAGACAGCCCGGAGCCAGAGCGGTGGGCCGGGAATCCCGGGCGAGGGCAGCTGTTCCCCCACCCCCAACGCTGACCGCCACTTCCTCTCCGCCCGCCGCCCCCAGTTTGGGTGGGTGCCTTTTCTGGCCGATGATCTCACTGAGGTGGGGAATTCCCCGAGTGGAAATTTCCTCCACCATAGCACGGATTTGCCCCAGGGGCATCAAAGGCCTTCCTGACTCGGGGGCTCTTGCTCCCCTCTACCCCAGGGCCTCTCACTTCCATCCCTCCTAGGGGCAAATGCTCCAAAAGGCATGGAAGGTGAGAGCCCAAGCGTGACCCCCTCTGAGACTCTTCCCCACTGCCCCATCACTAGCTCCTCCCCTCAATCATCCATTCTCCATTTTGCATAGACCAGTACACATACAGATGGATGTCTCCCACTAGACCGTAAGCTCTTTTTCCCTTATAGATGATTTGGAATCAGGAAAATTGGCGTTAAATCCTGACATAGATCTCCACAAGCTCTGTGACCCTGAACCATCCCTTAATCTCTCTCTACCTCAGTTTTGCTCTCTGTAAAATGGGGATGACAATAGGCCCTCCCCAGAGCAGCACTGTGAGGATAATATCTGCGAAGGAGTTCACACAGGTCAGCTATTCTTCCTCCAGAGCATTTAATAAAGTGAACCGGAAAAGACCCCAGAGATCGCCGAGTCCCCCTTCCTCACCTACAAGAGGAAGCTGAGCTCTAAAGACAGGAGTAACTTGGCTGACGTCATCATGGTGATAAGAGCAAGAAAGAGAAAAACTCCATCCAGACTCTGCCCTGCGCTCCGACCGCCCCAAGAGGCCCTTGTTCATCCCACAGAAACCTGCGGGAATCACCGAGACAGCTTCACTCTTGGGGGGCTTTGTGGTTCCCAAGCCCTTTCCCAAGAGCCAGGCTGTAGGGGCGCAGGACAGAGGCCACCCCCACGGGTAGGTTCTGAAGGACTGTAGCATTTATTAGGCACTTACTATGTGCAGAGCAGTGTCAGAGCCACAAGTGGAGGGTGAGATCACCCCCGCCCTCCAGGGGCTCAGTCTGACAGGGGGACACAAGCCACAGGGAAACGAGGAAAAATCCCATAGCCCTTTTAGGCGGTAATAAAGCAAATCAAGTCACTTCTTTAATTCCCACTGATAAAGTCCTATCTGTTTCCGATGCTGGACCCCTGGACAGGGCCACAGATTTCAGCAAAAGGACTTCCCTTTCTGGGCCTGCAGGAGCAGGTGGCAGGGGCCCTATCAGGGCAGGGGGATGATGGGCTGGAAGCATTGCTACTCCTAAAGTCCTTGGGTCTGGGGGCCTCCTTCAGGGCCGTACTGTAGCCTCCCCTTTGGAGACTCCAGCTCCTAAAAATGACAGAAGAAGCTGGAGCAAGGAAGGGGAAAGCTAGCCGGGAAGCTAGCCTCGGATGCCCCATGAGGACCTGGTTACATGCTGGTGTTCAGAGCCCCAGCAACAATTCAAGAACTCCAAGAAAGCGCCTCATTTCCTCCTCCTAGTGAAAGTCACTTGGAGCAAGAGTGAGAGGAAACAGGAGGCAGGTCCGGCTGTGGCTGAGGGTGCAAAGAGACGTGTGACTCCAGGGTCTAAGCCAAGCAGACGACCCTCAAAATCCCAGCCTCCAGCTGGCCAGCTTGGCCATTGTCCCTCTGCCAGGCCGGCCTCCTTTCTGGAGCTGGAACAGAACCTGGCCAGCCACTGTCCACTTCTCACCAGAACCCCAGTGTCCCTGGAGCCCCTTGGGCTTCCCGCTTTCAACCAATGCAAGAAAACGGGGCCTGAGCAAGCAGGAAGATCAGAAGTCTTCCCAGGTCTCATTCACTAAGGTCGCTTTACTCCCTTGCACACACATACCCCCCCACCCCTGCAGACACAGGCTCCTTGTTTGGGGCAGTAAAGCATCCTTTCCGGAGAACGTCGCCCAGACGAGTCAATGGGTGGAAAGGTTTGTGCAAATGAGCGTAATCGATACAGGAACTGGCGGAGCAGAAGTGAGCATTCCCAGAGTCGGCCGAGGACACGGAGACAGAGGGCTTCGGTAATGGGCGGCTGGGGGCCGCCGCCAGAGCAGCCGGGCTGCAGGGCTCTCCCTTTCCTTTGGTCCAGAAGGGTGGGGTAACCTCATTTCCCCCCAGCCCTTTGATAATGATGTCTGAGCTGTGGAGTTTCAGATTGTAGGCATCCGGCCCAAGAGATGGGTAAAGAGGGGGCCCACATCATCTGGGGAGAACCAGGCTGGGCCCAGAGCAAGCTGGGCAACTCCCTCCTGGACGGGCCCCTCAGAAAGGGTCGCCTCCTGTGTCTGGGGAAGGAGCAGAAGGCACCAACTCCCTCCTCGAGCCACTGTCCCTCCCCAGGAGCCAACTTCTCGCGTGAGGAAGGACAGGCTGTTAGCTGTGAATGGCCTCCTGATCACAGGGTCAGACCACCCTGACCCTGAGAGGGGTGGTCTCCTTAACCTATAATATTCCATACAAAGCCCAATATGTCCATCAATCAACAAATTTTCATAAAATTTTGGACACTTCCAGTACTGGAAGGGAAGAGAAAGGGCACAAGCATTTATTAAGTGCTTACTATGTGTCAACAAACTGAGGAAACCAAGGCAGACAAGGAACGTGATTTACCAGGGTCACACTGTCAGGTCTTGACTCTAAGTCCAGAACTCCGTCCACTGCCCCACCCAGCATCCTTCCCTGAGGATACAGGGACAAAGTACAAACCAATCTTGCCCCCAAGGAGTCTGCACTCTCCTGGGGAAATACAGTGCACAAAGGTGGAAGTTACACAGAGTTAGGGATTAGGGAGGGAAGCCTCTGAGGCGCTTGTTCTGGGGTAACCATGGGGGGTTAGGAGATGGAGGGAAGTGGGGTTCATGCTCATAGGAAGGATGGCCCATGTGAGGCAGGGAGAAGGGAAACGGAGCTGCCCAGAGAAAAGACCCAGCTTGCACTGGGCTGGACGCTCACACCCCCCACCCCAAGGCAAGGGAGGACACAGTTTCCTTTGCCTTCCTGGGCCCAGCCCTCACAATGGCACCTCTTTATTTCTCAGGCCAGAGATCACAGGGTCTTTCAGTATTGTTTTTCTTAACACCCCTGGGGTCATTGTATGTTATCCTAGTTCTGTTCACTCCAATGGATTCAGACAATTCTCCTCCAGCTTCCACAAATTCTCCAGTCCCCATTTCTTCAAGGTCAATGATTTTATTCGACACCATTCACACCTCCCCACTTGTTCGACCCCTTGTCCACCAACGGGAGCCCACTTTGTTCCCAGTCGTCCATGACGGACCCAGTGCCTCCATGATTGTTTTGTTACACGTGGAACTTGCTCTGCTTTCTCTGACCTTGGGCTGTGAATCCAGCAGAGGGATCCCTGCACTAAAGGGTGAGAGCTCCCTGAGGAAGATTTCTTTTACATCTGTCTTTCTCCAGTTTCCCAGATGGCCTCAGATGGATGGAGATACCCTGGCAAGTGCAGGAGAGGATGTGGTACATGGGTGTCCCGTAGGAGGGGGCCCCGAGAGGAGACGGCAGAGCCCTCAGCCGCTCCTGGCCTCTCATCTTTCCTTCTCATCCTTCAACTGGGTCCTCATTCCCCAAACTGTACAATGGCACAGGTGGAGATGCTCCTGGGAAACTGCTGCCCATCCCACAGAAGCTATGGCTGATTGGGTCCAGGGCTCACGCAGCTGGAACCAGCTCAGAGGCAGCTCGTTACAGACCGTGTGTGACTAGTGGGTCCCACTAGGGGCAACCGCTCTCACACTGTCTCCCATCAGGGGTAACTAACCACCCTCACACTGTCTCCCCTCAGGGGTAACTAACCACCCTCACACTGTCCCCCATCAGGGGTAACTGCCCTCACACTGTCTCCTTCTTGCTTTCAAAGTCCAGTCAGCTGACAAGGAGATGGCCTCCTCTCCACATTACACACCTGTATTTTCTAATCGGCTAATTTTCAGTCCAATTCAACAAATGGCTAACAAGTGAGAGGCTGGAAAAACAAGAGACAACAATGGAAAACCCTACCCTCAAGGAGCTTCCCTTCCAGGAAGGGAAGTGCCCGGCAGCCCTGAGACACAGAAACACGATTCCTGACATGCATTAGGTGTTTAATAAATGTTTATGGAACTAAATTGAGGGGTGGAGCACAGGCACCAAGAAGGGTTTGTTCAGGAGATAGAAGACCCTGAGCTAAGTTTTGAAAGACGTGATCCGGTCTGACAGGAGGTGGGGTGGTGCAGTGGGGAGGACACAGAACTGCAGCTTACTCCCTGGCTCATCTTGCTTACCTCTTCACCTCTTGTGCCTCACTTTCTCCATCTGTACCACGGACCAGAAAACCTTCAAGGATCTTTCCAATCCTTAGTCTGCGGTGACCCTAAGAGAGCATGCTGGCTGCCTAGACTCCAGTGTAGACTTTTCCGTGCTGTTCTCAGCTTTCACTCCAAGTCTCTGTGCTGTTGTTTGCCCCACAGCCTGATGTGCTTCCGAGGTTTGGAACAAGCACTACTTTGTAAAAACAAACCCCAGCAAAACATGGAGAACTGTCAGGCCATGTCAGCGGGCTAATTAAGTCAGGGAGCCCAATTATCTGCTCCTTCAGAAGCAGAGCCCAGTGAAAGGACTTAACAGGCCTTGTTCTCAAGTGCCCGTTAAATTGAGCAGAAACTCAAAGAAGAAACTTCAAACTACAAAAGGGGATCAGTTAAACTCGAGGTTCATCTCAGAGAGAGGAGAACCTCGGGGCGGGGGCTGTCTGGGGGAGTGGGAGGGTCAGCTTCTCCACAAAGATAAAAGAGGGACTTCACATGCTAAACAAGAAGAGTGGGGATAATTAGTGCAAAAAGGGAAGACTCTGCTTGGGACAAAATAGCTATCTTCTGCTATCGGAAGGGCAGAGCAATTTAGTCCTTAGCTAATCAATATTTATTAGGTACTTACTCTAAGTCAGAGCTGGCAAAACAGAAAGGATGCCGAGCAAGGCAAAAGCCAGTCTGCCCTCAAAGCGATTACATTCAGATGGGGGAAATAACATGTGAAAAATGGCTGAAAACCTGGAGGAGTTGGGGGGGGAAGGGGAAGCTACCCAGCAATTTGCTTCATTCACTTCCATACTTCTTTGCTTAGTAACTTTGAGAAGTGTCCAAAGGCTTCTCCAAAAGGCCCAGGGGATCCTTGATTCACAAGAGGTCAAAGGAACCCAGAAGTGGGACAGGCTGGGGGAAAAAGTAGTTCGTTGTTCCCACACCTTGAAGATGAAACCAAATGACTTGTCTATGAGGCTGAGGAGGAAGGATTCTTCTCGGTTCTACTCTTCCAACTCCCAAAATTGGGATTCTTTCCTTCTTGCTTCCCTAAGGCTGATTCCATGAGTTCCCGGAGCCATCTCTAGTTGATTTATCTCTGCACTGGACCCAGATGGCTCTGGAGGGGAAAGTGAGGCAGGAGACCTTACCCAGTCCTCCCTCACTTCAGTCCAATCCATTTACATGTCATGGAGTCACTTCTTTGAGAATGAAGGAAAACACCAAGAGTGTGGCCTCCTAAAAGCTTTTATCTGCCAAGTTGTGGTTAATCATCTAAAGACGGGGCCGCCTTCTCTGGGAGACTGGTGACTCCGATCCCTGAGGGGCAGCCGAGCACATTTTTCTTGACATCAAGTGTAAATGATTCTCTAAGTAGCTCCCTCCATCCCACCTACCACTGCCTTCTGGGGGCCGGGCCAAATGTGAACCTTCTGGCATTTGAGAGCCCCCCAAAACCTGAAGCCTGGTGCTGTTCTGCGGACCAAACTCCTCCATTTCCTTCAACCACCCCCATGAGCCTTCCCCTATCTAAACTACTCTCCACTCCCCTACCCAACTTATTAGCGTCCTCCTAAATGGTCGTGCTGAGAACTGAGCCCTGAACAGCTCATATATCCCGTCTGAGGCGGAGCACGGCACCAGAATCGGCTCTTGTGCTTGGAAATCCTCTCGGTCAAATCTAAGATCACTACCTTGTCCAGGTTCCGTATTTCACAAGTGGGCCTTTGGGCCCCTAAAACTGTCAGATTTTCTTCAGTCAAGCCGCTCTTAAAGACACTGCACTCCCACAATTCTCATCTGTGAGACTGACCGAAGCCAAATAAATGACTTGACATTTATCCTGAAAGAAATGAATTCCCTTATTAGATTTATCCCAGGGTTCTAAACTGTCAAGATTCTTTCAGATGTTTACTTGGTCATCCAGTATCATGGGTTACTCTCATCAGCCACACGAGACTGGGAACCACTGTTCTCTCCCCTTACTGGAGCTGGACGGAAGGTCAGATTCGGGCTGGGCCTTCAGGCCTGTTAAATGTCAGCAGGTTCTCTTAGCCGTCAGGACTCAGCCTTGCCTCCTTGGCCAGATTTATCAGGGAAGGGTTTCGGGGATGTCAGCGGCACACGGAGGAACGCTTTGTTTGTCAGAAGCACATCCCTGCTCTCCCCCCATTTGTCTGTTCATCGAAAAGGACACTTTCAAGGGCAACAAGAACACGCTAAGGGGAGTTCATGGGGGGGATGCTAAAGCTCAGAAACATGAAGACCCCGATGGGCTGAGACTTAATGGGCTGTGGAATGATGAGCGGCCGGGCGATGGAACTTTATAACCACAATTTCCTGACCGGATGAACTCTTAAACAGACAGAGAGAAGCCCAACCCCCCAGCAACAAGACCTTTGAAAACCGAGCCCCACACGGCAAGCCCAGCATTCCAGAGGGACCCCCACCACATCTCGGGGGCCTCTCCAGCATCTCTCTGGGAAACTGGAGCAAACCAGAGTTTGCCATCAATGCCTGCTTCTGTGGGGAAAACCTTCTGGGGCCTGCACCAGAACTGAAGCGTCGGGACTGACGTGATGAGCCGGAAAGGGAAAACACAGCTGCTGAAAAGGCTTCTTAGGAAGCACGATTTCCAGTCAGAAAAAGAATTACGAAGAAGTCTTCATGGAAATATCATCAGCTCATAGGAGCTGGAAAACTGAACACACACACACACACACACACACACACACACACTCACACACACAGTCACACACACACACAATCTCACTGCCAAGTTTACCTAGTTAGGAAGTACACTGGTTAAGGGCATTGAATCTGACTCAGGAAGACATGAGTTCAAATCCAGTCTTAGACACCTTCTAGCTGTGTGACCCTGGACAAGGCACTTACACTGTATACCTTGGATTGTTCACCTGTAAAATGGAGATAAGCACCTACCTCCCAGGGTCCTAAGGATCAATGAGATAATATCTGCCAAGTGCTCCGGCAAACTCCCCAGCACTATACAGATGTTGTTACTATTATTATCTATGACATAGGAAAGTACAGGGTTGGTGGACTAATGGTGTGGAGGGAGAAAGGATGGGCACAGGTGCAGAATGAGTTTTAATTAATTAGATTCTTATGCAGAGCAGAGAGTTATGGGGGAATCCTTTGGAAGTCAAGGGAAAAAAGAAATCAGTAAAATATGTATTCTAATAAAAGACTGGTCTTTGACTTGATTGGTTTGTTTGCCTGTTTGGTTTTTTGGGTTGTCTTTTTTTTTCTATTCTATAAAAGATATCATTAGGAAATAAACAGAGTTCAACAATGTAAACTCTAGATTCAAATCCCGGTCTTGTCACTTATGATTTCTGTAACCTTAGGCAAAAATCATTCAACTTCTTTGTGACTCAGTTTCCCCAACTATCAAAAATGAGGAGGTTGAATTACATGACCTTTACGGTCCCTTAAAGTTTAAATCTATCTTAAAATGCATTCATAAAACATTTTCTTTTTCTTTTTTTTAAAGAAAATAATATCATAGGTCACAGTCAATGAGATAGCACGGGATGAATTTGGTACTGTCCCAACTATTGTTCTGTGTTACACATGGACAGACTCTGAAGGTATCATGTATCTTCCTGTTCTCCAACAACCCAGTCCTTGATTGTCATTCTGAAGGTGCTTGTGCATATATTTATTTCCGTTGCTTCAAGAGCCAATCAGTTTTTGATTATTCAAGCTGTGGGCAATTTATAGCAAATTCTGAATGCCAGCCTGCTCCCTTTGGCATCTGGCATCTTTACGGGCAGCCTTCCCTGCCATTAGAGAGGGCACCCTCTGGGAACATAAGCCAATTTTAATAAGAGTCTAAACAAAACACTATTATGAAGGTCAATCTGCCGGAAAGAAAAAAATATCTAATTTTTTCAAGACTAAATCGACCTTATTTTTGGATGATCCAGTATTTATGCTATCTACATGCTGCTGCTTTCTATTAGTAAAGATAATTACGAACTGAATATCTACATCTATTTATCACTATTTACTTTTGAAAATGGAGAGTTATATACTAAATGTCAATAACTGACGGCATGTTACCAGCCCAAACCAGCATAAATTCATTCATTTAACAAAGCTGAATTAAGAACCTACTAGTGTCGGGAACAGTGCTCAGAAGAGAATGATACAAAGGCAAAAATAAAATGGCTCCAGCCTTCAAGGAATTTACATGCTCTTTGGGAAAACGCAAACCAAAATAAATACTAAATACAAAATAGATATGGAAGAAAAACAATCGCCAAGGGAAGTGTGGTGTCTACCAAGGGAGATCAAACTAGAGCTCTCGGGGAGGAGCTTGGGAGCTGAGTTTCAAAGCTGGCAAGGGATTCTGAAGGGAACGAGCCCCCATGGAGGACAGATTGTACTGTCAGGCAAATGGATGGAATGAAACAATCATAGGAAAGACACTTTGGGGAACGTGTAAACATGAAAAAGGAGGCAGCACGGGCGAGGAAAGAGAACAAGGGCTAAATTCTGTGTGGGCCACTGAAATTGAATTTCAGCTAAGAAATCCATCTACAAACGGAGGCAGTTGGATTAATTAGCTTTAAAGGTCTCTGCCATTCCTGATTCTAGCATCCTGGGATGCATTGGAACTCAGAGTTATCTAGAACTCTCTATTCTAAAGGCATCTTCCCCTCGGTCCCTGCCCTGCTGGGAGGAGCCCCAGCTCAGGACAACGCAAAGGCGTGATGGCCAGTATGGAACTGTGGCCATCTGCATGACAGCAGTTACTCTCAGCTCCTGGATTCCATGAGAATAGACATTTTTGGAAATGGAGTGTGTCCCAGCAATAGGAGTACAGAAAGAAATGGCAGACCGCTCTAGTACCTCTGCCAAGAAAGCCCCAAATGGGGTCATGAAGAGTCAGATCAGACCGAACAACAACAAGACTGGTTTGATGCTCAGGAGATGCTCTCAGACAGTCAACAGTTATTAAGCACCTACTATGTGCTAGGTGTTAGGACACAACAAAAGGCAAAAGAAGTCCCTGCTCTCATAGAACCACAAAGAAGAAGCTTCCACACCATTTGCATGGACATGGTTCCTGAAAGGTCACCACTGGGCTTTGTGGCATCAACTGTGACCCTGACCTAGTGATGTCATTTGGGTCCTTTTCGAGGGCAAAGGACACGAACCAACCACCAGATCACTGCCCCCTCCTCGAGCCCTTGTCCGGCAGGCTCATCAAAGTCAACCAGGCTCCCCACCCCCCAATCCGGCACAGCTGAAAAGTGCTCATCCCTCTTATCACCTCGAATCAGAAATTCTTACAGGGAAGGGACGATGTCTTCATCCAGGTGATGCCTCATAAAGGAGTCAAAAGACCTGGACTTGAACCTATCAATTAGTCAGCCAATCATTCCTCAAGCATTTATTAAGTACCTACTAAGCACCAGGCATTGGGGAGAGCTACAAAGGCAGAAACAATCTCTGCGCCTACAATTTATCAAGGAAGACCACATGCATGCATGCATACATGTATGTATGTATGTATGTATATAATACATGCACAATAAATACAAAATAATGTGCAGTGAAGAGAGCAGGAGCGCCCTAACTCCTGGGAGCATCGGAAAAAGCTTCACATAAAGACTACAAGACATCTGCTAGAAAGCCATCTTTCGCTGGAAGCCTTTCCCAGTCCCTCTTAATTTCCTGGTTCTCCTCTTTTGTATATATTTGCTTGCAGTTTGTCTCTCTCATTAGAGTGTAAGCTCCTTGAGGAAGGGCCTGCTGTATACTTTTTGTATCCCTATCCCTAAGCACAGTGTCCCAGTCTATGACAGATGTGTGATCTCAGGCAAATCACTTTATCCTTCTCAACCTCGGTTTCCTCATCTATAACATGGGATAATAATTGTTGTTGTTATATAATAAAGATGACAATAATACCTAAACTAATCTATTTATTTAGCGCTATACCAATCAGACTCCCAAAAAACTATTTTAATGACCTAGAAAAAATAACAACAAAGTTCATATGGAAAAACAAAAGGTCAAGAATTTCAAGGGAATTAATGAAAAAAAAATCAAATGATGGTGGCTTAGCTGTACCAGATCTAAAATTATATTATAGAGCAGCAGTTACCAAAACTATTTGGTATTGGCTAAGGAATAGATTAGTTGATCAGTGGAATAGAGTAGGTTCAAGGGATAAAACAGTCAACAAATATAGCAACCTAGTCTTTGACAAACCCAAAGACCCCAGCTTTTGGGATAAGAACTTACTGTTTGATAAAAATTGCTGGGAAAATTGGAAACTAATATGGCAGAAACTAGGCATTGATCCATACTTAACGCCGTACACCAAGAAAAGGTCAAAATGGGTTCATGACCTAGGCATAAAGAATGAAATTATTAATAAATTAGAGGAACATAGGATAGTTTACCTCTCAGACCTGTGGAAGGGGAAGGTCTTTATGACCAAAGCAGAACTAGAGATCATTACTGATCACAAAATAGAAAATTTCGATTATACCAAACTGAAAAGTTTTTGTACAAACAAAACTAATGCAGACAAGATTAGAAGGGAAGCAATAAACTGGGAAAATATTTTTACAGTCAAAGGTTCTGATAAAGGCCTCATTTCCAAAATATATAGAGAATTAACTCTAATTTATAAAAAATCAAGCCATTCTCCAATTGAAAAATGGTCAAAGGATATGAACAGACAATTCTCAGATGAAGAAATTGAAACTATTTCTAGTCATATGAAAAGATGCTCCAAGTCATTATTAATCAGAGAAATGCAAATTAAGACAACTCTAAGATACCACTACACACCTGTCAGATTGGCTAAGATGACAGGAAAAAATAATGATGATTGTTGGAGGGGATGTGGGAAAACTGGGACATTGATTCATTGTTGGTGGAGTTGTGAACGAATCCAACCATTTTGGAGAGTAGTTTGGAACTATGCTCAAAAAGTTATCAAACTGTGCATACCCTTTGATCCAGCAGTGTTACTACTGGGATTATATCCCAAAGAGATTATAAAGAAGGGAAAGGGACCTGTATGTGCACGAATGTTTGTGGCAGCCCTTTTTGTAGTGGCTAAAAACTGGAAACTGAATGGATGTCCATCAGTTGGAGAATGGCTGAATAAATTGTGGTATATGAAAATTATGGAATATTACTGTTCTGTAAGAAATGACCAACAGGATGATTTCAGAAAGGCCTGGAGAGACTTACACGAACTGATGCTGAGTGAAATGAGCAGGACCAGGAGATCATTATATACTTCAACAACAATACTAGATGATGACCAGTTCTGATGGATCAGGCCATCCTCAGCAACGAGATCAACCAAATCATTTCTAATGGAGCAGTAATGAACTGAACTAGCTATGCCCAGAAAAAGAACTCTGGGAGATGACTAAAAACCATTACATTGAATTCCCAATCCCTATATTTATGCACACCTGCATTTTTGATTTCCTTCACAAGCTAATTGTACAATATTTCAGAGTCTGATTCTTTTTGTACAGCAAAATAACGTTTTGGTCATGTATACTTATTGTGTATCTAAGTTATATTTTAATATATTTAACATCTACTGGTCATCCTGCCATCTAGGGGAGGGGGTGGGGGGGGGGTAAGAGGTGAAAAATTGGAACAAGAGGTTTGGCAATTGTTAATGCTGTAAAGTTACCCATGTATATATCCTGTAAATAAAAGGCTATTAAATAAAAAATAAATAAATCTCCCTTTTCAGAATTAAAAAAAAATAATAATAATTGTTGTTGTTATTTATTGTCAGTCCCGTGGGACTCTCCAGGTCCCATTTGGGGGGTTTTCTTGGCAAAGACACTGGAGCAGTTTTGCCATTTCCTTCTCCAGCTCATCTGACAGACGAGGAAACCGAGGAGAACAGCAGGTGAGTGCCTTGCCCACTGACAGTTACTCTGGGAACTCTAAAGCATCACAGACGGGTCAGTCACGAGGACGGTTACTCGTCCCCAGAGCGGTGTTGAAGCAGCCTCGCTGGCCATGGGAGTGACCCCAAACCGTCCTGTACTATTTCTATGAACAGAAACTCTCTGTGGCCTTCAAGGACCATTTAAAGCTGTCTTACATAAATGTGCACTAAGGGCCCTGAGGTCTGAAGCATCCGGGCCGCTCTGTTCTGCTGCACACACTGCAGTTCACTGCGGCTGGCATGGGGGCCACTCACCTTACAGCTCCCTGGGGCCGAGCTTCCAGCTGAATAAACCAGCTGGGAAGGAAGCAATCCCTTGTCTCCATCCAAAGGGACAGCTCACTGGCCCTTTTCCTTTATAAACAGCAAAGAGCTTTTCTCCCCAGGCCCAGAACTGCCAAATCATGGAGGGATCTTGGGCCCCTCTCACTGGGAACCGATGCAGGGTTTAAAAGATTAGAACTCTCTCACAGACACACGGACTGCAAAGAGGACTAGCCCTAGGTCTGGGAGTTCTGAGTCCAATCCCGACACCTTCCAGTTTTGTACGATCCCGACTCCCAGGCAGCTCTCAGGATTAGCAGGGACACACAAGGTGCTGGTTGGTAATAATGGAGATGTCCACACCAGGAGCTCTTAATGAAGATAAAATTACAGCTCAGGACAAAAAACAATCGAAACAATTTCTAAGCAATGTGACTATCTGGAAGAATAACCGGTATTTATAAAGCATCTGAATGGAGACAAATTGCTTTATATCCATTATCCTGACAATTTAAAGGCAGTGGTTTTATCACTATTTTAGAGACAAAGGAAAGAGGTAAGGCTTTTTAGTGATGGTTATATCATCGTAAGCGGGAGGCAAACTCCTCAAACAGCCATCTCCAAGGTCCAGTTCTTTTACTATTATTTTCTCAACAAGTTCTTCAACATGTTGAAGACAGCTCATTTTTACCATTAATAACTGGGCCATAATCCTTCAAATATTGTAAATTATTATAATTTATTTTATTATAATTTAATTTAACATATTTTATTTAATATATTTAATATTTAACATATTATTTTATTGATATAGTTCTATTATTAATTATATGTATTATTATATATTATATTACATAATTAAATTATTAAACATATTTAATATTATATGTATATAAATTATAACTTAATTAATTAGTATCATTTTAATTACTGGCCTGCTAGAGATAATTGTTTTCCCCAAGAAACTACATTTGAAACCTAACTTATGACACTGCCATTTTTTAAATGCATTTAAAAACCTAAATGCTGCTGTGAACAAAAGAGGTAGCTGGGGAGGACAGTGGATGGAAGCCTGGACCTGGACCCAGGAAGACCAGAATTTAAATGCAGACTCAGATACTTCAAGCTGTAGGACCTTGTCACAAAGCATTAGCCACAAAAGGGGAATAATAACAACATCTGCTTTCTGGGGTTGTTGCAAGGACCAAATGAGACAATAATTATTAAAGTGCTTAGTGCGGTGCTTGGTACATTGTAAGCTGTACATAAATGTTAGCTATTATTATTAAGGAGGAAGCTAGATGACTCAGTGAATAGAGCTCTGGGCTTGGAAGAGGGAGTTCAAATCTGACCTCAGATACTTCCTAGCTGTGTGACCCTGGACAAGTCACTTTAACCAGTTTGTCTCAGTTTCCTCATCTGTAAAATGAGCTGGAGAAGGAAATGCAAACCACTCCAGGATCTCTACCAAGAAAACCCGATGGACAGTGTATATAGTATGCCGTGTATCCACAACGTGTAGTTCACGACTAAACTTTATCATGATTAAAAACAGAAATGGAAAGCCCTCTGCCAAATACCTTTTTAAAGACAAATATGTTTCTAATACTCAACGAATGGAGGAATAAAGCAGAGAGTGTGCATTATTTTTGCCCTTAAATTCCCAGCATCTGGTATCTAATATACATAAGTGGGCATCTTAGTGAACATTTATTGATTGTCTGATTGATAAATCTCACGCAAATTTTTTTAAATTCTTGCAAAGAGACTATAGAAATACAGTCAGACCATAATTCATTAGGATTAAGTTAGATTCCTGACTGGAGTGTAGGCAAACACTTATTAAACACCTACTATGTGCCAGTTACTAAGCCAAGTGCATTACAAATATTATCTCATTTGATCCTCACAATCCTGGGGATTTTCTCCATTTTACAGATGAGGAATCTTGGGTAAATAAAGATTAAATAACTTGCCCAGCTAGTAAATGCCTGAGGCCATATTTGAATTCAGTTCTTCCTGACTCCAGACCCAGCTCCATCTACTACATTAACTAGATGACTTTGGAGATTCAAAGACGGTCCAAAATTAGCAAAACAATTCAAATAAATTAGTAAAATAAACAAAGATGGCAATAACTAAATGGGCATAATAGCTGCATAAGAAGGTTTAAAAATTCAATATACATTTATATTACAAATCCTAAAAAGCACTGGTTAGCATAGAAAGGCCCTTCTTTAGTGGTATCAAAAGTATAGAAAGTGGGGCAGCTGGGTGGCGCAGTAAATAAAGCACCAGTCCTGAAGTCAGGAGGACCTGAGTTCAAATCTAGCCTCAGACACTTAACACATCCTAACAGTGACTCTGGGCAAGTCACTTAACCCAAATTGTGTCAAAAAAATAAAAAGAAGCATAGAAAGTATTTAAAACTGAGAGTTAGCACTCTTGTAGTAGAGAAACACTAAAAGATTTCCAAGTACAAACAGGGGTAAAGTAGGGACGCCCCTCTTCACTGTTACTTGAGATAGTTTTAGAGATAAGAGAACAAAATCCAACTTATGAACCTTAGCAAAGAACACAAAACTGGCCTTATTTGCAAACAGCATGATGATGTACTCAGAAAACCTCAGAGATTAGTGAAGAAACTGAGATTAATACAGTGGTATGGTTTCAGAATACAAAACGATTCCATAAAATTCATCAGCGTTTCTATAGGGTGCTTACAAACACTAGGAAGAAATAATGAGAAGAGAAATTCCATTCCATTTCACTACAAAAGAGTAAAATCCTAGAATTTCACATTGAGAAGGACCACAGAGGAGATATGGTCCAACTATAGTTACTCGGGAATCCTCTTTACAACATTCCCAACGAAAAGAAATAAATAAGTTTTTGGTGGAAGCCTCTAACGGAAGGCAGTCCATTATCTCCCGAGGTGGATGATACCACTTTTGAACAGATCTAATCATCAGAAAGTTTCTTTTATATTGAATTAAAATTTATCTTCTTGCAATTCTTTCCCTGCATATGCAGAGTGTTGTGTTAAGGACATGATAAATGGAAAAAAAACCCCAAGAATCTCAACTCTCAGGAAACATACTGGAGAGGACAAGAAATGTGTCTACGTGAAATAGAAGGGACAGGAAAGGGAAGAAAAAGGCAGAGATAAAAGATGCTAAATTCATAGAACATCAAGTAGGCCAGAATGTCTGGACAGAGTAATACAAGAAGAGTTTAGCCAGATTTTAAAGGGCTTTAATTGAAAAGCTGGGGGGTTATTTCCTGTCTCAAGTGAATAAGTAAGTATTCACTGATTTTTCTTGAGCAGAAGAACACCACTGGGAGATTTATTCTGTAAGAAAATAACACCAGTAAATGTATGGAGAACATATTGGAGAGGGAATGACTGGGAGCCAGGGGTCTAGGAAAGAAGGATAGTGGGAAAAAGTTGCATATGGGAGATACTGTGGAGATAAAATCGATCCCACTTGGCAACTGATTGGTAATGGAAGCCTGGGAGAGAAAAGAGCTAAGGATGATGATACTGAGATGATGAATCCGCGTTAACCGCCAAGTATGGCGGCACTCCTGAGAGAATTATGTGGCGTCCCGGCTGAGCAAGCTTTCTAAGCAAAACATCCAGGAGAGAGGGAAAGGGAAGGGAAAGCTTAATTAAAGGAAAGAGTAGCATTTAATTCCAAAAAATCAAAAGTTTGTGGTTGGTTTGTTTGATTGAAATACCATAAAAGAGAAAGAAACAGCAGGATGTAAACTAAAAATACGCCTTCAGACAAAAGTCATCCTTGTCCTGGGTGATTTCAGAAAGGCCTGAAATGGGCCCTAAGTGGAACGCTTCCCTTACCCGGTAGTTATTCATGATCTCGGTTAACCATGGCTTCACCGACTTGAACCAATCTGCCCACATGTGCTTTTCCACTTCAGAACCATCATGAAAAGTCAAGTTGCCCACATGGATGGCTCGTCTCACTTCTGGCTTGGATAGAAAATACCCAAAATATTTTTCTTCTTCTGGTTCCTGAATATAAAGGGAAAAGAAGCCTAAGTAAGTGTACCAGCTTTTGTGTCAGATTACTCTCTAATGATAATAGTAATAATAATAATAATTCCCTCAAACCCTGAGTGGACAGTATATCCAAGGCATTCTGTTGGGCAGAGGGGACACAAGAGAGGCTTACATACTATCAGCTTACACGTGCACACGTATAAGCAAAGTAAACAAAAGGCAGTAGTGTTTTCTTGGGTAGCTAGGTGGCACGTAGTGCCCAGAGGACTGCACCTGAAGTCAAGAAGATTCAATTTTCTCAGTTCAAATCCAGCCTCGGACACTTCCCAGCTGTGTGACCCTGGACAAAGTCACTTAACCCTGTTTGCCTAAATTTTGCCATCTATAAAATGGGCTGAAGAAGGACACGGTGAACCACTCCAGCCTCTTTGTGAAGAACACCCCAAATGGGGTCACATCAGACACGACTGAAGCAACTAAACAATAGGGAAGACCCTAAGTTTGGGAAAAGGGAGCAGAGAGAAAAGGCCACGTATTGAAGGTGGTATCTGGGTTCGGTTGGAAGAAAGTGATAGATTCTAAGTCAAAGTGAGGAAGAAAGACCTTCCAGGCAGAGGGGAGACTTAGGAAAAGGCTCTGGGGGTTGGGATGCCCTTTGTAAGGAGCCCCAGCAGGGCCGGTCTGGCTGGACTTCAGAGTCCATGAGAAGAAATAATATAAGCGTAAGAGAGGGGATGCAGATGCAGGTGGGTCTCCCCCAATTCCAAATCTAGTCCCCTTTCTAATACACAACCTTTGTTAAAAGTCTAAATGTGCAAAACGACTATTTGTAGCTCTAACAATGAAGGAAGTAATTACCTGACACTGTAAAAAGTTAAAATAATTAGAACATCCTGTAGAATTCTGGAAGTACGAAGGAGAACTTGTTAAGTCACCGTTCAGCAGGTTATCAAAAATCTAGGGAGAGGAGAGAAGAATGGGTGAGACACGTGCAGGTCAGAGGGACAAACTCTTCGTCCACTAATGTGTCGTAATGAAGGAGCCTCAGGCCTGGGAGACCAAGGAAGGCCCTCCTCCTTCACGCTGACTATGTGACCCTCGCCTAATTCCTCCCTAAGCCACAGGGGAATGCTGCTGTGCCAGCACTCGGGCTACCAGCGTCCCTTCTTCTGCCATCAAGGCACGTTAAAAACCGGCCTCCGAGTCAGTGAAAAAAAATCCGGAAAGGATGCACTTATCCCATAGACGTGATGGGAATGTGCGTGGTGGTAGCCACTTCCGTACTCTTAAACCCTGGGGGGAGTGGCCAAAAATTCTTATTTTTAATATGATGGAAACCCTCGTAGCTTCTGGGAATAAGCCGGTACATCTGCTTAATTGGGCAGCTAGGTGGCATAATAGAGCACGGGGTCTAATGTCTGGAAGCCCTATCTTCCTGAGTTCAAATCTGGCCTCAGGAGCTAGCTGGGTGAAGTCACTGCAGCCTGTTTGCCTCAGTTTCCTTCTCTGTAAAATGAGCTGGAAATAGCAAAACGCTCCAGTCTTTGTCAAGAAAACCCTAAATTAGGACATGAAGTGTCACACATAAGTCAACAACAACAAATTAATTTCATTCAAAGCTTGATTTTTCCAAAATTATGGATTTAGAGCTAGATCTGGTCCAGCCTCATTTTAGAGATCCAGAGACAGAAAGAGCCAAAAAAGCCACTAAGTCCGACCCTAGTGAAAATGGGGTAATAGGGCCCAGAGACAACACAAGCTTTCACAGGATCACCAGATGGCAAATGGCAAAGGCAGACTGGAATCCGGACCATCTGACTCCAACTCCAGGGCCCCTCCTGTCTTGTTGGGCTGCTTCTAACTCTTGGGCTAAATAAATAACATTTTTGTTCTTCCGATGTCAGGAAACCACAAGTCTTTGTGTCTCCCAGACCACCTTGTGTTGGGAAGGCTTCGGCCTGTAAGTTGATGGGCTCCAGCCATCAGAGCAGCCCCCTCCTGTTTCCATAAGCCACACAACAAAACCAGGTTTGTGACACTATGAACACACGTGATATTTTAACAGGTTAAAAGGACTAGAGTCTTCTAGCCAGTGTCCAGTGGTCAAAGGCCCCACAGGCATTTTGGGGGGACCTCAGTTTTACTTGAGTTTCTGTGAATTGTGACACACAATGGGCTTGCAACTTAAGAAGTTCACCCTTTTATAGAGCTGGAGATAAGTCTGTGTTGCCCATCTTTCTCTCAGGGCATCTGACACCGGCTACTTGGGCCTCAATGGGACTCACCACCGATATATACATTTTGTGCCATCCCAAGAACACCCTGAGTTTGAGGCATCAGGCCCAACAAGACTAATCCCAGGAGGCAGAGGGTCAGATAAGCCATAATAAATAAATAAAATCATTGAAATCCTGTTCTACATGCGCTAACTAATGTTAATATGTTTAATGTAACCTCCAAATCATCATCCACTTGTCTGCCTACACGCTGCGCCTTCCTTTCTCTCCCGAGCAGAATGTAACGAGGGCAGAGAGCTGGTTTTTATTTGATCTTCAGAGCCCCAGTAACTTCTGTAGTACTTCAGCCCCAATAGATGCTTAATAAATGCTCACTGCATAAGACCGGATTAGATTATGGGAAGAATGCTCTAAAGGGAGCCGTTAAAATATAATCTATTTTCCACAGACATTTGATTTTTTTGCACGTTATTACTCTTCTTCGCATTGTAAAAATCCTATAACTAAAGTACTTCTCTCCTTGAATTTAAATAAATCCCAAAGGTCATTCACATTGTTAAAATAAAAAAAATAAAAAAAAAAAAACAGCTGATGTCAAACAGCATTTAAAAATAATGACAAACAAGAATGGTGACAGATCTCTGTGTCAAGGCCACGTCTGCTACATTTTTAACCATCTTTGTTAATGACACTGGGGACACGGGACACGTGTAAACCAACAAATCCTACCTGAGGCTGGATCCTTGTTAACAGATCCAGCGTTTACAGCGTATGTTCAAGCACACGCCTCCGGGTCCTAGGCTACAGTTTTCCTGATTTTCAAGTGTTAGGTTGTGCCTTGGGGACCATACAAAGCATTAAGAGGCATCGAAGCAGTTTGCTCAGCAAACACTGGATGATATAAATACTCCAAGGCAGTCACAGGCCATAAGACAGAGAAACGTGGACAGCACTTTTTGGGATTCCCTCTCTGTCCATCCCTTCCACGGCATCGTGGGCGCCATCTTTAATGAGAAAGGTCCAAACCCCCTTCCCTTTTCTTCCCCATGACCCCTACTTTGCTCAGCTGCTTTTGATTATTCAGGGGCAATTTGGGGCCCTTGGGTACATACTTCAAAGGCTTTCTTCCAGTTCTCCTCCTTGATGTACTTGAT
Organism: Sarcophilus harrisii; assembly: GCF_902635505.1. Classification (NCBI taxonomy): domain Eukaryota; kingdom Metazoa; phylum Chordata; class Mammalia; order Dasyuromorphia; family Dasyuridae; genus Sarcophilus; species Sarcophilus harrisii. Next base: position 270,688,787 of record NC_045430.1, on the reverse strand, counting down.
GGTCTCAGCACATTGTTTCTGGAAGTATTTTTTCTGCTTCTCATCTAACAAACCGATGTGGTACAGGAATCCTGCGTAGCCTCCTATGATCTGAGGCAGCAGGCAGACAACAGCAGGTTTCAAAAAAAGATGAGAGGATATTGGGGAAAATTATTTTTTCAACACCAGATCAACTAACATCAACCAAGATGTTACAACAACAATCAACACTTTGAATCTCTCTCTCTTTCCCCCTTCCTTCTGTCTCTCTCTCTCTCTCTCTCTCTCTCTCTCTCTCTCTCTCTCTCTCTTTCTCTGTCTCTCTCTTTTTTCTCCCTTCTGTCTGTCTCTATCTCTCTCTTTCTCTCTGTCTCTGTCTGTCTGTCTGTCTCTCTCTCTCTGTCTCTCTCTGCCTTTCTCTCTCTCTCTCTCTCTCTCTCTCTCTCACACACACACACACACACACACACACACTCCAGCAGCTTGATGCCATGAAACATTTGGCAAAAATTAAAGATATAAAGGCATTAAAATGTCAACTGGGAAATATTAATTCCTTTTATCAAGTTAGCACTGTAACTTCAGAAAGCATTCCATCTAATTAAAGAGGATTTCCCTTCCTATTGAATCACAATAGAAGGGGGGGTCAGGGGAAGGAAAAGGTAAGACTCACTGTTTCTGGATCCGAAAAGCCATCGCCAATAGCAACACCTTTCAAGTTGATCTTGACCTTGGCTGTGGGATTGAGGAGATGGATGTAATGGGCAATGGCAGGCACATATTTCCCTGCATAAGACTAAAGAGAACAGGTATTATAGAAGGTGGAAGGCTTATTTAGAAATGCTCCCAATCTAATACAGCAGATCTAAAACTGAAGATGTTCACATGACTGATAGGCTAGGTAAGTAGAAAACAAGGACAAATTAGCTTTCTTTTCCATATCATATATTGAAATGCTCTTTTTAAAAACTTCTCTTAAGTTCCATCTTAGCAAAAGAAGGTGAGCTTCTTGCGGGCAGGAGGAAGGCAGGCCCTTTTTGTCTCTCTTTCTCGATGACAGCACCTGGATGAGAGTGGATTCTTCCAAAGTATGCTTGCTGATTACTTTAGAACTGTAGCTTCTAAGGGGAAGGAAGGCTGGAGACCAGCACCCATTTTATAGATGAGGAAAAATGAGGCTTCCATGTCCAAGGGAATTGCAAGCAAGATCTGGGCTAACTTCTATGATTCTACTTTCCACTGTCCCACCATGCTCCCTTTGTCTCTGAATGCTCCTCGGCGTGGGGCCATATAAGATGGCCAGTCAGAGGCAGAAGGCAGAGGCAGAAGGGAAGAGCTAGTGCCAGACAGGGACTAGAATGTAACAGTCCTCTCTACTATCACATTCCCAGCCAGGAAGATGACTTAGGAGACTCCGCCTGGTGTCTGGAAGAAGTGACGACAGAAACGTAAGCTATGATCTCCATGGCTGCATCACCATTGGCCAGTGACTCTCTGCCATCATACACCTGTTACACTCTCGTTTCAAGTTCTCCATCTCTGCTTTTCAGTAACTGGATGGGCTAAAATGGCGGGAGGCTGATGAAAAATGGACAGGATGCCAGCGGTCACTTTATCTAATGGCCAAGCTTGGCCCCAAAGATGAGATGGGAAAGTGCTCTTCTTGTGGGCAGAGGTTGAAGGCCAGGAAGATGGAGCAGTGAATACACAATCAGACTCAGATGATGAGCTCGTTCATTTTACTGTCTCTTTTCTCTTTCTTTTTCACTCTTTGTTACAAGGGATTTGTCACAGGGTAGGAAAGGGAGGAGGGATGTATTTGAAAATAAAGTGAAGTAAAAACAACATAAAAATGGAATTAAAAAAAATTTAAATCCCTTCTGGCACTACTACTCTGAAATTGTCTTTGACTTTCTGTCACTGTCACTCTCAATCTCTAATGCTTACGTTCTTAACTCTTTAAAAGCTTTCTTAAAGAAAATAAGACTCAGAAGGATAAAATAACTTGCCCATGTTTGCAAAGAAAAGAAACTGAAGGCAAAAATTCAAATCCAGGCCTCCGGGTTGGAATCACACAAGCTGAGTTCAAATTCTTTCTTTGATATTTACTAATTGTGTAAATTCGGGCAGGGCAGCTCCTTTCTCAGATCCTTAGCTTCCTCATTTGTAAAATGGAGATAATAATACTTAGACTTTCTTCACGTGAAGAAAGCATTCAAGAAGTAGGTTACCATATAGTACCTTGTACACAGGTGGCTTTTAATAAATGCTGGATGAATGAATAATATCCTTTTAGCATTTGGCCAGGGGACAGAAGGGGAAGCCTGATTTTAAACTATCCCATAACAAAAACAAACCAAAGCGGATCTTCCTTTTAAATCACAACAGTGAATCCAGATGAATTCTCTTTGTGCCTTCATTAATGAATTATGGGAGCTCCAACAATATGGCTGGCAGCTGTCCGAGGAAAACCATGAACTCGGTAACTTAACATCGACCATCTGATGGGGTTTGGGGTTCCTAAGTGCCGCAACAGCATCAAAGCCCCTGTCGAGGATGTGTTGAGAAGTGTGACTGACCAGAAACCAGATCAACAATCACAGGAGCTGCAAATTGGCATCCCGTCCAAGGCCCTCAAGGTATGACAAATGTTAGAGGTAGGATTTGGACATAGGTGCAGAATTCAAATCTAGTGCTCTTTGTGGCAGACATTCTACATGTAGGGACATGGAAAAGAAAAAAGAAGAGGAAGAGGAGGAGAAGAAGGAAAAAAGGAGGAGGAGAAGAAAAAAAGGAGGAGGAAGAAGAGGAGGAGAAGGGAAAAAGGAGAAAGAGGAAAAGGAGGAAGAGAAGCAAAGAGAATTTGTCTTTAATCTCAAGTTTACGAAGATAGTTCAGTTTTTCATACTGGAGGATCTTACTGATCCCAACGGTGACAAGAAATACCACAGCTTCACCTTACAGAAGCCAACCTAAGCGTTAGGAAAAGAATCCCAAGGGCCCGGGCTTCGGTCCGTGATGTATTCCTGCTGTTCTCCTCCAAAGCTTTATATCACAAAGGAGTGAGTTTCATCTTGTTGTTTTGCTATCATTGTGAGATACTTACTATACGATGTCTGGAACGGCCTAATAGTAATGGGAATCATGTTAACAGCATATTGGACTTGTAAAAATATTCTTGGGAGGATGTAATGCCCTGTTAATTATCCAGATGTGAAAAAAGCACAATGAAAATGGACTTAAAGGAACTTGTAATTATGGGCACTGTCTGACTCTCCTGTCTTACATGTTTCAACAAAATCCACATCAAGCTTATTAGCCCCCTGCCACTGGTGCTTTTGAGAAGAGCTGGTTTCATGTCTGCAGTCAAGATTCAATCAACCCCCTCCGGAAAAAAAGAAGAAAGAAAGAAAGGAAAAAGCCAGTGTCAAAGAATAAGGCTCTAATGGAAGCAGTCTCCTCTTACAGGAATTGCACATGTGTTAGCAGTTACGCCGTGTCGGCTCCATTTCTTAGTGAGGTTTAGAAGGAAAAAAATAACGGAGAAATGGATACAATTACCTTCCTCCTGCATTCTCATCCTTTCTCATTAGATTTCATAAGGTACAGGGGCTCGTGCCCAGGAACACTTCCCCGAATGGTGGAGATACCTAGAAGGCTGGGCCGGCATCAGTGGTCCACAGCCCCCCAGTGACCTAGCCTGATGCAAAAGGACAAAGGCCTGATACGGTGCTCAGGCCGATGGGCTGGCCCCAAGCACAAGGGACATGGCCCGTTGTTTTGCCCGTCCGGTTATTGCTGTGAATTTTTGCTGAAATAGAGTCAAAGGAACTGGGAAAGTCCACAAGCGTCGCCGCCTTCAGATCAGCATCTCTCTCACTTCCCCCCAACCCGCCCCATCTCCCAGGAGGAGCTAAGCTGAGGAAGCCCCTATGGGCTAAGGTCAGACTAAGCTCGGGGCAGCCTGCTGAGCCATAACCTTTGATGGAGTCACCCCGAGAGCTGAGGAGGGAGGAGCGCAAATGAGCTGACCCAGATATATCATCTACTTTTCCAAACAACCCAGAGGGAAGGTCCCTAGAACTGATGAGAAACCTCGGCAGGATTTAGGGGAAAAGCCCACACGGACGTGACCAGCACGAGACGCCGCAGGGAGAGGATGGGGGCCCGTTAACTTCGCCGAGTCCTGGGAAATTCCCTCCCGGGAGGGCAGAGGTGTGATGTTCCAGTGGGGCTGGTCCCCAAAATTAATGGATGAGAAAAGCTGGATCCTCCGCGTTGTGGTCAACACCGCCACCTCCCAGACATTTCTAGACCATGTGTCATGTAATCCGAAGACCACACTGCAGCAATTTGGGGAAAGAAAGGAGGGGGAGAAGGAGGGCTTTCCCTCACCTAAAAGGCTCCTATTTCTTTTGCACAGGGAAAGAACAAAAGGAGACCAACAGGACTCAGCATATGGAAAAAAGCATCTTGTTCCCCAGCCAACTTTCTCACTGCTCAGCTGCCTGGGGACTGAGAGCTCTCCCCTACATGGAGATTTTTCTGGTGATTTCTCCATGTGTTTGGCTGGGAAGCTTTCCCTGGCAGAGTGAGGAGAGATGCCCCATCACCTGCACTTCCAGTATCCTTGGTACCGCCAGACGGGCCCAGCAGGAATCAGGGGAAGCAGACCCCAGTTTGTGGTTCTGCCCCAAAGTGTCCACTAATCTCCCTTCTCAGGGTGAGGTCTCCAGTCACCCTCAGGATACAGTCCCAGGCTTCCAGATTCACCCAGACATCCTCTGGCTGATAGTGACTCACAAGAAACAACCAACAGCTATGAAGAATTCAGAATGAGGGAGAAGGAAGGGGAATACAATATGCACACCCCGTGACTACAAAATGTAAATGGACCTCACCTTCCTAACTGTGTGACCCTGGGCAAGTCACTTAACCCCAATTGTCTCAGCAAAAAAAAAATGTAAATGGAAAGAACACAGATGAAAGCAAACCTGATGTTTCTACTGACCAAATCTGGCCACTCTGAAGATGTGGGCAGGGGTGTGTCTGACTCAGCTGACATTTGGACCCCCTATTTTATTCTGTTATAAGGGATAGATACAGAAGGGGGATGGTTTGGAAGTGAAGGTGATGTAAAAACAGAAGATAGCACTGATTTTTTAAGCTATGCATTCCCACACGGCTGTAAATCAGACCCCCAAAAATCAAAATTGCAGTGAACCAAACAATGCCAGAGAAAGGAGTTGTGGGATAGGCGTAAGGGGTTAATGGTGATTTGTATACAAGAGACATCGGCTGGGCAGATACGTGATGGGAAAATGGGACAGCCCGGTCATGGAGTCAAAAAGGAAGGCTACAATCCCGGGTCATGGAACGGAAAAAGGTCACCTGGAATGCCTCTTAATGGGATAGGTCTTCTAGGGAAGAGTTGTAGGACATTACAGGCATGAGCCACATGGGATAAGAAGGTACCAGTGAGTCACAACCTTCACCAATGGACCAGGGACACACTCAAGTGATTAGATCATTGGTCCCTTGAAGAACTGAAGTAGGGTTTAGAAGCAAGAAACTGGACCTTTTTAATGTTTTAAACTCAACAGCTCTTCCCTCACAGCGAGATATCTTTCTCCAAGCACTTTGCTCAGAGTAATTCACCCCAGGAAAGTTTTAAGAAAATTTACTGCTTATTCATACTGTCCCCTCCCTGAAAAGTCTAGAAGAGAGGCAGTCAATAAATGTTTAATAAAAATAATAATGATATACTTTAACATATTTAACATGTATTGGTCAACCTGCCACCTGGGGGAGAGGATGGGGGGAAGGAGGGGGAAAATTGGAACAAAAGGTTTTACAAGGGTCAATGCTGAAAAATTACCCAGGCATATAGCTTGTAAATAAAAAGCTATAATAAAAAAGACAATAATAACAATAATAATGACAGTCAACATTTATATAACATTTGCTATGTGCCAGGAACTGTGTTAAGGACTTTACAGTTATTAACTCATCTGATATTCTTAACAACACCGGGAGGCAGGTGCTATTATGATCCCATTTTACAGATGAGGAAACTGAGGCAAATAGCAGTTAAATAGTTTGCCCAGAGCCATATAGCTAGAAAGCATCTGACTTTCTGCCATTCTGTAGAAAGAAAAGTCCTTAGCAAATGCTGGTTAAATTTGACTGATTTCATTTGGATGAAGCTGATCTTTCTCCATAAACATAAGATCGAAGAGGTGTCACTGGACAATTTAGCTGAACAGGCTGCGGGGGTCTCTGAGTTCTGCAAATCCAGTAGGAATTAAACGTGTGGAATTCTAGAGACCACACAGGTCAGCATTTGCACTGTGACTCCTGTCCTCGTTCTTTTTGATCTCTGCCGCCCCAGACATGAAGGCTCACTTTCTTCTCTCTGGGGTCTCTCCTGCTTCTCCTCCCCCTCTCTGACCCTCTTCCTCTGTCTCCTTTGCCAGATCCCCTCCAGGTCCCACAGGGCTCTCTCCTCCCTCTGACACGTCCCCCAAACCCTCCCCAATCCCATGCTCAAAACCTGTGGGACCTATTTGACTCCTTCCTCTCTGATTCCTCATAGACACTCTATTGTCAAGACCTGTCCCTGCCATTAAAATGTTAACTTCTCACTATATAGTTTAAAATTCATGAAAATTAGTTTATTTATTTAATTTGTTATTAATTTATTTTTAAATATATAGTGAGTTCATATTTTAATGGCGGAGACAGGCCCTGACAAGTCAGCATGGGCTGTCGCAAGAGGTGACGGAGCCCCCCAACTTGTAGTCTCCGAGGAGAGCCCCCAGGGTCACACCTTGGCTATATTCTTTTCTATTATTCCTCTACAGGGAGTCCCTCCCATTCTCCCCCTTTCTGCTCTGTTCTTCTCCATTAGAAGGTACACTCCTTGAGAGCAGGAGCTGTCTCTCTAACTTGTAGTTGCACTCCCATCTCTTAGCACTACACCTGGCCCATAGTAGGTACTTCACGAATGACCTGACTAGACTGATTCTTTCTCCGGGCTGGGGAGGTCTGGACAGCTGCTGACCTCCCTGCCTCCAGCTCTGAGATTTTACAATTCGATGACAACCCTAAGGCCCTCCCCACTCGGCCCCTTCCAGGTGTCCCCCTGATATCTGTGGGCTGTGACCTAGAGCTCCATTTTCGTGATATTCCTTCTCAAAAATCAACACTCCATTTTCTATGCTTAAAGAAAACTTGGCAAGGGCTGCCCGACATAATAGAAAAGAGCAATTTGTCCCAAGTTCCAAAGTCAAAACAGCCCTGAAATGCATCTAATAAAACTCAGCAGAAGTTCAGCCTTAAGAAGGAAACTGCACTGCGAGGGATTCGAGCCTTTCTGGGGTTGGAACTTCCCTTTGCTTTCCCTCTCTCCATCATTATGATGAAGACTCTTGCCCAGCCCCAAGAGCAAAAATCCCCAGGGATCTCATTTTTAAAGAGAAGCTGGGATTTGCCTGAGGAAAATGAGCTCCAGAGACCCCGGAGCGCCAGCTCCGATGGACTCTTGGAGAAATGAGATTTATTCTGCTGAGAGCATCCTGGAGAGGCAAAGAGCTCCGAAGAAGCAGGTTTCGGCCCTGCCTTTGGGGCTTCCCAGTGGGGGACCTCAGGGCCAGTCACTTCTACCCTGCCCTCAGCTGTAAAATGACCCACTGCTGGGGCCATTCCCCCCCCCCCACCCCATGGCGCCTGCATTTAATTTGTCTGCAGCTTGTGTCTCCCAGTGGGCTTTGCTTTGTATCCCCAGCTCCTGGTACCTAGTGCCCGGCACCCAGTAAGCACTTAATAAATGCTTGCTGACTGAGTGGCAAGATGGCAGCATCTGGCTCCCAAGTTTCCATCCACCTTTAAGTCTATGATGCCAGGAATAATGGGTGCAAGTCCCAGGGTCTATGTTCCAGCTCTTGCCCTGCTAGAGACTTTGGGCAAGAAGTCTAAGCTCTCTCATCTGCAGGATAGGAGGGTTCACCCAGTCACCCAGAAATAATTGAAAGGCAATGGGTGATGCCATAGAGCACAGAGCACTGGGCTTAGAAGGATGCGTCTTCCTCTAACACTTCCTAGATTCTACTTGCCTCAGTTTCCCCTTCTGTAAAATGAGCTGGAGAAGGAAATGGCCAACCACGCCAGTATCTTTGCCCAGAGAACCCCCAATGGGGCACAGAGTACTACTGAGTCACATCCAAGAAGGGAAAGGCAGCGCAATGGCAGAGAAAGCTGAAAAATAACCATCTCTCCGCAGATCAGACAGACCCAGAGTCCCAAGAGATTAAACTCAGAGACTGCCAGCAAACAAACTCAAGGCTCCACCTAATTCCAAAAGTCCCTGAGGCTACACGGGGGTCCTGAAGGCCAGGACTGAGGGCCTTGGAGTATTTACAACAGATTTACAGAATGCAGCTTCTGGCCCCAAATATCTGCCCTTCTTGCCTGCCTGAAATCCTGCTGTTACCAACGTGACACGGTCCAAAGGGGAGGAGCCATTACAAGCAGCATTTATCTTGCACCTGAAGTTTACAAAGTACTTGGCCCGATGAAGGAGGCAAGTGTTACTGACTCCATTTTAACAGATGAGGAAACTGAGGCTCGGAGAGTTGCTCAGATTACATGGTGAACAAGCAAGTTATCAATGACTTTTGGGGAGGAAGGTGGGGAACCAAAACTCTGATTTAATCAGGGGAGGGAGTGTCTGGTTAGGGGAGCCTGGCAGCCCTATTGTACATCAGCCGCAACCTCTGAGGGACTGGGAGGAAGGTCACCAAACTGGTGGAGGATACCAAGACCATATTGTGCCCTTGCGAGGACTTGGTGAAGTTACTGAAGGTCAGGCGGCCTCCCCAGGAGAGATGATTGAAGAGGGGACTTGCCAATCAGAATGTTTCAGAGGCAGGTCTGGAACCCAACTCTTGGCCCCTGAGATCAGCTACCCACCGTTATTCCATGCTGTGTATCAATCACCCCACAGGTATTAATATATCAGATTCTTTTAATGTGGTGACGGCCTGAGAGCAGAGAACAGAATATGTCGAGTCAGCAACTCCTTTATTAAGCACCTGCTGTGTTCCTGTATTGCGCTAAATTCTTGGAAAAGGAAAAAGAAAAGAAAATCCCCCACCTCAAGGAGCTGCTCAATAATAGCTGCTAAGAGAGCAAATGAGAAAACTAAGCAAAGCAAACTTGAAGCATCGTATGAATGATAATTGTTCTTATTAACATCATTACGATTAATGTTATCCACAAGGTGATTAAAATGCAGAGTTCCCAATTAAAATCACCGTCTGAAATTAGTGAAAAGTCTTGGCTATTATGGTCCCCAATTGTACTCCACTCACAGAATCGCTTGTCGAGCGTATTTGTCGCCTTGTGTGGACGGGGAGGTCCCACCCAGATTTAACCACAAATCCCACCAAGATGAGTGGGATCCCTCGCCATGACTCAGGGATCTGTCCCACACCCAAATGTTCCCAAAGCCCAGGATCAGGGATACTGGGGGGCCCCTCCCTGCTGCTGGGCTGGGCCAGGGTCACCTCGGTGCCAAGACCCCTCCCCCGGCCAGTGCTTTCTGCCCCATGAGCTCAAAGAGCCAGCCCGGTGCCTGGCTCAGAAGGGCTCACACTTTTAAAGAAAGTTAATTATGGGAATTAAATGCAGCTTGTTCCCCTTTTTGAAGTTGATTTTTCATGCCTGGAGGAGGGGTGATTTACCAGACACATTTGTCTCGCTTTAGAGAAAATTAATTCCAGTTGGTATTTGGGGCAGGAGGGAGGGGAGATGGAAAGGAGACAAAGATGTTTACTCATTCTCCTCCGAACAGCTTGAAAGCAGACGCTAATAAATTCTGGCTCTGAGCATCTCCGCTGGCCCCGCAGGAACGGGAGGTTGAGGATGTTCTGCCTCCTCTCGTGGGCTGTTTTTTTCTTTTCCTAAAAAGCTCTCTAGGTAAACTTTCTGTTTCTCTCCTAGTGAAGTGGACCCTTCGTCACAAAGACAAATCTCAGGGCTCCAGGACTGCTGAGAGATGCCCAGACTCAGGAAGGGAGAGGTTCCTTCACCTTCCCCCCAGGTCCTTCACTAGCCTGACAGCATCTTCAGCAATCCCCATAATATTAACCGGGAACCCTTCATGTTTCTGGTGACCTCCCAGCAGCCCTCCCCAGAACTCACTCTCCTACCCAAGGCAGTTAAACAAAACAAGCACCAGCAAGATGGATGATCACGGAGGCCTTCCGGTCAGACTTGGAGGGGACCCAAAATGTGTCCACATCACAGGTGTCCCCTTGAGCCGCCTGCAGAAGGAAGGCAGTCTGAACTGGGCTGGGATGTTCAGCAAAAACACAATCCGGCCTAGATGGGAACTTGTGGTTTTCTAAGTCAGAATGTAGCCATTTTATCTGAGTTTTGACGCCAAACCTGCTCATTACAGATAAAAACAGAGCCACAAGACTGCCCGGAAAGCGTTTTTACCGCCACCCTGCAGGACTCTCTGTCAGTGGATGGTGAGATCAGCTTTCTTCTCCTACAAAACCTAGGATTTGGTGCCCTAAGACACACAGTCCTTAAAAGGGTCCAGAATGACCAGTGCATCCTGAGTGGTTTTTCCACTGCTCTCCACTGTCTGCCAAGGGGGAATGAACTGGATGCTCCTGTTGCTTCTACCAGGAATCTGGCCAGGGACCTCAACAGCTGCTCACCATGAGCAGAAGGCCCTCCCCATCTGGGGTGAACAAAGGCCGCCCTAAAAGCGACGGCCGGTGAGGGCTCAGTGTGCCCCAGCGTCGGCTCTCCCGGCCTCTGTCTGATGTGGAAGACTCACAGCCATGCCATGAATTACGCTCATCGCCTCCCCTGGAAGGAAGGGAGAAGTCCCTAAGAAGCGGGGTTCTTCCCTACACTCATTGTCCAGTTTGGTCTCAAGAAAAAGGAAGACGGAAGATTTATATGAACGGACGCAGTGTGAATTGGGGAGAATCTGGAGAAAATTTATACAACTGCAACTGTTGTAGAGATGCATAACTTTGGAAGACTTAGGAACTCTGATCAGTGCACTGAGCAACTACAATTCCATTGCACTGACAATGAAGAATAATACTCATCTCTTGACAGAGAGGGGACAAACTCAAAGTATGGAAAAAGATGTATTTGTGGACCCAGGCCATGCTTAGTTATGATCATTTATTACAATGGTTTTATTTTGTCTTTTTTCATGGGGAGAATTAGAAATTTAACATTTGTCAACTGTTTTATGAATTGAAAAATAATTTAAAATTTACATTTTTAAAATGTTTATTAATTTTTTAAATTTTAAATAAAAAATTTAAAAATCCACCCAATTTAAATATCTGACACTTTTTTTCCTCAGGAAGACAATGGTGCTGTAGAAAGGAGAAAACAGCCATTTTCCCCCATCCTCCCAAAGGTGACCTCATCTTACTAAATCATTTTGAAGGTATGGGGTTCTTTGTGAGCACAAATCTTGGCAATGGAAAATGCAAAATTAAAAATTTTTTGAAAGATTCTTTCCCACACACAGAAGGGAATTGCACGCACAAAACCACCAGGCAGACAGAGAAGAGACGAGCCAAAATCTCTGTCCAAGACTTGGCAGTCAGACTCTCTCACAATGTGTCCGTGTGATCTGCAAGGAAGGGGAGCTTCCCTGAAGGCGCCTGGCCTGGGTAGGGTACAGAGACCCTGGCGGAGAAGGCGCCTAGTGACGCTCCGTGATAAGCTGAAGTCATGTTCCCAGGAGACCCCGCCATGAATGACCAGGGCCTGGGTGAGCTGGCGCCCCCAGCCCTTATCTTAGATGGAAGGATGTGCAATGTAATTCTAAAACCCGGCTTTTTTCTCGCATAGCCATGGAAACTAAACATTACAGGAGCGTGAAACAGCCAAACCTGGGCAGCCCCCAACTGCCATCTAAGCCAGTGCGGAAGAGTCCGGTGTCACCTGCCCATGCCGTTGCCTCCTTCAGTCCCATCCACTAGGGATTGTGGAGTTTGGTAGGGAACTAGGGGGTGCAGCTGTGCTGGGAGGCAGAAAAACCTGGGTTCAAATTCTGCCCCAGATACTTACTACCTGCATGATCTTGGGCAAGTTTTCCTCATCTGTAAAATGGGGACAATAATAGCACCTGCCTCCCAGGGTTGTCCTCAAGATCAAATGAAATATCATTTGTAAAGTATTTGGCAAACATTAAAGCCCTGAATAAATGCTCACTGTCATAGGAAGGTAACAAGCATATAGGAGGTGTTTATCTACGCATTTATTTGTAATAGTAGCTTATTTATTTTCAAAATACATGCAAAGATGATTTTCAATATTCACCCTTGCAAAACCTTGCATTCCAATTTTCCTCCTCCCTTCCCCCCATCCCTTCCCTTAGACAGCAAGTGATCCAATATGGGTTAAATATGTGTAATCCTTCTATACATATTTATTAGGCGCCTATCTCACAGGCACATTTATTAGGCACCTATCTCACAGGCACATTTATTAGGCACCTATCTCACAGGCACATTTATCAGGCACCTATCCACCAGGCACATGTATTAGGCACCTATCCACCAGGCACATTTATTAGGCACCTATTTAGCAGACACATTTATTAGGCACCCATGTACCAGGTACATTTATTAGGTACCAATCAGGCACATTTATTAAGTGCCTATGTGCCACTGTTCCAAGCAGTATACAAACATTATCTTTTTTGATCCTCATAAAAAGGGTGTCAAGAAAGGCCTCTCATAGGAAAGTGGTGCAGGAGTGGAGAAACTGAAGATTCTAAGAAAAGAGGAAGAGAAGTGGGGATGGCCTGGAAAGAAGCAGGAGGTGGGAGGGGAGCAGCCAGTGGCAGATCCAGGGTGGATTCTGGGATGCAGGAGAAACGATTGCAAATTGTCATGAGAAAGCAGGACTTTCACTCACCTCTCCAGTGGCGTAGAAATCATTCTTCCTGTATTCTGGAAACAGCTGGAAAAACTGAGTGAGCGCACTGCAAGAGAAAAAAAAGTCCTGATAAATCCGGGCCAGAATACAATGAAACACCAACCAGATAAATATCAATAATCCACAAGCATTTAGCAAGTATGCTGAGCAACGGAACCTGAAAAAAATTATCAGTCCCTGCGCTCAAGGAACTGACCTTCATAAGTAAGGAAGGAAGATGCCTTCATAAGGATCTACAAAATACACCCAAAGTGAATACAAGGTAGTTTCTCAAGGGAAGTACATTCAAACCTCCTGGGACTTGTGAGAGCAGCAGGCAGAACTCTGAGCCGCTTCGGTCAGAACAAGTCAGGTGTGAGACAACTGGCTAAATGCCATTCCAAAGCCCCACGTGGCCAATGTAATGGAGTCTGTGCTGAAGCGATCGTACAAGCACGGGGAATGGAGGAAACAGAGAGTGCTACAGGCAAAGGCCTGAGAGGAGCACGGACTGTTCAGTCAGTGGCTACTGGCTGGCTGGTTTCACGAGAGAGGGATGAGCAGATCGTCGATATCAAGGAAGCCATTGATGTGATCGAACATATTAATCAACATGGGAGGACGCGTGAACAACAAGAGAGCTGTATTTCCATATGGGGCAAGGACTTTGACAAAGGCCGCATCGGCTGAGTGAGTTAGTGTACAAAACAAGGTGTGGAGCCACTGAACTGATAAACTGATAAAAATCGCCCCCTAAAAAAAGTGGGTTCAAGGTAACTAAGCTCTGAGTGCACATGCTTAGTAATTCATCAATATGAACTTCTCCTTCCCAAAGAGGGAGTTTTCTGCCATTCTGGAACATGATTTCTATGATGAGGGAGGGAGGACATGTCCAGGAGGAACATGCAGTGGGAGGACCATGAAATCTAATTTCACCATCCCCAGCCAATTGAGGGGGATGAGGGAGGAACCTTGCACTTCAGGATAAGAAATAAAAGGCTCACTCCCTCGTCTATAAGCACAGATCTCCGCCCAGGAGGATCCACCCCCGGGTGAAGTGCCCATTTCTTGCAACCAACTTACTTCCTATGCTCCTGGGGCCTGTTTATCTTTACAGCATATTTATAACATCAGCATCTACTGTTTGTTCAAATCAAACTAATAACAGATGCAGCAAAGGCCTCTGACAAAATACAACGCCCGGCTCAATTCAAAAAGTAGCTTTTAAAAAGTGCAAGCAAAAGGGATATTCCCTTCACGTGGTCAGAAGGTGTGGACAGAGCTTTTACAGCAGTGATTAGAACGTGTACAAAGCAAATCAGAATTAAATGTGCTGGGGAAGAACGAACATCTGAGGCCATTCAGGTCTCATGGTGGCTCAAAGCGGATCCTTGAGAGAGATTGAGAGAGACATAGAGATAGAGACTGAGAGAGGCTACAGACAGAGAGCAGAGAGAGATATACAGAGAAAAACCCTGGGATCACCATCAAGGCCTTGTTGTCTCTCGGAGTTAAAAGCTCAGGCTCTGACTCTACTTCCCCACCCAGTCAGTGGTCTCTGAGGTTGGGCTATGGACCCCCCCGAGCAGTTCAGATGAGGGAGCCCTTTTTGGCTCCCTCAGTATCATCAGGACCAATCCTTGCTGAGCATCCTGCCCCTGCTATTGCCCAGTAAACTGTTTTATTGGTAAATGTTTATTGTAAGTTCATGTAACAGTAAATTATGGGGGATCAGGGAGGGAGAAAAAACAGGAGCTCCCAATTTTGTAAAAATGAATGCTAAAAATTGTCTTGACATAACTGGAAACCATCATATGACATGACTATTTTAAATAAATTTCTATTGATTCCCAGCATGCTTTGCTTTCTGCTCCCCCACCTTTCTCTCTCCCCCACCCAGCGAATCTTCTTCTCTAACAAAGAATTTAAAAAGGGGGGTGGAGCAATTCGGCAGTAGATGTGTCAGCTAGGTGGGTCGGAGTCCATGATGTTGCATGCCTGGAGCCCCCCCTACCCGCACTCTCTCAGCTCTTTTCCAGGGACAAGCTCGGTTACTGAGGTGCCTAGGCACTGGGAGAGCCGAGCTTTCCAGGGAGGTGGGGAGGGGGAGAGAAAAAGGGGGATGGGAAGGGACCCCCCCCAAGTGAGTACTTACTCACACACACACACACACACACACACACACACACACAACCACACACTCACACATACATAATACAATGACACACGTGGGTCACACAGGCACACGCACCCACACTCTCACCTGCATTCACATTCACACTCACACACAAAATACTCCCAACGGTCCCACCTATACGTTTACTCACGTCCTCATCCATTCACGTACATGTTTAGACACTCCCCATCCTCCTTCACACACTCACACATCCCACACACATCCGCTCACACACATTTTCACCCTCACACATACACTCATCCCCAGACACACGTGCACAGTCTCCCACACTCGCACACAACAGGCCATACGGCAGACGGCTGCAATCACTTTTCCGTGCCCCTTTGATCAGGGGTCTCCCTGTGGCAGGAGCCCGGAGGGAGGGGGCTGAAAGCGGCCATAAACGACAGAGCTTTGGGCACGCTCCCCTTTCTGTGCTGGGCAGGCAGGACGGACCACATGGCGGCCGTGAGTACCACTGCGAGGGTCAGTGGCGATGTCTGAGGGTCCAAGAGGAGGAAAAACAGGGAGGGGGAGAGAGCGGGGCAGCGAGGGGGCTTCGGGCTCTGGCTCACAAGGGGCGAGTCATTCCCTTCAGATTTCCCGAAGAAGGTGGGTCTGGATGGAGGGACCCCCCCCTTGAAGTGGAGGCCCCCCCCAGAGCGGAGGGCCCGTTCGGGAGGCCGTGCACGTCTTCGGTCTCTGGCGGGTGAGGGGGACAGGGCAGGGGGCCAGGGGTGAAGGCGGAGGATGTTCTGCCCAGGAACGAGGGCCTGTCCCCTCACACAGACCTGTCCTGGGGCCCCTGACTGGCGACCATCCCACGGACAGAAGGTGGGGCAGAGGGAGCTTCCATGCCCGGGAACCGGGGCCGCTGCCCGGCCAGGAGAAGCTCCTGACTGGGCCTGGAGGAGTCGGGGGGGGGGGCTGGAGCCCCGCGGGCTCTGTGGGCAGAGACGGGGCGCCCCGTCCTGGGCAGGGTGACTAACCCCTGCCGGAGACCCCTCCCCTGCAGAATGAGGAGTGATACAGAGGCGCCTCCCAAGCCGTCCCGGTGGCAAATGACCTGGTGTTTGTGAATGCCCCGCGTTCTGTCTGACCAATCCCGTAACTGAGAGTGCGACGTGTGTGTATGTGTCCGTATGACACGGTAAACAAAGGTTAGCCAGAAAAGCCAGCCAGGAGGTCTCGGGTTCAAGTCCTGCCTCCGAGATCTGCTGGCTCTGTCCCCAGGGCAGGTCCCTCCCCTCGCTGAGACTGTTTCCCTCCCTGTGAAACAAGGCTGTGTGTGACACCTCGCCACCCACGAGGCCGCCCGGGAAAGGGCTCCCCTAACAGAGCTCCCAGAGACCTTTTTCTGCCAACGAGCGCTTTAGTTCCTAACGACCGAACGGCCCCACAGGCGCCGGGGCCGATCCCGGGGGCGCAAGGACGGAGAAGTCCAGACTCTGGTCCTGCTGAGAGGGGGGCTGGGCCGGATAGTCGTGCCGAGGGCCGCTCCGGGGGTTCTGGGGTGGCCGCCTGAGGCAGGGAAGGGGCTGCTGAGTCCCAGCCCAGAAAGCCGGGGGCAGGGCGGGAAGGAGCTGGCAGTGAGAACCCCAAAGTCTCTGAGGCTCCATCTGGCCGTGGGGGGGGGGGGCCTTGGCCAGGGTCGCAGACACCTCCGGGCTCCGGCCTCCATCCCTCGGGGGCCTCCGGCATCTGGCCGAAGGCCTTGAAAGAGCTCGCTTTTTGACCCGTTCTGCTGCGCTCCCCACGGCTCCTCGGGAGACGTCCCCCCAAGCTCTGAGAGAAGGTTTAAGATTTCATTTCCTCCTGTTACTCTATCACCAGCGTGTTCATCAATCACACGACTCTTTTTTTCCCCCAGAACAAACTGTAATATGATGAAAAGAAAAATACGGGGAAAGGGAAGCGCGGACAGATTCTCTGAATTCTTTGTGTCAGACTGTCAGCCTCCTCATCTAGCCAGAGCATCTCCAGGGGCTGCTGTGGCGTCCATGGCAACCCTCGGCTTGGGGGAGGGTGTCACAATGACGGGGGTGACCCATGAGCCGGGTCCCCAGTGAGTGACCCCCATCACAAGCCCATCCTTCCCCTGTCTCGTCCTTTCTTCCTCTCCTGAGTGAGCCTGGCAAACCTTGGCCCCTCTGGAGCCCCCCAGACTCCGGCACCCCCCTCAGCAACATGTGGGGATGTGACCCCCACCCTGGATGCCCCCTGAGGTTACTCTGCACTGAATGTGTCACAGACACACTCACATGTTGCCGGACCCCTCCCCTTGAGAAGGCAAGGCCTCTGTATCCCACAGAGCTTGACACATAGTAGGTGCCTTTACTGACTGACCTATTGGTAAACTGCCCTTTGGATTAAACCTTGTACTATGTGTACACGAGCACACACACACACACGTATATTTGTGCGCACAGACATATAAATACACAACTTATAGCATGTGTATGTACATGTATGCATCTGTCCACACGCGCACTCATATGTGCCCTGGGTTCCATGTTTGGGGGGACGGACTGTTCCTGACTCCCCAGAAGAATGGAAAGGTCTCAAGGGCAAGGACTGTTTCCACCAAAAGGAGGGCCAGGCACACAGTAGGTGCTTAATAAATGCTCGGCACAGTGAACTGACCTGAGAAGAGCCTGAGAAAGGGGATGGGAAAGGGAGCACTGGGGGCGAAGGGGACTTTACCTGTATAGGTCTCTTGCTACATCGTCTTCATTGGTTGCATATCCTCTGTCGTCAGTGGTAAAGCTGAAGCCGGTGCCGGTCTGTGGGGGAGAGAAAGGGGCGTCAAGTCTGAGAACAGCATCTTTAAAAGCT
This sequence comes from Sarcophilus harrisii, assembly GCF_902635505.1. Classification (NCBI taxonomy): domain Eukaryota; kingdom Metazoa; phylum Chordata; class Mammalia; order Dasyuromorphia; family Dasyuridae; genus Sarcophilus; species Sarcophilus harrisii. Next base: position 270,670,831 of record NC_045430.1, on the reverse strand, counting down.
TCAAAGATTTTGAGAAGCAGTTTAGGGAAGGGGGGAGGAGCAGGAGGAGGAGGAAAAAAGGAGGAAGAGGAAAGAAGAAGAAAGGAAAAGGAAAAAAAGAGGATAGAAGAAGAGGAGGAAAAAGAGGAGAAGAAAGAGGAGGAAAAAAGGGAAGAAGAAGGAAGAGGAGGAAAGGAAGAGGAAAAAGAAAAGAAGGATGGAAGAGGAGGAGGAAAAACAGAAGGAGAAGGAAGAGGAGGAAAAGGGGAAAAAGGAAGAGGAAAAAAGGGAAGGATGGAAAAGAGAAGAGGAGAAAAAGGGAAGGAGGAGGAAAGGAAGAGGAAAAAGAAGAGTATGGAAGAAGAGGAAAAAGAGGAGAAGAAAGAGGAGGAAAAAGGGAAGAAAAAGGAAGAGGAGAAAAAGAAGAGGAAAAGAAGGAAAAGAGTAAATGTCTATGGCATTTTATGGCATTCATGGATTGTACCTTCTTATATCATTTAATACTCAAGATACAAAGTAGGAGAGGAAAATGTTATTTTGGCCCTGTGACCACCAGGTCCCAGCCAATGGGCATCAGGGGAGCAGGTGACCCTCGAGTCCACGGCCCTCTCACTAACTGCTACACCTCCCTACCTCTCACGTTGTCCCCCCGTGACTGAGGCAGCAGCGGCACCTCCACAAGATTAGCTGCCCCCTCCCTTTTGCCTTTAATTTCCAGTACCGGTCACAGTGCCTTGGCACCCAACAGGTGCTTAATAAGTGCTTTTTTTATAACTAAGGAGAAGCCAACAAAGAACACGCTTATTGGGGATGATGAGCCCCTTCTCCTGGGTGCTGAAATTTGGTGGCCAGACATTTGACATAAATAAAGAAGATGGGCGACCGTGCAGCCTGGAAATCACGAGCTCAGGTGTGACCCCTTACACACTCCAGTGCTCATGGCGTCCAAGAAGGGCTGGGACTAAAGTGACCAGGTCCACATGGCGAGTGCTCTACAGGGAGAGACCCAGGAACACAGAAAGGAGAAAGGCCTGAGACCAGTTATCACAGTGAAAAACTTAACATAAATTTTCAAATAGATAATAAATAAAATTTCAAAGAAATATAAAAGAATTTGTAAGCAAGTATATAAAAAAAATATAAACTCACTGGGTTATCGATGTACAACATGGAAAACTTCGCAGTCCAAGGAAAATCTCGTGCTCGAACTGTTAAAAACATGAGAGGGTCTCAGACCATCACCGAAGTGAACGGGGCCCCACAACCCCCAAGATGGGCTGGAAGACAGAGCTGAAAGGAGCTGCCCATTGGATTCTGAGCCCCTCCAAGGCACAGGTCGTCCCCGCTCGGACACACTCGGGCCATAAAGAAGGACTCACTCCTCCTGGCTCATCCCTCATGGAGTGTCCAACCCCCCTCCCCTTCCCAGGGCTCCCTAGCTTCTGATGGGCCCTTCTGGCTTCTGACAGGCCCGCTGCAGCTAGGAAATGTCCAGGGCGACGTGGGAAGGCTCACATGAGCCAGGCTCATGTGAAAGGGAATCCGCCTTATCAAAATGTCAAAAACGTCAAAAACAAGTGTCCAAGGAGATCATATATGGAGTAAACTTCCAATATTCACCAGATTTTTAAAACAGGATAATTAAATTTAACAAAGTAGGGACAAAATTATTGTTACTTTCCTGTATTTTTATAAATGTCTTTTCTGGGTATTTTCCCCTCAATTTTGCCTCATTAACAATAATTATTTACCTAAGTCATCATTACAGTCTGGAGACCCAGCATCATACAGAGCGCCATCCCATCGTCCTTCCTCCGGGCCAATCCACTGTGCCACCCAGCTGCCCATCCCCATTTTATAGATGAGGAAAACTGAGATGGAGTTAAGTGATTTGCCTAGATTCACCCAGCTAGTAAGTGTCTGAGGCTTAATTTGAGCTCAGGTCTCAGACTCCAGGCCCACCACTCCTCACTACCCTTAACTTAATGGGTATCTGGCAAAATCTCAGAGTTGTTTTAATTTGCTTTTTTCGATTATTAGAGAACTTGGCCACTTTTTTCATGTGATGATTTTTTTTTCTTTTTGAGAACTGATTGATCTAAATCATGTGGAAATACGTTTAACATGATTGCACGTGTATCAGATGCTTGTTCTCCGGGCAGGGAGAAAAAGTTGAAACTCAAAATCTTAAAAAAGATGAATGTTCAGAACTACCTTAATAATATTTTTCTTCCAATTACATGGAAGAAAAACACTCTTAAGTTAAAAAAAAAAAAAAAAGATAGAGCTGAATGATCATGTCCTTTAACTACTTATATTCTGGAAATCGATCTCATACCCATGAATTTGTTCCAATTCTTTACAGATTTTAGAGATTTATTGCAAAAACATCTTTCTAGTCTTGTTCTTCTTTTTAAATTCTGGATGCATTGCTTTTTGTTGTGCAAGAGTTCTCGTTCTCCCATGGCCAGATGGAGCTTCTGGACCACCACAAAACTTCCTGCCTTTCCACAACTACAGCAAACATCATCAGGCTCCTGACTTTTTTCCGAATGCAAACAAGAACAAACTTGAGCAGCAGAAATTTCCCAAATGGAGTGAGCTGATGGCCGAGTACTCAGCCCTTATGAGCGTGAGAGGCTTAGCTTTGTGCTCATGCCAGGCTACCTCTGGGACGCAGAAGGCAGAGGAGGAACGGCGCTCACCTGTAAGGTTCTTGTTCACAACATAAGGTCCGTGTTCCACAAACAGTCCAAACATCGAGGATCCCCCTGGTCCCCCTTGGAGCCAGAGCACAACGGGAGCATCACTGGGATTTTCCTGTAACATGGAGGAGAGTCAAAGATCAATAATCCCATGATTTGTCCCACCGGGAATCACATCATTTTAAGAGCTGGGGGTGGCCAAATGGCACAGTGAATAGAGCACTGGCTCTGGATCAAGAGGATATGATATATTGGATTACTTATCATCTAAGTATTATTATTATGACCTGTGTGACCATGGACAAAGTCACTCCAGCTCCCCGAGCCTCAGTCTGCCCATCTGTAAAAAGGAGGGAATGCAGCTAAACAGACACAGATATCATGGCAGCAAAGCTCTGAAGTCCAGACTGGATTTTGACCCCCAGCCTGACTGGGCACGGAGAGGCTCATCCCCATCAGCCACGGGGAGAGGGATTCTCTAAGATGATCCCCCAAGAGGAAGAGGAGCTGTGGCCTTTATTGGGAGGAGAATCCACTTTAAAGGGTTCTCAGATCCTTGAAGTACAAACTTATCTATCATACTCACGATTCCTTCCTCCATTTCTTCTTTTCTTCTTCCTTTCCTCCTTCCCTTATTCCATTCCTTCCTTCCTCCTTCTTTTTTCTTCCTTCCTTCCTTTCTTCCTTTTCCCGTCCTTCTTCTTTCCTTTTTTCCCTCCTTCCTTCCTTCTTCTTTCCTTCCTTCCTCCCTCTCTCTCTCCCTTAATTCCCTCATTGCCACCTTTGTATGTCCCTAGTCTTCCCAGGGCCTCAGATCCTTCTCTGTAAAACAAGCACAGCAGGACCTGGGATCCCTTCCAGCATGTGGAATTGTTCCATGCTCCTGGGCCTCAGTTTCCCCCTCCGGACCATGAGGGCAGCTCCGCCCAGGGTCACTTAGGCAACAACATCTGAGCGCACACCTGAATACAGGCCATCTTGACCCCGATGCAGGCTCTCTCTGGGTGGGCAGGCTGCCTTGGACATCTGCCCTACGCCCCCCTCAGAGGCCCCGTCTCCACTCCCTGCCCCAAGCTGACCCTCAGTAACTTGCTGGCCATCTGAGGCCGCGAGCAGCCTCCCTGAGCCAGGAGGAGAGGCGAGAGTTAAGGGGCAAAAATGCCTTTTACCTGCTGTGTAAATGCCCCAGCGACATTTGTCCCACGAGGAAGCCCGAAGCCTTCGCTCGCGGTTCTGAGGTGGCGTTCACGGAGCCGCGGCACACTCACTCCAGGCTGAGACAAAGCCTTTGCCCCACTTGGCTTTTCTTGTTTTATTTATTTTAACAGAGTCAGAGGAAACGTTTAAGGCCCTTCTGCAAGGAGCCTCTGCACAAAGCTCAGGCCGGCCTGCGATCAGACCCTGACTGTCCGCCACGGACGGACGTCCCACAGGCCTAAGCTGCGAGTCCCCTCGTTCAGCAGTCTGCTGGGGAAACTGAGGCTGAAGGAGAAGGGATTCATGCTGTGAATCCAGATGCTCAGACCTCCCTCCAGGAACCACACTGACCCAATTAAATCACTAAAAGACTTAGAAAATCATGGGCTAAAGATATTTTCCAAACTGCCTTTATTTACTAATTGGGAAGCTGGAAGGAAGGAAGGCGGTATGTTGTGGTCGGTGCAGGAGCAGAACCTGACCGGGTGCTGGGTTCAAATCTCGAGTCTGCCCCTGATTCCCGGCGCCCTTAACTTTCCTGGGTCTGTTTTCCTCCTCCAGAAGTGAGGACTGCATGGCTGGATGCCGGTCGGCTCTCTTCCCCCCATTTTACAGGATTCAGGAGCTTCCAGCTGAGGCCATTGCGGCAGAAAGGGAAAAGGCCTTTGGGAAATTCTCACAAAGCTCTGGTTCTTGCCATAAGGGGAAACAAAGAGGTCGAGGAGGGCCTGGGAGTCCGCAGGGCAGGGCTCTGAGAGTGTCCGTCCCAGTACTTCTGCTGACCTCTGGTGGCCAACTGGAGAAGTGGACACTCCCGAGGCCTCCACTGTGGCCAGGGCCTGCCATCCAAGAACAGAGCCATGGCTTAATTGGTGGAGTCCTGGCCTCCTGGGGGTGATGTTCCACAGCCTTCCGATGACTCTCAGGCTCCTGCTCGTGTCTCTCCTTCTTGCTAGAACTTAAGCCCTTTTCTTCCAAGATGGGTCCCCAGGCCCAGGCTCAGCAAGGAATTCTGGGCCTCAGTTGGTTGGAATATCAGAGCTACCCTTCAGATGGATATCAATGGACCAATGCTACCCTTCTATTCACCAGTCAGCCAATAAGCATTTATTAATCACCTACAATACACCTACAATACAATACAATTGCGCTGCTCCTCCCCTAGACTCCCCAAACCACAACACTTTACCTAGGGTCACCCCCAGAGAATGTAAGGTCAATGAGGGAAAGGGCTGCATCATTTTTACCTTCCTACTCCCCAAACACACAGCACTTAGCACATAGTAGGTGCTTTAAAAGTTTTCCCATTCATGCATTCACTTCCTTTATTCAATCTTCTTTGAACTAATTTAAAACAAAACAAAACAAAACAAAACAAAAAAACAAAACCAAACATCCTGTTTTATAAGTTTTCCTCCTACTTTTAAAGGAATCCGAAAGAAATCATTTTAGATACTCCTTTGTCCAGGACAAAAAGTAAAACAAAATAAAAATACAAAAACAGTGGCTAATGGCAGAATCTGCCCTCTCACCCTTGAGGAGCCCTCCCTATCCTGTGTCTCCCACTTAAGCCAAGGCTCCATTTACAAAATGTCGGGGGCTCCTGTGTTCCATCCCCCTCTATTAAATGCCTAAGAAATCATTCCCTTCTTGCCTTGCTTCTAGACCAGGTAACAACTAGCCAGTGTGACCAGCTATTCTCAGCTTATTCCTGCTTTGATTATATTTTATCAGTGTATGGAGGCCCCAGGGAGAAAGTCTCACTTTTAAGAGAATTTATAGTACTGCCTATAGTAAATAGGCAGCTCACACAGAACTTCAATCCATCCTCAACTCAGCGAACAAAGTGATTTTTCTCTTCTCTTTTTTCTTCCTCTCTTCTTTGCTTCCTTCCTTCCTCCCTCTTTCCTTTCTTTCCTTCCTCCCTTTCTTTCTCTCCCTTCCTCTCTTCCTTACACCCTTCCAATCTCCTTTCCCCCTCCTTCCTTTCCTTCCTTCCTTTCTTTTCTTCCTCCCTCCCTCTCTCCTTTCTTTCCTTTCTTCCTTCTTTCCTTCCTCTTTCTCTCCCTTCCTTTCTTCCTTCTACCCTCCCAATCTCCTTTCCTCCTCCTTCCTTTCCTTCCTTCCTTCCTTCTTTCCTTTCCTTCCTTTCTTCCTTCCTTCTTTTCCTTCCTTCCTTCTCTCCTTCTTTCCTTTCTGCTCTCTTACATGTCATTCTTCCTTCCTTCTTTTCCTTTTTCTTCCTTACTTCCTTCTTTTCTTCCTTCCTTCCTTCATCCCTCACTTTCTTTCCTTCCTCCCTTCCTTTCTTCCTTCCACTCTCCCTCCCTCTCTTCCTTCTTCCCTCCATTCCTTCCTCCCTCTTTCTTTCTTTCTTTTTCTTCTTTTTGGATTACAAGGCACTCATTAAGCCTATGATTCAGGCACTATATGCTAGATTCTGCAGACAGAAACACCAAAGTGAGACGTTTCCTGCCCTTGCAGGAAAGGGAAAGAACAGATTTAAGAGGAATCACTATGAGAGAAGAGTTTTGGTCTGGGATAACACAAAATGATTATTCTAAGTCTAAGTCTACACCACCTTCAGTAGCTGCCACATTCAAGATCTTATTTGGAATTTAAAGCTCTTCACAACACAGCCCTTTCCTTCATCTTACTCCCCTCCAACACCTCCCCAAGCCATTCCCCAGGAGGAAGGCACCCCCTCAGTTTCCAGTTTTTCCTACTCTGTAAAGAACTGCTGTCAATATTCTTACACGTGTAGGTCTTTTTTCTTTCTCTATCTCTTTGAACCACAGGACTAGATGTCTGGGTATCTTCGACTGTGATCCATGGGCCATATTGTCCGTGGCATTTTCTGCCATTTCCTTCTCCCGTGAGGTTAAATGACTTGTCCAGGGTCACACAGCTAGTCAGTGGATTTGCGTTTTTCCTGCCTCCAGGCCCAGGGCTCCACCACTGGGCCACCTGGCTGCATCCTTACAGATCTAGCAAGTGGATACTCAGGTTCTAGTGATGTAAATCCTCTCAAATGCAGTGGATTCTAATGACAGTGTCTGAAGTCACGGTATTTTTAAGAGAAACTCTAATAGTGGGGATTGTGACACTGCGAACAGGCTTTGGAAATTTAAACAGAACTTTAAATATTAGGCCGGCTTTCTGAAGCAGCACAGGCCTGCCCACCCAGCTGCTGTCTCTGTGCCCAGGGTCCCCCCAGTGAGGACCCTCGCAGCCGTGAGAGGATGCAGCCCCAGGGTGAAGCTCTGTCTTTGGGAGGTCTCTAAGCTGGGAGACTGTTAAAACGTTACTTAAGGCCTCAGTTACATTTCCCTGTCCATCCATCTGCTTTTCCGTGAGATGCTCCATCCAGGGCTGAAATCATTGGGCCCTCTAGTGGGGAGCCCGTCTGTGTTAGGATGGATCCTGCTTCGAGATCCCCGAATGTCAGATCGAGCCTCGCTCCCTTTAAACAAACGAGAGACCTTGAGAATAAGTAGAAATATGACCTTGGGAACATGGTGACTCAGAGCCCCTCTGGCAGCCTCCGGACCCCTGTGGGTCTGGACACAGAACATGGCTCTGAGGTCTTGTCCCCCAAGTCAGAATGGAACAGGCCGATCCCCTCTGGGACCTTGCCAGAGGACAAGAGGGGAGACAAAACTCCTGGACCTCCCTGGGGGAGCCTGGCTGGGGGTTCTCTGAATGAAGCTGTGGCTTCTTGCTTCTACTTGGGGGGGTTGCTGGGCTACCAGCAGAGGGCGCAGAGCTGAAACTTATTATTGCTTCAGGAGCCGCGTCCTAACCAGGGAAGGCAAGCAGAGGAAACAGAGCATTTACAGAGCACTTTACAGTTTGCAAGCACATGAATGAATGAATGATGCGAATGATGAGACATTTATTAAACGCTCACTATGTACCATATACTGCATTATCTCCCCTCTCTGAATTTCACTACAACGTTGAAAGACCCATTATTATCATTACCTTTTTCGTCTTGCAGTGAAAAATAAGTAGCTCTGGGCCCGACATCTCACAACGGGTAAGAATTGGCGCTGGGATTCGAATTCGGGTCTTCCTAACTACAGTCAGGTATCACGCCCACCTCTTTCCCCATCAGATCACGTCCCCCTCGACCAAGCCTACCTTAAGATTACATGGTAGAGTTCCGTCTTCGCTTTTAATGGGCACTTATTGTTGTAAAATAACCACAGCCAGTCTTGGGCAGGGGGAGAGATGGGGAAGTATGTCTCCCCTCCTTCTCTGGAAAGGTCGGGGGTCAAGGGATGCGGAAGCCAAAAGTGAGATTCCATCACAGGATCACAAATGGGCAATAAAAGGATCTTAGAAGTTCATCCAGTGGTTCAACGCCCTCATTTTATAGAGAAGGAAGTTGAGGTTTGGATCAGTGAAACAGACTTCCAAGGTCACCCAGCCCTGCCTGAGGAGGCCGGGGCAGGTTCAATCCAGGTTCCTCTTCCCCTCCCCCCAGTGTAGCTAACTATTCTGGCACGGCTCTGCCTCTGAGCTGCTTGAAATATCTGTTGTGTCACAGAGCAAGGCTGGATGGGGAATGACAGAGAGAAGTGGGGGGGGGGTCAGGAGGGAGGTGTCGGGCAAGTAAACCTGAAAATAACTAGGAGATTAAAAAGCAAGCAAGAAATCCATAAAGTTTTACAAATAAAATAAGTTTTATGTGCTTGTTTGGCTGGTGTTTTTCTGGGGAAGGAGCAGATTCTGACTTACTTTATCAGTCCCAGAAGCTGTGTTTGGGGGAGTACTTGACCTTCTTCCTGCCTCCCTCTTTCTGACATCCTCCTGCTTCTAAAAATTCCCCGGAGGAAACAGCGTGTAGACGCCTGCATGCCGGAGATCGAGGGCCCCCGACCGGGCCGATTCCTTGTGACCACTGGTGGGGATGAGCGCCCAGGGGAATGCCCAGCGTCCCAGCCAGCCCTTCAGCCCCCGCTCTGCTCGGGCACTTCAAGCCTGTGAAGTGTCTCCAGAGAAAGTTCGTCCATTCCCACTGTCGGGCGTCTTCGGAGAGCCGCCTTTGCACTTTCAGTGAGTACTTGTTGTTCAGTCAGCCACCTGTGGCCAACGCTTTGCGATCCCCTGGACCATAGTGCACCAGTACCACCCCTGGGATTTCTTAGCAAAAATACTGGAATGGTTTGCCATTGCCTGCCCCGGCTCATTTTACAAATGAGGAAACTGAGGCAAACAGATTGAAGTGACTTGCCCAAGATCACACAACTAGCAAGTGTCTGAGGATGGATTTGAACTCAGATCTTCCTGATTCCAATAAGTAGAGTAATTCTGGACCCACAAAATTATAGCCTTGGATCTGGAAGAGAAGTAAGAACTTCTCTGGATCAGCTTTCTCTTTATGAAAATAAATTGGGAAAATAAGGCCTGGAGAGATGATGTGATTTCTTCCTAAGTGGCAGAGCCAGGATTGGAACTCAGATCCTCTAACTTGAAACCCACGACCCTCTGCCTGCCCCCCAAAGGGCACATTCTGCCGCCGTAGCGACTTCCACTTACCTGAGCTGGAAAGAACCAGAAGAAGAGGTTGCTGTTATAGGTTTCATTCACGGTGAGGTAGCCAGAGTAACTCTTCACGTTGACTCCTGGGAACGGGCTGACCAAACTCAACTGCTTGCCTGGAAAGAAAATGTGAACCCCAAGTTAGGAGAGGGGGGAGGCTGAAGCTGATTAGCGACCGTGGCCTCCACTGGGACCAATCATAAAGTCACCAAATTTCAGAGTCGGCCACTTACTCCAACCCCCACCTCAAAACAGATCTCCTCAACAATATGGTGGACCAGTGGTTGTCCACCCAACCCATCCTCTTTGTCATCTTTTCCTTATTGATCTGATTTTTCTTGTGCAGCAAGGTAACTATATAAATATGTATGCATATGTTGAATTTAACATATATTTTAACATGTTTAACACATACTGGATTGCTTGCTGTCTAGGGGAGGGGGTGGGAGGAAGTGGAAAATCTGAAACCCAAGGCTATGCAAGCGTCAATGTTGAAAAATTATCCGTGCATATGTTTTGCAAATAAAAAGCTTTAATAACAAACAAAAAACCTCCTGGGAGGGGAAACTGAGGCAGCACATCCCATTTTGGGAAAGTTATCAATGTGAGGAAGATTTCTTTTTCTTCTTGTCAACACTAAATCCAGACATTTGAAGTAAGTAGAAAGGACCTGAACAGAAATGCAAGGACAAGCGAAGTCCCATAGAAATAGAACTGAGTCAAAAGTTTCAAAAGTACATGGGTTCAAATCCTACTCCTGACATTTACTGTGTGCCCTGAGCCTCAGTTTTTTTTTCTCTGAAAAATACAAGGGATGGATCTGCAGATCTTAAGGTCTCGTCCAGGGTTCATTCTATGAGCCTGTGAAATGTAGGGAGCTGGGGCAGCTAGATAGCCCAGTGGCTAGAACACTGGCCCTGGAGTTAAGAGAACCTGAGTTCAAATAAAGCCTCAGACATTTAAAACTTACTGTGTGACCTTCAGAGACAGAGAGAAATTAAAGAAATGGAAGAATGGAAGGAAGGAAGGAAGGAAGGAAGGAAGGAAGGAAGGAAGGAAGGAAGGAAGGAAGAAAGGAAGGAAGGAAGGAAGGAAGGAAGGAAGGAAGGATCCATTATTTTTAGACCTTGGTGGGACCTTCTAGTCAAGCCCTTCATTTTACAGATGAGTAAACCAAGGCCCAGAGGAGGGTTTCATTTGCCCAAGGCAAGTGAAGGTCGAGCTCCTCTCTCTGAACCCAGTTCCAGGTAAGAGGCCGGATGCAGGCCTGAAGGGACGGGAAGCCCCAGCGAGGCCTCAGCCTGACCCCTTTAATCAGGGGCTCAGTGACGTGGCCAGTGGAAAGGAAAGGCCAGAGCAGAGCTGGTGTCTGGTCTCTCAGAGGTCAATGTGGAGCTGTGGCCCGCCCCAGGAAGCAATGGAGAGGACAGGAAATGGAAAAAAAGTTCAGAAAAGCAGGAGGGCCAAGACCCACTTCTGCCCCTAGCAAGGCTGGCCGGGTCAGAGCCGGGATGAGACTGCCTCGGACACAGGTGGGCCCCAGCCCTCCCTCTCTCAATCCGCTCCCCGTCACTTCTCGGCTCCCAGGGCCGCATTCCAAGTGAAGCAGAGACAAATGCACGAGGCCCCTGGGAAGGCGGCCACGTGAAGGGGGGCCCAGAGCCCCAGCTCCTAGCTGAGGCACCAACAAGGTCAGCCTCCTCCCTCACCAGATCTCCCGGGCCCAGGACAATCCCACGTACACGGACAGAGGAGTCTGTCCCCTCACTTCCCACTGGGGGAGAGCAAAGAGGGTCAGGTTGTGGGATATTTAATAAGTGCAAAACATAGACACGAACCTCCAGCTGCCCCGTCCTGCTAGTTATCATCAGAGCGGACTTTGAGCCTCTGCATCATCTCGAGACGAGTGGGGCCTCGGCCCCCAAAAGACAAGTGTCCTCAATGATGGCTCCTGACCCTGACCCTTTGGCCCAGAGTGGACATCGTCCAGAGCCAAGCAGAACTCACACTCACACATTCACATACACACATACACTCACACTCATACACACACTCATACACTCACACACTCACACAGACATTCACACTCACACACAGACACTCATACTCACACATACATTTACATATACACACGCAGACACACACATGCTCACACACAAACTTATATGTTCACACTACTTTCTTTCTAACTGTCCCTTATTTAGTCTGAGAGGAAAGAAGGAAGACAAGAAAGAAAAGAACAAAGAACAAAGCAAAGGGAAAAACCCTGGGGAGGGTTAGGAGAGGGAAAGAAGTCATCATCATAATGACAGTCATGGCAGTTATTTCTAGGACTCTAAAGTTTGGAAAGTGCTTTATAGAGCAGTCCTCTTTCAGCCTCAGCAGTCCCTTCCGGAGGTAATATTATCCCCATTTTACAGAAAGGGAAAGTCAGGCTTAGATAAATTGACTGATCCAGGGTGATACAACTGGAGGTCAGAAAAAGATGGAAAAAGGCAACATGGAATGAGAAATCTAAACTTAAAACAAAATAATAATAATAATCAAGGAGACTATAAGGTAACCATCATTCTAAGCTTGTTTGTAAACTTTAAGGTCTGTATAACAGTTAGCGTTAATGGGCATTACAGGCACAGTGGAAAGAGTATAAGATGGAAATATAGATGCAAATCCAGCCTCAGACGCTTATTAGCAGAGCAGCCCTAAGCAAGTCCCTCCCTCTGTGCCTCAATTTCCCTTCTGTAAAATGGCAATAAAATGTACCTGCCACTCAGAGCTGTGAAGATCAAATGGGTGAGCATATATCAAGTGCTCTGCAAACCTTAAAACACTACACAAAAGCTACTGTTATTAAGACAATCTGATCTGCCACTCCTCAACACATCCCATAGATCCGGCAGGTCCTCTCTCCGTCCTATTTTTATGACAACAAAGGCAGCTGCTATAAGGACTTTTTCTGGTAGAAAAAGAGTAGAAACAAAGCAGATCCCATCAGTTAGGGAATGGACCAGTTATGGTCCATACATTAATGGAAAATTACGGCACCATAAGAAATGACTAAGACAATGAATAAAAAGTCTGGGAATTTATATGAACCAAGAAAAATGGTGTGCACGGTGCCCACTCCTACGTGGCAACACCCAAATCATTCAAACTGATCACTAGGGAAATAGAATGGCCCAAGAAGTGAGAGGATTTAAGGGCCCCCCCCTACCCCGACCTTGATTCTTTGAAGAAGTGAAGAACTATGGGTACAGAACACTGAATACAAAGTCTGATTTTCCTAAATCATTGGCTAATTTTGCTGACATGTATTTTCTTCTTTGTTATAAGGGATGGCCTTCTGAGAAGGGGAAAGAGATACACTGGGAGTTGTAGCTCACTGAAAAAAACTATTAATTAAAATTTAATTTAAAAAGCGAAAAAATAAATACATTAACCTTAAGGTTTTCAAAGCGCTAGAGAAGGCATTGATGACAATGCTAAAAGGTCTTTCGATTCTGGGTAGCTTCCCCCAAAAAGGCTTAAGGTCACTCCAGTCAGCCCAGGAGCGAGTCCAGATGCTGCTCTCCAGGTGAGCTGTCCTTTCCAGGAAATGAAAGCCGTGATTCATGCTTCCTGTCCTTTGGCTTCTGCAGCTCGCCACGTGGCGCTCACAGCCCTGACCGCTTCCCGTCCTGTGTGTGAGCCATCTGTGTGAGGGTCTTATCTCACTCAGGAGATTAAAACTTCCCTAAGAAGAAGAGGGAGAAGGGAGGAAGGGCCGTACACGGCTCCTCTCTGTGTCCCCAAAGGCCCATTCGGAAAGCCAGGCCATTGTTGGTATCGCTCTTGTTCAGGCATCTCCAACACCGCGAGACCCCACTTGGGGTTTTCTTGGCAAAAACACTGGAGGGGTCAGCCTCATTTTACAGTTGAGGAAACTGAGGCAGGCAGGCTGAAAAGTGCCTTGCTGAGGGTCTTGCAGCTGGTCAGTGTCTGAACTCAGAGAGGTGGGTCTTCCTGCCTCCTGGCCCAGCGCTCCATCCAGTGGGTGAGCACAAACAATTGTTGAATAACACATTCATTCTTTTTGTCGTTGTCTGCTAGCATTTTATTTTTGATCTAATTTTTCTTCTTGCAGCGAGAGAATTGTATAAATATGTTTACACATATTGGATTTAACATATATTTTGACACATATAACGTATGTTGGATTACTTGCCATCTAGGTGAGAGAGAGGGGGGAAGGAGAGGAAAATTTGGAACACACGGCTATGCAAGGGTCAATGTTGTCAAATTATCCATGAATATGTTTTGAAAATAAAAAGCTTTAAAAATTTTTCTTTAAAAACCAGTTGTGGAATGGAAAAAAAAAAAAAAAAAAACAATGAATGAACGAGTGAAGGCAAAAATGACAAGCAAGTTACAGCTCTACTTCTCCTTCTAGCAGTTTCCTGATCTGTAAAACAGGGACATTCAATGACCTCTGAGATGTACTTTCCCTCCCCCAGGATCACTTTTATATGATGCTCTAAAGTCCTACAAATATTTCCCTCCCAACAACCCTGCAGGGCAAATCATGTTCCCAAACAAAACCAAAACTATAAGTCAGACAAACCAGGAAAATAGCAGAAACTTGGGTTATTTTATGAAATTTGCTGACCTTCCTGTGGTCTCACTGCTAGTAAAGGCCTGGGGCAGCCCTCTGGTCCGGCAGCCATCGCTCTCCTTCTCGGTCACGGTAACAGGCCCAAGGGATATCTCTGGAAGGTCATCGGGCGGTCTTATAGACACCCAAAGAGCTCAGTTTTAGAAGCTCAGAAATCAATGCTTCCATATTTGGTCTCATCAGAGACCAAATCATGTCTGGAAGGTAAAATTTCTCCTCCAGCAGAGAAGCAGAACAAGAAAAGCCTAGAGGAAGAAAGCCCTGACAATATGTGGTCTCCAGGAAATTACTTCATTTCTCTGGACAAGTTTCTCATGTGGAAAATGCAGACACAGTAGGTGCCTGGCACATAGTAGGTGCTTAATAAATGTCTGGTGGATGTATGAGAATATTAATCATCATTTTTATAGTAGCCCCAAACAGAAAACTGAGGGAGTGCTTGCTGATTGAGGAAAGGCTGAGCAAATCACAGAATATAAATGGAACGGAACAGAATGGAGTAAGAAGAACCCATAACATTTTAAAGAAAATGGCCCTGAAAACCTCGAGAACTCCAATCGCTGCAATAATGCACAGGTCCAGAGGACAAAGCTTGTCAGAGAGCTGATGGACTTAAACTGAAAAAAGAGACGTCCATTTGTGGCCGACGGGCAAATTTGTTTGGTGGGAATGTGTTTGCTATTTGTTAGATATTTGTTAGAAGGGCCTTTTTTTGAAAAAAAAAAAATTGTTCAACAGGGAGAAAAGAGGGCAGTGAGAGGGAAAATCATCAATGCTTGTAATAAATACATTTAAAAATAAAATGGCAAGGTTAGACTAGCAAAGGAGGTCAGGCTTTAACTAGGAATTCTCCTGCCAGAGGGGAGAGCATACAGGAGATGTCTCGTCAGATGCTCTTACGCTGGGAAAGTGGCCAGTGGCCCCTCGTGCCCTCCCCAAGAACCCAGACCCAAGTCCTAAAGCACAGCAGCGGTTCCCTTGTTCTTGGCCTTCCGAGCTGAGAAAGAAAGGGGAAGGGGAGGTAGGTGGGGTGGGGAAGATGAACACTGCTAGAAGGGAAGAATCCTTGAGGGCCTTGTGAAAGACCCACTTCTGACACTCGTTAGCTACGGGACCAGGGGGAATTTACCCAATTCTACTGGAATGTGGCAAAACCTGACGCAGTCTATTTCTTCTCTTAGAATCACGATTCACTCCTCGGTATGGAAGGGAGAGCCACTACAACCTCCATTACTGCCTTCCATTTTCCTGACTGCTCCCACCAGTGGTTCTACCAAAGACCAAAGGAGCGGGGAGTAGGGACTCCTAATTGGCCCTTCTGAGACACGGATGCCTTTGTCAACGGCAATGACCAAAATCCACGGTCCAGAAGTACAGGGAGACGGAACGGACCATTTACACCGTTCTGTAAAGTTTGCCAAAATTCACGATGACATGAAAATGGGCCGTGTCTGTTTATTTTGTTTTTATGGTTAAGCACATTTAATACTGCTGCTGCCCAGAAACCTAACACACAATTATAATGACATAAAACTAGGCCTGATAAATGGAGAAAGTGGGACGTGCGAGAAAGCTCCGTCACTGAAGTGCCTCAGTGGGCCTGGAGATCTGACGCACTCACTAAACAGAAGGGATTTGGAGTCGGGCACTGACCATCTGTCCAGATCTTCCTCAACTTTCCAAGCTACCGATGAATAAAATTATCCTTAATTATGTTGTCAAGATTTCATTTCCATACCCAGATGTGCCAGATCTGCCAAGAGGAATTTAAAATTCTGTCGGTGGAACGTGACCTCGTGGTGCGATTTACCAGGTGACCCTGTCTTAGATTTCAGAGTCTAAATGTCAGAATTCAGAATTGGGATGAGGGTGATGAGATGTCCATCAAGCTGAGAGCCAGAGGGATAGAGAAGAAAATGTAGATGCTCTGGGGACTTTTATTGTGCTACTGTTAATTCCAGAAACTCTATCACTTATGGAGAAGCTGTCTGAATGCTGGGGGAACAAGGCTGGAGTAGAATTTCTCTGGATTATTTCCAAGGGCCTCCTACATTTTCACCTTTTGGTCACATCTCCAGGGCACACATCCTTCCTTCCTGGAATCTCTACCTTTGTTAATACTATTTCTTAGGCCCCAGGACTATCTAAATCTTAACTTTGGTTCAAAGCCAAACTTCCCCCATGAAACCTTCCTGTACTACCTTAAGAAAAAAAAAAAAAAACTTTTTTTATTATATTTGAATAAAATAGAACATAATAGAATATAATTTAAAAAAAACTTTGTTCTATTTGAATAAAATAGAGCTATCACCATTCCCATGTCAAGGGAATCCTTATTGAATTAAAAAAAAAAGTCAAGCAAAAACAAATAATATAGTGATTGTGTCTGACAATCCATGCAACAGTCTGCTCCTGTAGCCCCCTGCCTCTCTACTAAGAGAAGTCTTCCCCTAGTACTTAGCCCGGGCTGCTCTACTCCCAGTTCCCTTGAATCAACCGGCAGTAGTTCACAATTTAATACTTTATTATAAAATGGTCTCATTTCTTAATTCCCTCAGAGCACAAGTCCTATATCACTCCCAGGGCTCTGTGCTCAGAATTTAGGCTAAAAAACAACAATAACAAAACAAATTACCTAAGAGCAAAATTAATTATCTAACATATCCAGTTCTCTGGAGCAGAATTAACGGTCGTGCATTTAAAAAAGAGAGTCTCCGAGCCCCACTAAGAGATTTTTAAGACGTATCTCATTCAAAAACATCAGATTAAGTGAAGAACTAGACAGGCAGGGGATGCTTCTGAAAGCTGCACGTGGAAGTCTCCCCGAGAGGCATCTGAGTCAGGATCAAAGTGACAGAATGCCGAGCAGGGGCTCCAGGCCGCTGGGTCAGCGGGAGGAACTAGATAATCAGCAAACCAGAGCTGTGGGAGGGTCTCAGTGTCCTACTGAGGTTGTAGGCTCCATGAGGACAGGGACCGGCTTGATGCTTTTTATACTCTTAGCACTTAGCGCAGGCCTGGTATATTGTAGATGCTTAATAAATATTTACCAATGTTTGTTATTGCTTGCTTACTTTTTGTTTCTTTCTCTTCTTTCCTTTTGGATCCGAAATTGGCCCCGAAATTCTGTACAAGTATAAAAACGAGGGAGGGTCCGAGTCTGGGAGGCTTTACCAGTCTGGGGCAGAGGGGCCCAGGTGCCCTCCTTCAGTATGGAGGAAAGTGCAGTGGGAGCCGCTGAGGCTCTGGAAAAGGTTTGTAATCACAGGGTCATTCTGGGAAGTCCCAGTGAGCCCGGTGTCATTATCTGTGGGCATCTCAGGAGAAGGTGGGCATGGTGAGAAAAGACTCATGGGGGGGATGCCAGTGAGGCCCCGCCAGGAGACAGTCTACCCTCCCTTGGGGTGCTCTTACAGTAAGACAGATTGAGTCGTGCCCCAGGAGACCACGTGCACACACGGCACACTCCATGATGCCAGATCTACCTCTGTATTCTCTGTCTAATCTCCAAGAGCCCAGGAATTGTGGCTACAAAGCAAAGGTTAATAGTGAACCATGTAGCCTGCCAAAAATAGAAAAGCCAAGTGGCCAGAGCTGTTATTATTATTAATAAAAACAACAGCCAGCATTCATATATTATTTTAATATTTGCAAAGCATTTTCTCTTTCTCTATTATTTCTTTATTATCCCATTTGATCTTCATAATAACCTTGGAAGACAAATGCTATTATTACTTCCATTTAACAGATGAAAAGAACATATTATTTCTTTATTATCCCATTTGATCTTCATAATAACCCTGGACAGTAAGTTCTATTATTACTTCCCTTTAACAGATGAAAAGAACAAAAGTAAAGGGACTTGCCCTACAGCCAGTGTCTGAAGCAGAATTTGAATTCAGGTTTTCCTCACTTCAGACTCAGCACTCTAGCCACTGTCCATCTGTCTACCCCAATGTCAACATAGGCTCTAGTATGAGGGAGTTCATAAATCCAATATCCTTTGTCATAATTATGCCCCATATGGAATACTATGCCTACGTCTGAGCATTAGGCTGGTATTTTTAAGTGCATTTAATGCATATTTATATACAAACTTTTCAAATGAGATGATGGCCTGACACTCACAAATTTCAGTAATTTTCTACTGACTGCCCAAGCAGCCACACTGCAAAGAGAGCATTATCACAGAACGCAGTGTTTCAGTGTAATTTCAGACATTAAATAAATCTGCTCCCTAAAATGCCAATTTAGGAAAAAATTATTCATGACCTTAAAGATGCATCTTTCCGCCTGCCTGCGTGACGATGCTCCAGAGTAAACCCACTGAGTTACCAGTGAGTGACTCGAACCTTAAGCAATTCAGCTCATCTGTAAGAGGAAAGACACTCGAAAGATACTCACACACACTCACACTCACACCCTTTATACACACACTCACACACACTCATACACACACTCACACTCATACTTATACACTCTCACACACACTCATACTTACACACTCACACTCACATCCTTTATACACATACTTACACACTCACACACATACTCACAAACACTCATACTTACACACACTCTCACATACACTCATACTTACACACACACTCACTGCCTTAACATACACACACACACACAAGACTTTGCATCACTAGGCAGTGACTCTGAATTGGCTTGTTCTGGGCACTGCTTCCTCTCTGTCCCCAGAACCTGGCCCTGCAGAAGGTCCTAAGTCACCCAATGGGCATCATGTCCAAAACAAAAACTAGCGAGTCAAAAACAGATATTTGTTCTTCTCCTCACACCTGGGGCCGACAAAGCCAGACAGACCCTTCCACCGTCCGCATGGAGGCCGGAACTCACCTTCCTGAATTCTCCCACTTTTGATGTAAGGCGTGAGGAACAGCGGCTGCCCGGGGTCTCCATAGCTCGGGCTACAGACGCGAAAACCTCTGTACAGGGAGCGGAAAACGCCTTCGCTGGGTTCTAGGGCCAGCAGCAGCAGCACGGTCACCTTCCACATCCTGCCAATAACTCACCCTAGAAGGGGAAGCAGAAGGGATCACTCGGGGCTTTTACCATCTATCCATTGGGGCCTGGGCCCCTTCAGCCCTAAGGTCTCCCTAGAAGGGGAAGCAGAAGGGATCACTCAGGGCTCTCGCCATCCACCAGGCTGGGCCCCATCAGCCCGAGGTCGCGCCCAACTCCCACCACCCAGAAGTTCAGATGCGGGACCTCGGTGCCGGGGCATCAAAAGGAACAGGCAATTATGCTAATGCCCCTTTCTGCTGCAGTCCTTTAAATGTCGAATCATTACATGACATGAAAATGTAAAATTGTAGAACAATCAACGAACCCCACACACTCCTCACATCATTCCTTTGGCAGAACATAAAAACACTGGCTTAATTTAAACAAGCGAAAATGGCTTTCAGCTCCATTTCCCCAATAAGTTAAAAGTTCCTAATTGTCATTTGATGGAATATATCGTTGCCACAAGCATTTCTCTTCTGGTTAGCATAATATAATTTCCTGTATTTAATACAAACAAGCCCAACTAAACATACAAGTGGTTAAGTATTTATAACAGAAGGGAAAATGATGCTGGAAAATTAAACCAAAAGCCTGGGGCCAACAAGTTGCCACAGCTCTGGAAAGTGAAGAATATTTTGAAAAATATTTCTAAATGATATGGAATTTGTTAGCCTAAGGTTTGACTAGGAGAGTCAAGGCTGGAAGAGAACCGACCTGCAAGCAAACAGCTTTAGAAGAAAAATGACTGTTGTGTAAGCAGAGAAGGAATGGTTTCAGTAAGTGGTTTTTCCTGAGGGGAGAAAACAGAAACCCATCAGGACCAGTATTTTTCAATCTTCACTCTACAAACCTCAAGGCCTTTTTAATGAGGCCATTAATATTTAAATAACGAGGAAGGTTAGAGCCCTTTCCCCGTACTCAGGGCTGACTCAGAGGGAGGAAGGCAAAAACAAACCAAAATGGCCTTGATTTAATTGGCAGGAATGGAATGCAGAAGTGAGAACTGCCCATTCTTGCTGCTAACATTTGCTGAGGCCATTGGGACAGGAACAGCCTCCCCTGTCAGAGAATACACAGGGTAAGGAATCCTGGGGAGTGAGGAATCTTCTGGCCCTGTCTTTAGTGTAACTTTTTGCTGAGACCTGAGAACGTGTTTGGGGTTATCTGATGGAGCGAAGGGCCGGCCCCTTAATTCATGGGTGTTCTCTATGGTAGACTGGACAGTTCCTGGAGTAAATATAATCCTCCTAAAGGAATGGACAAACATTCTCCTTGGTGGGCCTCTTGTATCTGGGAGGATGATGCTACGTCTCAAGAGTCACACTCCAAATGAGAAGGCCCAGGGTCTTCTTTGTTCTCAGCCTATAGAAACCCCCGAGTGGAAAGGGACTTTGAGAATCTGTACAAACTTGCCGAGCAATAGCTCCCACTTGAGGAGGAATTCTGATGTGGGCGCTTCCTCAGGGTGGTGATGATGTGTTTGTTTGTTGATTGTACATTACTTGGGTGCTATGAGCATTCTCTTCTCCTGTGTCTTACTTAAATCTGGGTTCTAAGCAGTAATAAACCTGCCCCCTCCCTCTTTATGACTGTACCTGCTGAAGGCAAATTCCAAACCTAGATTAACTCACAACAGTCTGAATTCTCGTCCTCCCTCTCACAGGTCCTGTCATCTCTGTTGCCTGGAAGGCAATGGCCTAGGCCACAAGGCCCACCAGATTCTACCAAGGGCTTCCCAACAACATGCGAGTCTGTCTGCTTTGGGAGGGCCAGCCCAACTAGGAACAGAGAGGCCGCCCACAGCAGGCAGACCACTGGGTGATGAATTCTTTGGCCGTAGCAATCCATGACATAAAGAAAAATACAAGATGGCAGAGATGGTGTCAGAACAGTAAAAAAGGGACAAAGGAGGCTGAGAATCATATAGTTCTAGATTACCCACAAAACTTACTGACGGCATTCTAAATATGAGATCTTTGTCCAGTGTCCAAGGAATGGCAAACTGCTGGAGAAAGGGAATCCTCTCTCTCCCAACATTCTAACTATAAGTGGAGCCAGAAAATAAAAGGAAATCACAAGTGCTGCTTGGAGAGGCAAATAAAGAAGTCCACAGCATCAACCAGTCAGTCAACAAACATTTATTAAGCACCTACTACTGTGCTAAGCACTGCGGAACACAAAAAGAGTGTGAAAAAGATATTCTCTGACCTCAAAGAGCTTACAATCTAAAGGGGAAGAAAATCAATCTGTACAAGCAAGCTACAGAGAGGATAGATGAGAAATAATTAAGATCGGGAGGCACTAGAAGGAACAGAGGTTGGAAAAGGCTTGTTATAAAATACATATGTCAGACTTGGGCCCTGTGTGACCCACGGGGTTTGATACCTTTGTTGTAGAAGGTGGGCTTTTGTTTAAGACAAGTCCTAGAGAGATGGGAGGAGGGGGAAGAGGGAAGGAGAGAGAGCATTCCAAGAATGAGGGACAATCAAAGAGAATGGCTGATCCTGGAGACCAAGGCTCTTGTTCAGAGAAAAGCCAGAAGAACATGCAGGAAAGGAGTGAGGTATAAAAAGACTGAACAGAGAGGACGGGTCAGTTATGAAAGGTTTTGAATGTCAAACAGAACATTTTAAATTCATACTGGAGGCAATGGGAAGCCACTGGAATTTACTGAGGAGGGGGTGTGATGATCAAACCTAGAAAAATCACTTAGTGACTAAAGAGGGGATGATTGGGAGGGCTGAGGCAGACAGAACCCCCCTCCCCCCAGCAACAACTACAGTTGTCCTAGTGGAAGGAGACGAGGGTCTGGTCAAGGGGGAAGGTATCATTATCAAAGGGCAGAAGGGGCTGTTTGGGAGGTGCCATGAAGGCAAAATCCTTGGCACCATACTGGAAATACAAGTGAGAGAGAATGAGAGTCAGGACGACTCCGGTGAGTGGGCCTGAGGGAGGGGAGGATGGCACTGCCCTCTGAGTGATAGGGAAGATAGGAGGAGGAAAGTCTAAGGTGGGGTTCAGTTCTGGACACAATGAGGTGGAAACATCAAGCTAGAAGCCACAGAGTCCAGCCCCCTCATTTTACACAGGAGGAAATGTGGTTTTCCAAGGTCACACAGGTCATAAGTGACCAAGCTAGTGACTGAAACAGGCCCAGTGAATCCGAATCACCTGGCACTTCTTTTACTGCCTCACAAAGACCCCTCTTAGCAAGTATCAAAAGTCAACCAGAACTTCCGCCCATCTCATATTGCAGGATTGATGGTTTTTGCAAAAATATCATCATCTAAAACTGCAGCGGAAGATGGGGAGGGTGACAAACCCAGGGCTCTCTGGGAGGGACGCAGCAAGAGCTTCCAAATAAAATCAATACCTTCAGTATTTCAGTGCTGGGAGCCTCAGGGGTGCCATAGTACACAGAGCACAGGAGCTGTAATCAGGTGGGCCTGAGTTCAAATCTAGCCCAAGATACCATCTGTGGTACTTTACAGAGCTAGGAAAATAAAAACAGAGTTCATCTGGAAGAACAAAGAGTCAAGAATTTCAAGGGAATTAATGAAAAAAATGCAAATGAAGATGGCCTAGCTGTGCCAGACCTGAAACTATATTATAAAGCAGCGGTCATCAAAACCATTTGGTACTGGCTAAGAAATAGAGTAGTCAGTCAGTGTCAATGACTATAGTAATCTAGTGTTTGATAAACCCAAAGACTCCAGCTTCTGGGATAAGAACTCACTATGTGGCAGAAATTGCTGGGAAAACTGGAAAATAGTATGGCAAAAATTAGGAATTACCCAACATCCTACACCAAGATAAGGTCAAAATGGGTTCATAAAGGATGATAGATGCTATAAGCGAATTAGGAGAACAAGGGATAGTTTACCTGTCAGATCTGTGGAGAAGGAAGGAATTTATGGTCAAAGAAGAACTAGAAAGCATTATGAAATTCAAAATGGATAATTTTGATTATATTAAATTAAAAATGTTTTGTACCAACCAAACCAATGCAGCAAAATTAGAAGGAAAGCAGAAAACTGGGGAGAATGTTTACATCCAAGAGCTCTGATAAAGGTCTCATTTCTAAACTACATAGAGAACTAACTCAGATTTTTTAAGGCTACAAGCCATTCTCCAATTGATAAATGGTCAAAGGATAAAAACAGACAATTTTCAGATGATGAAACTAAAGATATTTCTAGTCATATGAAAAAATGCTCTAAATAACTATTGATTAGAGAAATGCAAATTAAGACAACTCTGAGATAGCACTACACACCTCTTAGATTAGCTAAAATGACAGGAAAAGATAATGACAAATGCTGAATGGGATCTGGGAAAACTGGGACATTATTATATTGTTGGTGAAATTACAAACTGATCCAACCATTTTGAAGAGCTTACTATTTACCCATGTGACCTTGGGCAATTCCTTTATTCTCTTACACCCCAATTCTGAATTGGAAAAATGAAGGGGTTGTTCTGGGTGACGCCTAGATCTTAACCCTGGGCTCCAAAGTCCTTTTAACTCTTCTGTAAAATAAGGATGCTGGACTAGGTGCTCATTTTTTTTCCCTTTTTGATCTGATTTTTTGGGGGCAGCATGATAAATTGTACATGTTTAACTTATATTGGACTACTTGCTATTTAGGAGAGATGGAGAGGAAGGGTTTTCCAAATCAGGAAAACAAGGGATAATCTACCTCTCAGATTTGTGGAGAAAGATGGCCAAAGAAGAACTAGAAAACATTATGAAATGAAAAGTAGATTAATTTTAATTATATTAAATGAAAAAGGTTTTGTACAAACCAAACCAATGCAGCCAAAATTATTAAAAAAGCAGAAAACTATCTTTGCATATATTTTGAAAATAAAAAGCTATTATTAAAAAAAAAAAAAACCACTAGTTGTGGGACTCTGGACAACACAACTTCTGACCATTTCTGTTTCCTCATCTGTAAAATGGGCATAATAGCAGAACCTATCTCCCATGGTTGTTTTGAGTCTTAAATATATTTGTAAATGCTTTGTAAACCTTTTAAAAAGCACTTAAAATCATTCCTTAACTAATTATCTGTGAGCAATCAGGCCACCTGCTAAGGTGCAAAATTGACATAGAACTAGAAGAAGGAATTAAAGCAACACAACATACAGCTAAACAACTCCAACTTAACCGAACAAATTATGCCAGGAAACAGGACATGGACAGGTGAAGGAAGATTGACACCAGCTGCAACAACTTCATACAAAAAGTCTAACCGCTATAAACCAGCTGTCACAACAAGGAGGCCAAAAGAGGCTCCAGTAAGCAAGTACCTGACTTTGTGCCAAGCAAAGGCACATGGGAACCAAAAGCAACATTGATTTAAAAGGGATCTTGTGGGAAAGGAGTGTAGAATGTTATAAACCAGATCGTCTCAAAAAAGCAAAGAGGGAAGAAGCAGTAAAGAATAAAATCAATTTAAAGAAAGCTTAGCAAGAGATCCAGCAAAGAAAAGACATCGCACATGGCACGACAAAGACAAAAGACTGAAAAGATATGCAAAGTGTTTTTTAAATATATACTTTTTAAAAATACATATTCCCATTAAGGACAGCGAATCCAAAGCATGCAGATGCTAATAATCTCAAAAGAGATAATTACTGTAAAGTGCTTAGCACGGAGCCGGGCACACAGTAAATGCTGTAGAAATGTTAGTCGTTATGATTATTATTAACATCACACGGCAGTTGGACCTCGAGACAGTCAGAGTCCAGTTTCAGAGGCAAAGATAAGAAATGAGTTTGGAGCAAGTCAAACAGACGCAGCTGTCACTGGATATGACAGGTGTGAGGATATTGGGGATTTTAAATCTCAGGGAATCTGAAGGAAGGTGCGATCCTAAAGACATGGGGGGAAAAGAAACTTCATACCACAATACTATCCAAAAAAGGGCAACTGGCTCTCTGGAGAGGGCTATCTTTGGAAAGGAAACTCACGCAAAACTAAAAGATGCCCATATGTATATATGTCTCTTGTTTTCAATGTATATGTATACATACATACACACACACATACATATATATATATATATATTCCCTTTTTAGTCTGTGTGTATATACGTGCATATGTGCAAACTATAAGGGAATTTGTTTTACTTGTTTGTAGCAAGGATTTTGTTTTTCTTTTTTAAAAAAAGAAGGTAGAAAAGGTAGATTTTTCATTGACTGAAAATATGAAGATTTAATTTTTAAAAATCATTGCTAGCATTTCTATAGTTCACTGAGATATACAGGTACTTTACAAAGTTCATCTTGGATCCTCAGAACAACCCTGGGAGAGCAGAGCCACTGTCGTGCCCACTGTACAGAGAGGGAACCAGGCAAATAGAAGTAAAGTGACTTTCCAGGAGTTAGATGACTAGTACCTCCCCACAGACACACTGTGAAGCTCAAAAAAAAGAACTTCAAAAAGATTAGTAGTCAATAATAGGCATAGGAGAAAGGAAAGGAAAAGGCATTTATTAAGTGCTTCCTGTGTGCTAAGTGCTATACAATTATTATCTCATTTGTGATCCTCACAATAACCCTGGGAGCTAAGTGCTATTACTATGCCCATCTTACAGATTAAGAAACTGAGGCAGACAAATGTTAAGTGACTTTTTCAGTGCTAGACCACTAGTCAATATTTGAGGATGGATCTGAACTCAGGTCTTTGGAATTCCAGGTACATCCCTGTGGTCACTATACCACCAACATGATGCTGGAAAGAGCACTTACTTCCTCTTGAGTCAGAGGATCTGAGTTCGGATCCCAGGTCTGATGCTTACTATTTATACACATGACCTTGGGCAATTTATTCTCTTACACCCCAATTTTGAATCTGAAAAATGAAGGGGTTATTCTGGGTGATCCTTAGATCTTAACCCTGGGCTCCAAAGTCCTTTTAACTCTCCTGTAAAATAAAGATGCTGGACTAGGTGCTCCTTTACAGTCTCTAAATCTTGTTTCTGTTCCTTTTCCTCTTCCCTTTTCTCTTCCTCCCCCATTCCTCTTCTTCCCCCCCCTTCCTCCTTTTCTTCTCCCTCTTCTTCCTTCTCTTCCTCCTTCATTTCCTCCTTTCTTTCTCCTTTTCCTCCTCTCTTCCTCCTCTTTTTCCTCTCCTCTTTCCTCTTCTTCCTCTTTTCCTTCTCCCCCCTCTTTTTCCTCTTCCTTTCTTCCTCCTTTTCTGTTCTTTTCCTTCTATTCTCCCCATCCCTCTTCTTCTCCCTCCCCCTCTTTATTTTCCTCTCCTTTTCCTTCTCTTCCTCCTCCTCCAGGAATGGTGGGAAACAACTTGTGCTCTGCCCCCCAATCACTGAGCCGACATTCTGGGCCAGCTTACAGTGCTCTGAGATCTGCACTAAGCAGTCACCTTGTCCCTGAGCTGCCCGAGGCCCTCTCCACCAGGCTCCCCCACAAGCCCAGTGGGCCGGACCACCTTAGATTCAGGGGATCCCACGCTGGCCGCCACAGGCAGAAAACCCGGCCCCCGGCAGAGCACTGACTGGGCAGCCTGGTTCTGATTAATCCCTGTGGCTTTCCCAGCTCCCAGCTGGGACTGACCTTCAGTAAGTGCCCAACAAATACTTGCAGAATGAATGAATGAATTGACTAATTGTAAAGGCAGAGGGAGGAATGGATGAGATTCTGAACCAGATGTTCTGGTTCCGGGAGGCTTCTTCCGCCCTGGGTAATCCCTTTTCCGCCCTGGGTAATCCCTCCTCTGGCCCAGATTTTACAGGCTCTCCTTTCTGCAGTTCTGTGCCCCAGGGCCCACAAGGCCCAAGCCAAGAAGCAGGTGGAGGATGGGTGCCAGAAAGCATTTCCTAGACTCAAACCTGACCTCCAGACACAAGGAGACACTCAGGGAGACTCTGGGGAGCACTTGTTGGGAGGGATCTTGTCCAGAGAGGGACTGTCCCGAGGGCCCCAAGAATTCTGGGGCCACCACTAGGACCACAAGCTCTTTCTCACCCATTCTTCTTCGTTCCATTTTCATCCTTAACCGTAGGATGAAATTTTTATTTTACTTATTTTACTGAAGATCAATTTGTGTGCCGATAATGCTTCCCTTGACGATTCTCCACATCGTCTCCTCCAGGTTGGGGAACTCCAACCCCCGATTTTTATTCTCTCTCCCACCTGAGTTTTCATGGCTTCAACATAAGTGACCTGCACTGACCTATCTGCCAGCCTCCCCCTTACCCAGAATGCTCTCCCTCCTCAGCTCCACCTAACAGAATCCACTCTTCTCCCACAGCTCCTATGGGAGGCTGCCCTCAGCAGAAAGGGCAGCTGGCGGTGAGCGGAAAGAGCCCCGGCCTCAGGTGCTTACTGTGGGACCCTGGGCAAGACGCTTCACCCTGTCTGCCTCAGTTTCCCCAACTGTAAAATGAGTCAGAGAAGAAAAAGGATCTCAGACAAGAAAACTCCAAAATGGGATCATGGAGAGGAAGATGCGACTGAACAATAATCAGGCAGAAAGTCCTCCAGATTTTAGAGTTTTCCCTGAGATGACCACCCACATACTCCCTCAAAGTCAGAGGTCCTCTCTGACAAGGAAGGACAAACAGCACATGTTCATTTACACCCCCCCTCCCCACAGTCCTGGAGAACTGGAGCTGGTTTTCCCTTTCTTTGTGTGTCCAGCCCTTTTTCACTACAATTAATATTTATTGACTGATTGGGGTGGAGGGAGGGAGGAGGAGAGTAGAGAGAAAAGAAAGAGAAAGGGAGAGGGAGGCACAAAATGAGAGGAGAGGAAAAGGGAACAAGTGGCCAAATATTATAAAAACGAGGAGAAAATGGAGGGAGACAAGCTACAAAGAAAGGAAGACATAAAACTAGAGACAGCTGAATTCTGGTTATGGGGATGATTATTAGCAATGATTATCTAGCACTTCGCTAGCATTTTAGGGGTTTGCAAAGCATTTCACATGCTCTCTTATTTGATCTTCACAATATCTTGATCAGGTAAGGGATAATTATCCTCAGTTTACAAAAAAGGAAAATAAGGCCGAAAGATCAAGTGATAAATGTGAGTCAATAAATGGCGGAAGTCGAATTTAAACTGGGATCTTCCTGCATCCCCTTCCCTGCCTCACCTCACTGCCATCAGTTATCAAAATTATCCCATTGGGTCCTAGAGAAATGAAAAAGGGGTTCTTTAAGGAGAGAAGTGGGGGCCTACAGCTGTGGGATGCGGCATACTCCGCTGATTGGCTTTAATATTCTTCTTTTTCCCAGAAAGGGCCCAAAGAGATTCCGGCGGCTACAGGAAAATGGTGACGTAAAACTACCACTGTTTCATTCGGGTTTGTTATTACATAAAGTGAGTGCAGACCCACAAGAAGCTGCAGGGTGGGCTCCGGGTATGTTCTGACCTTGGAGCCCAGGCCGGGAGTCCCAGCCCTGCCAGTCGCCGCTGTTGGGCTGGGAGTGGGAGGGAGCCTCACTTTGGGCCCTCATTTCCTCACTCCTAGAGTGGGGTTTGCTCCCCTTGAGCTCTAAGAGGCCGGGCTGCTCCAGGGTCCCCAGTTACAACCTGGAGAAGCTGCCCGGGATGGGAGCCCTCAGAAATGGCTGCCCGGGGCCTGGGCCCAGGGACCAGGCTGCTCTGGTCAGCGAGTCTCCCTGAAAGACCAGAGCAGCTTTGGCCTGGGGCGGACACTTTAAAGTGGTCTCTTGTTACACTGGAGCTTTCCAGCCAAGCCAGAAATCCGGGAGACGGACAGTGGGGGACGGGGGAAGAGAAGGAAGGAGGGAGGGACAGAGAGACAGACAGTCAGGGATGGGGGAAGAGGAGCAGGAAGGAGGGACAGAGTCTCCACGGGCTCGTGTCCCACATTAGAAGCTTTCATTACGATTTCGGGGTTTGGAGGTCACTTCCCTGCTGCTCCAAAGGGGGTCTCCAGGGGTCTCCTCCCACCTGGGGGGCTCTGGGGTCTCCAGCCCCAGTCCCAGGGGTGGAGCTTTTCCTCCTCAGGGTCTGGCACTTCCAGGGCCCTTGACCTAAACTACTGACTGTTCCCCAGTAGGTTTCCTCGTGCTCAGCCGCCTCCTCGGGCCCCAGCCCTGCTTAGGGGACACAGGAAGAGAGTGCCTGGGCGCAGCCTCAGGAGGGCCGGGGGCGAATCCGGGCCTGGCCACACAGGCCCCCCAGCTTCCCCCCCCCTGCGGCCCAGGGTCTCGGCTTCCCGTCGGACGTGAGGGAGCCGCGCGAGACCTCAGGGCCCCCCCAAGCCCTTCCGCCGGGGCCAGCTCTGGTGACTTATTTATGTATATCTATCACTAATTCCTGGTTTAGGGACAATCCCGGCCCTCCCCCCCCCCCCAACTGAAAGGAGGCCGGGCAGAGG
Organism: Sarcophilus harrisii; assembly: GCF_902635505.1. Taxonomy (NCBI): domain Eukaryota; kingdom Metazoa; phylum Chordata; class Mammalia; order Dasyuromorphia; family Dasyuridae; genus Sarcophilus; species Sarcophilus harrisii. Next base: position 270,641,342 of record NC_045430.1, on the reverse strand, counting down.
CTGCCCCCTCAGCCGCGGGGAGAGTCGGGGCCCTGAAGCAAGGCGGGCGAGGACGGACCGAGCCCCCCGGGGCTCTCAGAACCAGCGGTCCGGGCCCGCCTGGCAGAGGCCGCTGGGAGCCCTCACCCCTCGGGGTGCCGGGTCCCGAGAGCGCCCCGGGGGTCCCGGCCCCCGCCTGAGAGAGCTCGGAGGGACAGGAGGAAGGGGGCCTCTCCCGCGGGGAAGCCCCCCTGCCGGGGCGGGGGAGGGGAGAGGGGGGAGGGGAGAGAGCCGGGGGCTCTGGGAGGCAGGAAGTGGGGGCTGCCCGGCGGCCTCCTCCGCCCAGAACAGTGATTAATGACCGGGATAATTAGCGGATGGCGGTGATGCCGATAATAACCAGGTGGGAACCGTGGTAGAGCCCTCGTGGGCCGCCCCCGCCCAGGAGCCTCCCTCCGCCCCGGGCTCCGTCCCACGGGGGCACCAAGGCCTGGGTCCCCCCGGGCAGGGGCGTCCGGGACAGGCGGAGACCCCCAGGCGGGGAGGGGGGTCCGGAGGGCTCGCAGGGAAGGAGGGGCCCTGGCCCAGAGTGCGGCCCCTGCGGGGCTTCAGACCGGCCGCTGTCCGTGGGGGCGGGAGCTCTCCGAGCCGGGCTGCGCAGGCCGCCGTCTCCGGCCCGGGCGGCCCCTAAACCAAGGGAGCGTAAGCGTGGTACACGCGCACGTGGAGGGCCTGGGGAGTCCGTCCGCCCGCGTGAGGCCCGTGGGCCGCGGGAGTCACTTATCCCCGCGCCTCCTCCGTGCTGCCCGGGGAAGGCTGTGGCAGCGCGCCCGGGACTGCGGCAGGAAGCCCGCGTCGGGCCTGACTGAGGGAGCCCCGGGTCCGGGGCCACCCCCCCGCCAGCCCGTCTGCCCTCGCGCGGCCTGGGCCCGGGACCGGCTCTCCCCCTGCTCTGCGCGGCGGCGGCGGCCCGGCCCGGGGCAGGCTGAGCACAGGGGGTGGCCGCTGCGCCTCCGGGCCCCTTCCAGTGTCGGAAACAGGCTCCTGAGGGGCAGAGGGCGCGGCCCCGGGAGCACCCTCTGAGTGGGAGGCCCCGAATCCGGCCCCTCGTGGTGCCCCAAAGGGAACAGAGCATCCCAAGGCCCTGCTCCTCTTCCTCGTGGCTGGGTCCCTCCGGCCTGCTCCCCCGATCTCCCTGGTGGGTCCTGGCCCAGACCGGCCCCGCCTTCCCCGAGTGCGAGCTCACCCGTCCCTCCCCCCCAGGCCCCTGGGGACGGGGGCTCCGACCCGGAGGGGTGACCCCAAGGACCAGGGAACCGCAAGGGGCCGGAGGTGACCCCTACAGCGTTCCGGGCCAGGGCCGGGAAGCTGGGCCCCAGACCCGCCCTCGCGCCCTGGCCCTGGGCCCGCCGCCTACCCCGCCTGCCTCAGCTTCCCGTTCTGTGAGTGAGCGGGAGAAGGGAGAGCAGAGCGCTCCGGCGCCCCAAACCCAAGCAGGCTCCGGGAAGCCCAGAGGACCGAGCAGCGGCAACAACGGAACCCAGAAGCGCAGAACTAAGAGGCTTGTCCTAGCGGGATTCGAACTCGGGGCCCGGAGCCGAGGCTTCCGCGTCAAAAGCGAAAAAGGGGAAACGGGGACGGGGAAGGCCGGTGGGAGGGGAAGGAAACGGCGCATTCGTGACTGAGGCTCGGAAAGAGCCGCAGTTTGGGGGGTGGCAGGAAGAAGCTGGCCCGGGGGGGGTGCCCAGGCCCCGGGGGGGGTGCGCTGTCCCAGCCGGGCCCGGGCCGCTCTCCGAGCCCCACGTGCCAGGGCCCCCAGGGAGCCGCCTGGTCGCTCGTACCTCCGGGCGCGCCCGCCGGCCCGCCCCACCCCGCACCCCCAGCCGCAGAGCTCCCGCCCGGGGCGCCGCCGTAGACACTCACGGGCTGCCCGGCGCACGCCTCGCTCCGCCTGCGGGCTGCCTCCGGCCGATGCCCCCGGGCTGCTTCGGACCCTCGGCGTCCGGGACCGGAGCGGGCCAGGCCGGAGCTGAGCCGCCCTCGGACTGCGGAGCACAAGCAGCTTCCCCCGCTTGCGTCACCCAATCACGAGGAGGAGGAGGAGGGCCCGGAGGAGGAGCAGGGCCCGGAGGGGGCGGAGCAGGGCCCGGAGGGGGCGGAGCAGGGCCCGGAGGGGGCGGAGCAGGGCCCGGAGGGGGCGGAGCAGGGCCCGGAGGGGGAGGAGCAGGGCCCGGAGGGGGAGGAGGATCGGCCGCGCTTTCCAAGGTCCTCCCGGCCTCCCTCTCAGGTGACCCCAGAGCCGTCCAGCCCGAGGGCTTCCCTCCCTCCCTCCTCCCTCCCGCCGAGTCCTCCCCGCCCGGCCGGCCCGTGCCCCCCACCCTTCCGACACCCCCTCGGAGCTGCTGCGGCCGCCCCGGCCCTCGGCATTTCTTGGGTATGGAGTCAGTCACGGGGAAGTCCTCCCTCTCCCCAGCCCCACCCCCTCCCCCGGGGCAGCAGAACCTGTTTGCTTTTTGGCTTCGAACCTCCGCGCCCAGGTCGGGCCGGGTACCCAGTAGGCGCCTAATGCTTGCGGACCGGTCACCATTTGGGTCCGGGCAGCCTTTTTTGGTTAATGGGATTGTCCCCTGTGATCACGGGAACACCACCACCATTGGGCGGGCGGCCGGCCGGGCCCTCCTTCCCGGAGACCCCCCCCCAGCCTCGGGCCCTCGGAGCCTCAGCTCATTCCTCTGCAGAGCGGGACCGAGGCGGGCAGCGCCCTCACCGGGAGCCGGAGGCGCCGGCAGAGAGTCCGCGGGAAGGTCCCGCAGAGGCCGCCGGCGTCGCCCAAGGGCGTGACTTGTCCCGGGTCAGGCAGCCCGAGAGCCGCGAAGCCCTGGCTCCCCGGGGCTAGTCCCACTGCCTCCCTTTGGCCAGAGAGGCCTCCTGAGTCAAGGGCGCGCCTCCTCCTCAGCTCCTGCATGCTAGGAGGCAGAGGGGCCCGACTTTGGGGAACTGGGGTGAGAAAACGGAGCGCCAGTAGGGACCGTCAGAGGGATAAGGAGGCGAGACTGCGCGGGGAAGGGAAGAGGGAGGAGGAAGGAGGAGGGAGGAGGGAGGGAGGAGAGAGGAAGGAGGAGGGAGGAGGGAGGAGGGAGGGAGGAAGGAGGAAGGAGGGAAGGAAGGAGGGGAGGGAGGAAGGGAGGAAGGAGGGAGGGAGGAGGGAAGGAAGGAAGGAGGGGGAGGGAGGAGGGAGGGAGGGGAGGGAGGGAGGGAGGGAGGAGGGAGGGAGGAGGGAGGAGGGAAGGAAGGAAGGAGGAGGGAAGGAAGGAGGAGGAGAAGGAGGAAGGAGGAGGGAGGAGGGAAGGAAGGAAGAGGGGAGGGAGGGAGGATGGAGGGAGGGAGAGGGAGAGGGAGGGAGGGAGGAGGGAGTGAGGAAGAGGAGGGAGAAGGAGGTGGAGGAAGGAGGAGGGAGGAGGAGGAGGGAGGGAGGAGAAGGAGGGAGGAGGGAGGAGGAAGGAAGGAGGGAGGAGGGAGGGAAGGAAGGAAGGAGGAAGGAGGGGGGAGGGAGGAGGGAGGAGGAGGGAGGAGAGGGAGGAGGGAAGGGAGGAGGAGGAAGGAAGAAGGAGGAAGGAGGGAGGAAGGAGGAAGGAGGGAGGAGGGAGGGAAGGAAGGAGGAAGGACCAGACTTGTATGAAGAAGGAGTGAGGAGGAAGGAGGGAGAGGGAAGGGAGGAAGGAGGAGGAGGAGGGAGGAAGGAAGGAAAGGAAGGGAGGGAGAGAGGAGGAGAAGGGGAGGGAAGTGAAGAGGAAGGAAAGAAGGAAGGAAGAAAGGAAGGAAAGGAAGGAAGAAAGGAAGGAAGGAAGGGAAGGAAGAAAAGGAAGGAAGGAAGGAAGGAAGAAAGAAAGAAAGAAAGGAGGGAGAAAAGGAGGGAGAAAAGGAGGGAGGGAGGGAAGCAAAGAGGGAGGGAAGGGAGGAAGGAATTCTATCTTTTATTTCTAATTTCAACAGCTCACTAAACAAATGCTGGCCAACCTCTGCATGTGACTGCAGTCACGAGCCAGGCAAAGGTGGGTACACAGATAAGCATTAACGGGCCCATGCTCTTGTGGGAAAGATTAGGCCCGACAGGGGAAAAGTAACCCCCTGCACACCCAGGCTGTGATCACTGGGCCATTGGCTTGCTCTGCTTCCTTACCGGGGAAAGCCCTCTGGGGGGAGAAAGATCCAGAAATAGCCGATGTCCAAACACAAGGCAGAGCACAAGTGTAACAGCCCCAACTACTCGTTTTAAGGTCGTCCCCCACCTCCCACGTGCTCCTCTCTTCTCCCTTGAGCATCTCTTCTCAGGGCGTCCATTTTCCACCACAGAGGGGCCTAATCCTGTTTCCCTTCCTCCCAGACAGAGCTTCAGAGTCAGATCCGGGTGGGAATCTCAGTCCTGCTCTGTCTGGATTTCAGTTTCTTCATCTTTAACGTGTTCCACTTAGAACAGCAATTTTTCCACTTGGGGCAGACACGCCTCGGGGTAGGGGAGCGGCTGGGCAGGGAGCGCCCCACTCCCATCTGTTGTTGCTCAACTCTGTTTTGATGTCCTGGATCCACCTCTGGTCAAACTGGATGGTCTCCTGTCCCCAAGGAAGCTCATTCAGTGGGAGGGTAGCAAGTTGTTCACACTAAATTATGCAGAATAAACAAGGCACCAACTGCTGGGAGAGATGAAGTGAGATCTGGCTCTGGAGGTATCTCAGGGGATCACTGAAGGGATCACAAGGGAGGGGCGCTGAAGGGATCACAAGGGGGGGCACTGAAGGGATCACAAGGAGGGGCACTGAAGGGATCACAAAGGGGAGCAGCGTCTCAAGTTCTGGGACGAGCAGAAGGGAGCTAATGCCCTTGGAGCAGCCAGCTGGACTGGAAAGAGAAGGAAGGAAGCACAAACGCAGCCACCTGAAACCCAAACTCTCACAAGAGAGACTCGGATTCCTGTAAAACCAATTTGCTTTTCCCCTTGTGTCTCTGAATGTGAACAATCTTACTGTATTTGATTTCACAGATGAGGAACCAGAGTTCACACAGGCCGGGGTCACACAGCCAGCAGGAGTCTGAGACAGACACCTCAATGGTTCCAATGTCCACCTAATTGCCTGCACTTAAAAAGAAAGCAAGCTCTACACAATAGGAAAAATTCACAGTTTCACATACAATTTGCTTTTTTATGTTCTATTTTATATATAATAATAATAGCCAGTATTTATAGAAGGGCTTAAGATCATCAAAGCACTTTCCAACTATCACCTCATTTGATGGAAATACTCATGACTTGGTGTTTGTTCTGTTTGGAATTTTAACAAAAAGAAAATTAAAAGAAAACTAAAAGAATGGAGAGTCTGTGTCCACGGGAAATATCATCAATGTCTCTCATGGGTGGCAGTTGCCTGGGCACACCCTTGCCTACCTACCATCCTACTCTATGATCCAACCAGTGGCAGAGCATCCCAACCCAGGGGGCAATCTGGAGCCAGAGTCTAGAGATTTCCTCAAGTGTCTCAATAAAGGGAGACAAGAAAAGAGGTTCACATCACTTTGGACAAGCAAATGTTATTGTGATTCTTGGGTCTATGGATTGCCAGCCTACAGGTGGGCCTGGAAGGAAGGCGAGGAGAACTGATGAACTGGGGAATTCCGCATCCTCCCATCATGTGTCCGCAGCATCGTGGGGATGTCAGGGTTTCCCTGGTAACTCCTCTTAACTGCCGCTTGTTGCCCACCAGCAACGGGCCCGGCACAGCTGGAAAATGCTTCTCTGAGGCTGGCCGAAGAGAGAAATGTCCCGAGCGGCAGAGATTTACTTGCTCCATAAACACTTTAGTGGATCCTTTTAAATGCCGGATCTTGTATATGTCAGTCAGGGGAAAAATAATCACTCACCAGGAAAGGGGAGAGAGGGAAGGCGTCCTTTGCCTGGCAGGGGTGGGGCGTTTGCCTGCCGGGAATTCAGGTTTGGAACCAGCAATCCTGGATTCAGATCCTGACTTCTGTGCTTACTTGCTGACTAGCTGCTTAATCTCGAGCAAGTCCAGCGTAGACTCCTTGGGGACAAGTAGGTTTTCCAATTCTGTCTGCCTGAAATCAGTGCCTGGAATGTCATGTCCTGGAGGAAGAACGTGTATTAAATTGGATTAAATCATTGAAGCTAGAGCTGGTCTGTTTTCTCTTCTCCAAAATGAGACCCTCGATGGCCTCTGGATGTCCTCCACCTTCACCTCTTCTTCCTTAGACCCCAAGCTCCCTTGCAAGGCCCATTTCACGTGTTGCCTCCTACAGGTGACTTTTTCTGATTGCCCAGGGGTTAATGCACTGTGCATTCCTTTACACAAAATTAAAATGGGGAAAATAGATTGAGATCCAGGAGGTACCTCAGAGACCAGTTATTCCACGCCTTTATGTTACAGGGGGAAAAAGAAAAACAACTAAAAATGAGATACAGATGAGGAAAGTGGAACCTTAGAGCCCAACTCTACAGATGGGGAAACTGAGGTAGAAAGTGAGTAGGTGATTAGGTCCATGGTCACAAACCTTGTAAGTGGCCGAGACAAATTGAGAACCCAGAAGTCAAAATCTGTGCTCTTTCCACTCTCCAAAAGCTAAAGCCTGTGTTTTTTTCATCTCCCACATTAAAATTTGAATTGCTTTGAATCTGACACTCTGGATAGAAAACTGGACTGAATCAGAAACCCTGAATTTTACCTCAGAAACCTACTAGTTTTGTGTGACCCTGTTGTGACCACTTAATCTCTCTTTGCCTCAATTTCTTCATCTGCAAAATGTAAACAATAATAAGATCTAAGATTTGCATAGTACTTTGCAAACCTTAAATCTTAAATGCTATTTTTATTATTTTCATTATTCCTTATCTTGCACGTGAACATTTTGTGTTTTTACTAATAAATTGAAAGCCTTTTGAATGCTGGGATGATTTCCTTCCTGCCTTTGTAAGTAAAGCACCTGTAGGTGTTGTTGAATTATTGTTGAATGATCAGCTGATGAAACCATTTTGCAGATAGCCATTTTTAAAACTTTTATTTATTTATTTATTTGCTGAGGCAATTGGGATTAAGTGACTTGCCCAGGGTCACACAGCTAGGAAGTATTAAGTGTCAGAGATGAGATTTGAACTCAGGTCCTCCCGACTTCAAAGCTGGTGCTCTATCCACTGCGGCACATAGCTGCCCCCTTTATTTTTTTTAAATAAAGCGTTTTATTTTCAAAACATATGCACAGATAATTTGACAACATTGACCTTACATAGCCCTGTGCTTCAGGTTTTCTCCTCCTTCCTCTCACACCCCAGCTGGCAAGCAATCCAATAGATGTTAAAATATATGTTAAATCCAACATGTATAAGCATATTTATAAAACCCTTTTGCTGAACAAGAGAAATCAGGTAAGAAAAAGAAAGTAATCCAAGTGAACAACAATAAAAAGAGTGAGAATGCTATGCTGTGATCCACACTCAGTTCCCACAATCCTCTCTGTCTGGGTGTGGATGGCTCTCTTCATCATGAGATTACTAGAACTGGTCTGAATCATCTCATTGTTGAGGTGAGCCAGGGCCATCAGAATTGATCATCACATAATCTTGTTGCTGTGTACAATATTATCTCCTGGTCCTGCTCATTTCACTCAGCATCAGTTCTTGTCTGTCTCTGAAATCATCCTGCTGGTCATTTCTTACAGAACAATAATATTCCATAACATTCATATACCACAATTTACTCAGCCATTCTCCAAATGATGGGCATCCACTCAGTTTCCAGTTTCTGGCCACTACAAACAGGGCTGCCACAAACAGGTCCCTTTCCCTTCTTTAGTATCTTTTTGGGATATAAGCCCATAGAGACACTGCTAGGTCAAAGGGTATGCACAGTTTGATAGCCCTTTGGGCATAGTTCCAAACTGTTCTTCAGAATGGTTGGATCTGTTCACAACTCCACCAACAATGCATCAGTGTCCCAGTTTTCCCACATCCCCTCCAATATTTGTTATTATCTTTCCCTGTCATCTTAGCCAATCTGACAGGTGTGTAGTGGTATCTCAGAGTTGTCTTAATTTGCATTTCTCTGATCAATAGTGATTTGGAACATTCTTTCATATGATTAGAAATAGTTTTAATTTCTTCATCTGAAAATTGTCTGTTCATATCCTTTGACCATTTATCAGTTGAAGACTGGCTTGTCTTATAAATTTGAGTCAATTCTCTCTATATTTTAGAAATGAGGCCTTTATCAGAACCCTTAAATGTAAAAATGATTTCCCAATTTTTTGCTTCCCTTCTGATCTTGTCTGCACAAAACCTTTTTAACTTAATATAATCAAAATTATCTACCTGGTGTTCAATGATGAGTTCCAGTTTTTCTTTAGGCACAAATTCCTTTCTTCTCCACAGAGCAGAAAGCCGTTATTAAAGTACACTGTTTCCCTTTATTTGTTCTTGCCCTTCTCAAATGATCTTGCATTGACATATCTACTCCAGCAGAATGTAATTGATGACAAAATTATTTAGTAGATTTAAGTTAGGTTTTTTTTTTTTGAGACTTCCAGCCCAATAATGTGAGTTTAATAAATATTGGTGGAGTGGAATGGCCTTCTAGTTATACATCCTATGATCCCCTGACTCCTGTTCCCAAGGGATGTGGGAAAGGGAAGTCTTTCTCATTCCTTTTAATCCTGAAAGGCAGGGGTCTCACCTGCCTGCTGCCTTCCTTGGCCATCTCCTCTAGGAGAGTGTGGCTACTTATGTGGTCAGGGCTTATAAAAAGCACTTCCCAGGGTCTCTTCTCTCCTGGAGGGTTTGCAATAGCTTGTGGAGGGGCCTGGATTGCCCTTCGTCATCGAAAAGGGGATTCTCACCATGTGTTTGGGCATATGATGCTGACCTGTGTCCCCAGATGTTGCTGATCCATTCCCTTTGGCTATTCAGAGAGCAGTTTAAAGAGAACTCAGAGCAAAGTGATTTATCAAGAGAGTTTTGTAGGATTTTGGTGCTGAAGAGAGGGGAGACACAGAAGACTGTGTCTGCCAGGCTGCTTCGCCTGGTATTAAGTCCGAAGGAAGGGGTCAGCCGCCAAATGCTCCACGAGCAAAGACTTGGAGCTGGGGGCAAGTCCAAAGGATTCGTCCTGCAGAGAAGAAAACCGCGTGCCGGTGGTTTGCCCAAAGTCCTGTGGACAGTGAACAAGTCAGAATTTGAATCCGGATTCTTTGAGTCCCAACCCATGAAATACAAATGACTAAACTCTTTGCTACATGACATCGCTTTTTCTAAAGAAGAGGAATCCAGCCTTGTTCTCCATATTTCTGGCCTTTTCAGTTTGCCCAAAGTAGTGACACTGAGACTAATATGAATGAGTTTTTAAAGTATGTATTATTTATGCATCATGTATGTGCAAACATATATATATATATATATATACATAGATTTATATCCATAATATATGTATGTATACATAATGTATAGAATAATTATAAATGAATCATGTAAAATTATTAAATTATCCAATGTATATTATAGAAATTATGGTGTTTAATATTCCTATAATACTTGAAAGTTGGCAAAACACCACATAATTTGATTTTTACAGGAACCTTGTGAAGAAGGTACTAATATTCCCATTTTACTGATGGGGAAACGAAGACTGAGAGGTTAAGTGATTTACCCAGACCCACACAGTTAATATCTGAAGCAGGAAGACCTCTGGTCTCTTCACATTGGACAAACATTGGAAGCAGTATGGCTTAATGAATTTGGAATTAGGAAAGACTGGGACTCAGCCCTGTATTCAGCATTTATTAAATTCCTGATCCACAAATGACCACCTTTAGGACCATCAGTTTCAAGTCTAAAACATTGGAAATAATAATTATTTCTTTGATCAGATAAGAAGCATATGGAAAATGCTTCTAAAACTTTCAAATGCTATAGAAATGCTGCTTCTGATTATCATAGTTGCATTTAGGGCCAGGAGGGAGAGTAGAGTCATGTAGCACAAAGGATGGATGAAGAAACTGGGTTTGAGAATTGGAAAATGACTTGACAAGTAACGGAACTGAGATTGGAACCCATGACCTTTGACTCCCAAGCCCCCATACGGGTCCTGTGAGACTGACCCATCCCACTGGCCAGAAATAAGAGGGTCCCGTGGCCCAGCTGAGACCTCCAGGCGTCCCTTTCTCCCTCATTCTGCTTTTTCCCCACAGAGAACATAACGATCTAGTTTGAAATGTCAGGGCAAGTGGGATCAGGACAGGTCGTCCTTAGAGATGGGGAGCAGATCAAGCCTCTAGAAGGACCTCCCTGAGTGAGGAAGTTTCCTCTTCTAAGACAGATCCGAATTCTCCTCAAGGTTCTTAGAGAACTGCCCCAAGCACCAAGCCGAGAAGTCACAGGCTCCAAGTCCAGAAGTTTTAGGGATGACACTCGAACCCTGCTCTTCTGACTCAGGGACACCAAGGGCAGTATTCACCGATTCTTTCGTTTACCAAAATGTTGCTTTTTCAGGATTTCAATGTTCACTTCTCCATGTTTTAATAATGCCCTCAACCTAATAATTAAACTGCATTGATTGGCTTGTCAGTTCTCCTTTGGAGCCATGAGATCAATGTTCATCCCAAAACTACCAGGCTTTTGTTATTTCATCAAAGCCGCTCCAGAGCAAAGCTCCTTAAACTGTGGGTCCCCTCCAGCTGAATGTGGGGGGTGGTGACGCTGTGAGTTATTATCAGTTAATATTTGATTTGTACCCAGATACCTGGAGCCAGGGGCAGAAAGTGGGAAAAGTCCTGCTCTAGGCTGTGAAACCCAAGCCGGCCCTGAGCTCTGTTCTGGATTCTGCTTGGGATTAACACGGCCATGGATAAGGAATCACACATCTCAGCTCCCCAGGACGGGATGCTGAGAGCCCGCTGGATTCATTCACCCTAACTGTACAGACAAGGAACCCAGGGGAGTCTTATCTTGAGGTCACCTAGCTGGGAAGGGCCAGAGCCTGTCCCCCAGTTCAGCCTTCGGCCCCTTGGTTTACAAAAGACAGAGTGACTCTCCAGAGAGGTCAGATAATCCCCCCAAGGTCACTCAGGAGCAAATAGCAACGCCATCTAGGACCCGTGCTGGGGATCCCAACACGAGACTCTGCCCGTGGCATCCCCTGCTCTCGTGTCCACAATGTCCCCGTTTGTGAAGGATCTGGTGACTTCTGTCGGGACATCTGCACTGAAGGCCCATTTGTTCTGGTTGGGTTTCCCCTTTTGAGGTCTCTAAATTCCAATTTTTAAAAATGTGTTTAATGGTATGAACTCATAAAGATGCTTTGCTTAGTATGTGAAATGCTTCTATTTCCTGGAGTCACTTGCTCAGAGCACTGAATGCAATTAAGATCTCTATTTCTCTCTTTCTCTCCCTTCTTCTCTCTCTCTCTCTCTCTCTCTCTCTCTCTCTCTCTCTCTCTCTCTCTCTCTCTCTCTTTCTCTCCTTCTCCTTCTCCCTCTCCATCTCCATCTCCGTCTCTGTCTCTGTCTTTCTTTCTCTCTGTCTCTCTGTCTCTGTCTCTTTCTCTCTCTGTCTGTCTCTCTCTGTCTCTCTGTTTCTGTCTCTTTCTCTCTCTGTCTCTGTCTCTCTCTGTCTCTCTCTCTGTCTCTGTCTCTCTCTGTCTCTGTCTCTATGTCTCTCTCTCTGTTTGTCTCTGTCTCTCTCTGTCTCTGTCTCTGTCTCTATGTCTCTCTCTGTCTCTGTCTCTCTGTCTCTCTCTCTCTTCTTTCTCTGTCTTCTGTCTCTATCTCTATCTCTGTCTCTCTCTCTCTTCTCTCTCTTCTCTATCTCTGTCTCTCTTTCTCTATCTGTCTCTGTCTCTCTCATTCTTTCTCTTCTCATCTCTGTCTCTCTGCTCTCTTCTCTTCTCTATCATCTCATCTCTATTCTCTCTCTCTCTATCTCTCTTCTCTGTCTCTGTCTCTTCTCTCTCTTCTCTCTCTCTCTATTCTCTCTCTGTCTCTCTCTTTCTTTCTCTCTCTGTCTCTCTTCTCTCTCTTCTCTATCTCTCCATCTCTTTCTCTATCTATCTCTGATCTCATCTCTCTATCTCTCTATCTCTTCTCTATCTCTTATCTCTATCTTCTCTCTCTCGTCTCTCTTTCTCTCTGTCTCATCTCTTCCTTCACTCTCTTCCTCTCTACTCTCTCTCTACTGCTCTTCCTCCACTGCTTCTCTAATCTTGTCTGGACGTCTGAAGAGAGTCCTCACTGAGGATAAACTTGAAAGTACTCACCTACTCTTTCCATCGAAATCTATCATGCTTTATGTCCATCTACTGTATCTCTTTCTCTTTCTCATCTCATTGTCAGACAAACTCTGGACTATTGATAACTTCTAATCTAGACTCCCCAAGCATTAGACCTAAGGAAAGGAAGCCTCTAGGTCAACATAAGCTAGACTTCTCATATGTGGATAACACTGCTTTCCTAGAGAATTTGATTAATCTACATGCATTTATTAAGCTCCATGTACATAGGTATCCAAATACCTTAGCACAAAAGGATTCAGAGGCATTATTCAACCCCTTATGAAACTAAGGCCCAGGAAGAGGCTTATAAGAACTTTATTCTGAGGAGACGTGCCCATCACACACTAGGAAAGCTGGAGTAAGGAGCCTCCAGGGGTAATGACTATAAGGACAGCACTTCCTACTATGTAGTAAGTTTCTTAGAAATGATCAGACCAAGCAATATTGGAATACGTGAATAGGATCCAGAAACTTAGCCCGAATGGATCAGAGTTAGTTTCCAACCCTTAGACTGAAAACCTCGAGGCCAGTTTGTGAGTATGGAGCCCAAATTATGATCAATTAATTTATAATATTTATATAAGAAGAGATTCAGTTATTCATAAGGTTTGCACTAAGACCCTGGCTAGATTTAGAATAAGGAAGCCTCTAAAATGCAGGGTATATTAGATTAAAAAATAGAACCAAATCGACTGAGCATCATGATAGTAATCGGATCAATGGACTGAGCTCAGGCCACACTGCAGGATATTTGAAGGGATACAGGGGGCAGGGCTGCCCCACCCCCTCAGGAAAGCATGCGTTGTACTCCCCCGAGTACAAAAAAAGTACTCAGAGATACTGGAGTTATCTAATAAAGTCATAGGTTTTTAATAAGAGTAATAAGGGTTTAATTTGTTCTGCTATTAGCCTCCCTGGAGTATACAGCATGGATAATGAAGTCAGTGACCCAATAAGCAGTAAGAGATGCTGTGTGGTCACACGCTGACTCTCAGGATTGGGTTTTTTGCTTGCTTGCTATTAGTTTTTCCCATAATAGAAGACAAGCTCCACAAGGAGCTTGTACTGGTAATCAGAACCTCATTCTGTTCAAAGGCATCCATAAGAGTCACACGTTGGTTCGTGGCTTAACAAGGGGAGAGACTGTAGTTAGCTCCGGGTGCCAAATTCTAGGAAGGACAGAACTAAGGAAGGAGGATGGCGCAGGGAGGCGACTGGAGACCATCCCAGGTGAGGGATGATGCCTTTATATTGTTTGCCCCTTGCCTGGGATGCTCTGCCCATCCTCTTCCTCTTAGCATCCCTCCCTTGATTTGAAGCCAGCCAGGGCCCACCTTCTGCAGGGAGCCTCCAGCTAAGGGAGCGTTGCCCTCTTAGCCCTTGCCACCTACTCTGTATTTCTGGGGTGAGTACCCAGTGATTTATATGTTGCCTCTCACGTTAGAAGGAGAACTCCCTGAGACCCGAGATCATCTCTTTTCATTTTCTTTGTCTCCTTGGGGCTTAGTAAGAAGGATTCAAAGGTGGGTCTCGCACCCAGATTTTCCTTGCTTAGAAGTCCCTTGTATCCTCTAGACCCCATTTACCTCTTGATCTGAGGCTTATTCTGCTTGATCCTTGGGGAAAGAATGGGCCAAACAATGGGGAGAGAGTCAGAGGTAGATTTAGACTTGAGCTAAAGGGAAATTTCCTCACCCTTAGAGCCACCAGAATTGGAATGGGATGCCTTGGACATGGGGAGTTCTACGTCCTGGAAGTCTTCAGCTGGAGCCTGAACGGCCATTTGTAGGGATGCCTTAGAAGGAGTCTCATATCCATTGGGCTTGGATTAGAAAAGGGCTGAGGGTCCTTAGAGCTTAATTGGATTCTGAGCAGCCCTTTCCCAAGGACTTTGGGAAGAAGGTCCTCTCTGCTACTTAGGTTCTATTTCCCTTGCATTTAATCACAGGGGATTTGCTTTTCCAGCTCAGAACTGATGTTTTAACCATCTGAGTCATTGTCTGTGGGACCACTGTGGCCAGAACAATTCCCTGGGGTACTTGACCTCTAAGTGAAACCATCATAGTTGGGCATCCCTAATCCTAATCACTTTTCCACATTGGTTGCCAGGTGAAATCATGTTATAATGAATGTCAAGTTCAAATTCAACCTTAAAGGGAAAAAAACATCCTCACTAGAGATTTTGAGCAGTACTCTGAGGAAGGGGAGGCAGTTCTTGGTTTTGCTTTGGTGATGATAGTTAGCTTAATTGGATTCTAGGCTTAATCCCACATCCTGCCAATTTATTCTATTTTTATACATGGCCACTTCAATCTTGGATGGTTGGGGGAAGACTTAAGACCAACAAATCCTAAAAGTTACAATTACAAAAACATCTCTGTTAACAGCTTTCCTTGCATGGAGCAAAATTTGATTCTTCCATTTAAGTTTAGTTTTTAAAAGTGTATTATTATTATTTATTACAGAAATACTACTATTAATCTTCATTTCCATGAAAGTGTCACATGCAATTCCTATATTGCTGCTCAGTGGATATGTGCCGTATGATTTCAAATAATGCAACTACTCAAGAGGATTTGTTATTTAGACTAATTAGGACCTAACGATTTAATATAAAGAGAGAGTTTGCAGCTATTCTCTTCTCTCTAGCGTTCCCATTTGGAGGAGTCACTTACACCAAAAGTTCAGTTCTTTTAGAAATGGAAAAAAATGGGAAGTGTGACACGAATTTTCCATTAAAGTTTCTCTTGGGTACCTCATGAGGTGATGCTGCTGTCTCAAAGGCCATGGAGGCAGAGCAGTAAGTTCTGGCTGGTGTAGCCAAGTTACGGTGGCTACCAGCAATGAACTGGAGGCCGAGTCATCTGAGGTCCCGTCTAACTAAATTTGGAGGATCTTTACTCATTTGTCCACATGGGAATGAAATCTTGGCCACAACATGTTTTAATGACTGGCTTTGGGCAATGGAGGGTTTGCATCCAAGTTGCTAGAGGAGGCGCCTGTACCCACAGGATCCCCACTCTTTATAGGACTGAAGTAAATAGCCTTGCTGTGAAATTTGTGCCTTTGTCGACTTGTGCCACAAAACCCAGAGTGGAATCTGCCAAGGGTTTGCTCACAGTAATGACTGATCCCAAAAATACCCTCTCTGTTTTAAAAGTCCTTAGGAATGTCGGCGTTGAGAATACTCAACAATTGGGCAAAGCCTGTGTCTCCCAGGGCAGCGGCCACATGGCTGGCTCCACCATCCATGCGTTCATTCAGGGAGAATTTTCTAAAGTGCCTACCATGTGCCAGGCACTGTGCTGGGCGTTGCAAATGCCAAAGGCAAAAATCAATAAATAAAGTAGTCTCTGCCCTCAGGTGGATTACAATCAATCAATCCACAAGCAGTTATTCTGTGGGAGGGAGAATGCACTTAGAAAAGTGAATTTAGAGGTAACCCAGGGCAGTTCCAATGTCTTGTGATGGACAGAGCCACCTGCACCCAGAGAGAGGACTGTGGGGACTGAATGTGGATGACAACAGAGCATTTTCACCTTTTTGTTGTTTTTTTGCATTTTGTTTTCATTCTCGTTTTTTTTTTCTATTTTGATCTGATTTTTCTTATGCAGCACGATAATTGTGGAAATATGTATAGAAGAATTGCACATGTTTAATATATATTGGATTACTTGCTGTCTAGGGGAGGGAATGGAGGAGGGGGAAAGGAGGGAGAAAAATATTTGTAGTCTAAGGTTTTGCAAGGATGGGGGCTGAAAATTATCCATGTGTGTGTTTTTGAAAATAAAAAAAAACTTTAATTAAAAAGAGAGAGAAAAGTGAATTTAAAATAAATTTAAAGTAGGAAAAAGAAGTTTTGGCCTGCGGTAAGGGTTGGGGGAAGACAGCAGCAGCTGGGGGAACAGAACAGGCTAAACTTTCAGAGATATCAGTCATTTTGTCTGAAAGTAACTTCTCTCCGGAGTGATTTCAAGGCATTTTCCCCTGCTCAGGCATCTCTCCAAATATGAGATTTTTCTTACCTTTTCCACAATTCCTTTACTTCCTCACTCTCCTCCCTTTCCTTCCTGCCAGGCTGTTAAGTCTTCCTGTCCAAAGAGCTCACTCTTATAGGCAGCAGAGGTCCCCAGGACATCCCACCTTTTTATTTTTGATTAACCCCAGGACTCAAGATGAAGGGAAAAACCATTCTGTGATGCAATACAAATAACATCCCTCCTGACCCTTGTCCCCTGCCCGGCCACTTCATTCTGGGGAAAGCAAGACAAGAAAGGGGAAGAGGAGGAAAGAGAAAGAACAAAAGGAAGAGAGTGAAAAGGCTTATTTCCCCAATATCGGTTAGTCCACACTCCAGTCCATCTTGCATACTCTTTGCCAGATTGAACCTCCTCAGCCTTTGAACTCCATCCCGCCCCTGATCAAAGTGTCCCATTCAAGGTGTCCCATCCTCTCAAACTGGACTCAGCCAGAATAGAAGCATTATTTGTGCCTCAAAGCCAAGCACCCCCCCACCCCGTTCTGAGGAAGGTGACACCCTCCTGCTCACTCAGCTGCATCCTCTCTTCTTCCCCATCCAATCACTAACTGCTTCCTCCATCCCGCCCTCACAGCCTGCATCTCCCACCTTGTGTCTTGCATCTCTCTCTGAGCTCAGGCTCTCAGCACCTTTTGCCTAGAGGAGTGCAACAGTCCTAGTGATTTCCCTGTTTCCAGTATCTCCATTCTCCAATCCATCCTGTTACAGCCTCCGAGAAAGATTGCCAAAGCACAGAGAGGACCATGCAACTCTCCTGCTCAATGAGCCCCAGAGGCTCCCCACTGCCTCTGGGATAAAATGTGGGGCATTAAAGCCTTTCACAGCTGACTCCAGCCCCCTTTCTAGACTCATTTCCCATCGTTCAGCCTCCCAGATTCTCCCCTAAACTCAGCATCTTTGCACAGACTGGCCCACATACCTGGAATCCTTAGATTTATTCACGACTCAGCTCAAGTAGAACCTGAGAGGAGAAGCTTGTACTGACCTTAAACAATCTCATATTTACTTACCCAAGCACTACTGTGTGAGCTGCATAGCACAGTGGATAGAGCATCAGATTTAGAGTCAGGAAGGAAGGAAGGAAGGAAGGAAGGAAGGAAGGAAGGAAGGAAGGAAGGAAGGAAGGAAGGGAGGGAGGGAGGAAGGAAGAAAGGAAGGGAGAAAGGAAGGAAGGAAGGGAGGGAGAGAGGAAGGAAGGGAGGGAGGAAGGGAAAGGGAGGGAGGGAGGGAGGAAGGGAGGGAGGGAGGGAAAAAAAGAAAGGGGAGAGAAAAAAAATACAGAAAATGAAAAGGGAGGGAGGGAAAGAGGGAAGGGAAAGAAGGAAGGGAGATGCCCCTGGAAAGAAAAGACCTTTTAGGGCTTTAGATATTTCTGCAGCGTGAACACATCCTATCTTAATTTTAACCACCTTTCTCCATCTAGATATGATTATTTGTAGAATTAACAAATCCTACTTCTGACACTTACTAATAATGTGGTCTAGTTGGTAAGAGTGAGCCTTCTTCTCCCCTATACAATGGGCGTCTTCTGATTCTAGGTGTGTGATCCTGGACAAGTCACTTAATCTCAATTGTACAATGAAGAAAATAATCCCTTTTCCTCCTGTACCTGTCAGGGCTATAGGAAGGCTCAGAGGAGATAGCACTATGAATGTCAGTATCATTAAAGTCCTTGGGGCCTTAGGGAAACAAGGAGCCTTGTTTTCCTTTCTCCCCAGCACAGGCTGGCTAGCACCAGTGATGCTTACTAAATACCTTTCCTAAAAATAATGGTCCAAGAGGCACATTAGGACACTGAGGGAAATGAAATCATATGGGGCTGGGTTTTTATGTCTTCCTAATGGCCATAAGAAGAAATTGATTTCCTCTATAATAAACTGTGAGTTTTCCCCCTTCTCTTCAATTCTGTTTTATTTCTTCAATTTTCATTCTGGAAAGTCTATGCATTGTATTTACAGGACTTTCAGAAAGATACAGGAGCCAAAATATACAGCGGCACTAAAATGACTCCAGCACACAGATATTACTTGCCTGGTCGAGTTGGAAAAGACCAGTCCATCACTCAAGACCCTTTGGAAGCCTCCCTCTAACCTGCTCTCTGCTCAACAGCCTCCCCTTGGGTATGGGCTGACGGGACCCTTCCAGTTCTAATAAAGCCTTGCCTGAGCTGAGACTAAATCATGAATATGGTGGATTTCCCTCCCCCACCCCATCGTCCCAGCATGTCTCATAATGCAGAGTTGCAGTCCTTCAGTAGTTCACAAGAGGCTGTGCTGCACGGTGGTGAGAATCTTCAAGGCTTTTGGAATCGGGACAATCTCCATTCAAACCTTGCCTTCAACCCACAGTAGATGAATGATCTTGTATGAGGCGGGTGACCCATGAAGCTGCTGTGTGAAGAGCTGTGGTGACCAGCCTTGACCCTGGGAAAGAGGCAAAGAAATATTTTCTCCTTTGATGGAGGGAAATGATTGGTATGGAATACCTCCTTCATGAGCAGTCACTAGCGCCATATTGGTTGTTTTGCTTAGCAGATTTTCTTTATAACAAAGGAGAGCTCCTTCAATGACAGGGAGAAAGTTACTTTTGTATTTTTTTCCTTGAATATGACAGTAATATCATCATCATCACCATTACTATCATCATAACGATGACCATCATAACCATCACCATCATCTTTACCATAACCATTATCATCATAACCATCATCATCATCATCATCATCATCATCATCATCACCATCATCATCATAATCATCACCATCATCATCATCATCACCATAGCTAACATTTATTTAGCACCCATTATGTTCTAGACCCTGTGCTAAACATTTACAAATATGACTTCATTTGCATCTCACAACAACACTGGGAGGTAGGTGCTATTAGAAACTCAGCCAAATAGAGGTTAAGTGTTTCCTCCACACAGTATCACCCAGTTTGTATTTTAAAAAGTCATCAAAATTTTTTTCAAATAAGTAAACCCAAGGGTAGAGAAAGTTTGGCAACCTTCAACCCCAGAGACTCCCAATCTGTCACTGCTCATACACAATCGTGGTTTATAAAGTTGGTCCTAATATTTAGTAATAAAATTAGAAACCAGAATGCACCTGGATCACGCCTACTGGGGATGTTCTGGTCCTATGGATCTCAGATAATGATTAACTAGCCTCTTTAGGACTCGGCTGACCCATCTCCAAAATCGATGTGGTCCAATCCCAGATGCAAAACCAGTGAATGTGTATAGAAGTAAGAGATGAAAGGCTGTCAGTCTGGGGTCTGATCAAGAAGTCTGGAGTCAAGAGGCTGCAAATCATGCCTCAGCTCCGCCCCTGAGCAGAGGGGTGACTTTGGGCTGTGGTCCCAGGTTCCTCGCCCGTGAGGTTGGACCAGGGGGCTCTGAGTCCCCAGAACTAAGGTCTAACCCATGCTACCTCAGTCACGTAAGGTCCCCGGCCTGACATGTACAAACCTGCCCTTACATTATTCTTGCTGCTGTGACTGGAATACCAACGACTCCCAGAAGCCCCCAGTGGACTTGACAGGCACAGGAAGAATAATTTCATTTGCTTCAGTTATTCCACGGGGAGTCAACCGATATAATGGACGGGTCATGAAACAGAAGGGAGTGGGGCTCCAGCCCTGGGCTGACTGACCCAGGAGCCCCTAATTAACTGAGGTGGAATTCGAGGGCTACTGGGATCTGCCGAGAATTTTCAGTAAGCAGCCTCAGACTTGTACCAAGTACCTACTGTGTGCGTGTGGCTTTACATTCAAAGCTTTTTAGCCCTGTTTATTTAATGGGGATAAGGGGGGGGAGGACTCTGAAACACATTATTAAATTAAAAAAAATACTTCCTGGAAACCAAATCCCATCATATACAGCAGGTAGAGAGGCTGGATGAAGACATCTGAAACAACCAAGAGGTCCACGCTGATTCAATAGTTTCCCAAGCTATTTGCAGAAGCCAAACTTCATTCAGACCAATGCTGGGATTGTTCTAGATTTTTTCTCAGATCTTCTCTCCAGAACCTGCTCTTGGAAGCACAGATTGGAATTGGGACCATTTAAAGGTCACCTTCTCCCATACTTTCTGGTACCAAAGTCATGGGTAGGAAGGAGCTGCCGCCCTGTTTCCCAATCTAGACGGATGCTGGTTGAGCTTCCACCATTGGGTGGGAAGATCATTTGGGAGAGTGGGAGAAGCAAACTAGGGTTAAATTTCCACAGAAATTTAATTAACTAATAATTAAAATAATAATTAATTAATAATAAAATTTAAAATAATACTTAATAATACAATAATTAATAAAATAATAACAATTAATTAAAATTCAATTCCTCAGAAACCAGGAGCAGACAATGAGAATCGCTGAAAAGCTGAGTTTCCACAGAATGTTGCAAGCCTCAAGGGAATGTAAGATAATGGGTATCTCTGACCAATGAGCTTTCCGGAGAAGAGACTCACTTGCCTTCAAACTTTTGATAAAGATGTCTAGGCTAGAAACTGGCTTCAACTGACTGGGTTCAAGGACACGAAAAAGGCTTTTCTTGCTCGTGCTCGCCTAATAAGCCTCGTCCATGTAAGGAGACCCAGCCTGATAGAAGCAGAACCTCATTAACAGAACATGGGATGTGTGATGAGGGAGGGGGACATGTTTAGGAGCAGCATGTGAGAAATGATGTCTTCCTAAAGGGAACTGAACAATACATTTTGGGAGGAGGGAACTACCCGAGCTAACAGCATAAAGCTTCTGTACCTAGGGCTCCCCGTTCCCATCAGAGGGACAGAGCCCGCTTCTGGCCAGAAACGGCCAATTCCTCTGGACTTTCTCTCCGACTTTCAGAGTCAGCTTGTTTCTAACGAGACAGGGAGAAAGAACATAATGCTGGTGGGCCACTGATTTGGGAGAAATGCAGACAGCAGGGGATGAACCCTTCACAATGGCTCTCATAGGAGGAGTCCTGGGCTGTCCTCCCTGCCGGTCAGGGTTGTGGCCAGTGAGGGACGGCCACAGGGGGTCATGTCCTGTGCTGCAGTCCCATGTTGACTTCTGTGTCTGCATATGTCCTCAATCAATCCATGCTCCCATCTCTAATAGTCACTGACTCTGTGACTCTGAGTCTCTGCATCTGTATAATGGGCATAACGCTGAGCATGGAGGATTGTTGTGAGGATTAGATGAGAGCAAACTTTAAAGCGCTGCTGAAATGTTACTGGTGATTGTCACATTATCCCATCTACTGCACAGGGTCATGGAAATCGCATGAGAGCCCACTGCAAGCCTTAAAGGACCTCCTTAAAATCAGCTCTTCTTTGGCCTAGTCATTGCTGGGGGGTCTGGAACAGCCAAAACACATGAAATGATTTCATTAAGCAGCAGGTGTCCCGTGGAGCTTGTGTATTTATTTTTTATAATACACTTATTTTACTTATTTTACAAATATTATTTTACAAAATACTCAATTTGATCTTACACATTGAAAGTACAGAGGGAATATGGATGGCTTTTTGATGCTTCTTGCAAGTTTATTAACTTGTTGTTGGTATATGTTTCAGTTACATGTGTAGGTTATGATCTTCCAAGTCTCTATTAGTGGGTGCTGTGATTTCTTCGTTATCCCGAGAAATTAATTTCTGCATAACAAACTTAGGCCATCGCATATTTCATCATCCTTCCTCTTTATAAGCATTAAGCTTACTTACACAGCTGAGGATTTGCTTGATCCCTAGTTATTTGCTTTTTTTTTCTTTTCAGGTTATTCTTCTTCCCTATAGGAATTAAGAAAACATCACTGAGAAAGAAGTTGTCCCTTAATTAATTATGCAA
Organism: Sarcophilus harrisii; assembly: GCF_902635505.1. Taxonomy (NCBI): domain Eukaryota; kingdom Metazoa; phylum Chordata; class Mammalia; order Dasyuromorphia; family Dasyuridae; genus Sarcophilus; species Sarcophilus harrisii. Next base: position 270,619,173 of record NC_045430.1, on the reverse strand, counting down.
ATTTTTCACTTCTCTCAATCCATACATTATTGCTCCTCTTGTCCTTGTAAAACATCTTAAAGCTGGTGAATTCCCTTTTTTTCCAGTTTACTAGTCCCTCCTTTGCTTCTCAATTTGACAGAAACTACCTTAACACACTGACATTTACCCAGAGAGTTTTTAAATGTTTGTCTTGTCTGTGAAAATAAAAATTTTGTAAATGATTAGATAAATCATCCTAAGTAAGTGCCTTTCTCTAGATCAGGAAGGATGATGGGATATATAGAACTGAAAAATTCAGAGGTGGACAGGAGGGAGATTGAGACAGTTCTTGGACTGTGTTTTCAGCACTTTGTACCCTGGAGATTAAAAAGAGTCATTAACTGTTTTATAATTTGAGAAATAACATTCATCAATCATCTGACTAGCTTCAGTTAATGAAGTTACAAATATGAGCTGTAATGGGGCTAGTTGCTGCTGTGAGATAGTGATAGGATGTCTGAGGAAGGGAGGGGGGAAGAAGAGGAGGAGGAGGAACAGCCTTGATGAGGTCCATGAGACAACAGGTGGGAAATCTATTGTTAACAAGGTGGAAAGTTACTTGTACCTTTGGATCTCACTGATTGTGATCTGGCAGAATGGAAGGGCATGGAGGGCAGGTACCATTTGATTTGGGTCTTTGTATTGCTAGAACCAGCATGATGCCATATATAAAGTGGGAAAAATCTAGACCATAAAGCCATTTACTGTATTTTCATTAAAGCCAAGGTTGCATTTCTCCTGACCCGATGGGCTATATTGTGTATTAAAGGATTGTTGTATTGCTGAGTTGTTTTTTTTCTAAATCTACCTTCCCATTCTCTCTGGCCACTCAGCTCTCTGCCCAGATGCTCTCAGCACCGACTTGCCTCTGATAACCCAAGACCCTGGATCTCCTTTGCCGGCTCCTCCAGAGGCTCAGCTCCAACAGAGGCTGACCCCCTCGAAACTGGCGCTCCCCCCCAAGGTCCAGCTGGATGTTGGTGACTGAGCATATTTGTGTTCCTCCTTTGTTTTCTACAAGACCAGAGACATCACAGGAGGAGTCTTGACTTGTGAGGGAAGCAGATTTAAAGGAGGCAGAGAAGCCCAAAGTCCAAGCCTCCATCTCACTCCCAGAGACATCAAGATCCAGTGACAAGATGAAAGTCAAGATGACCGGAGATGGCCGGGGGGCAATGGACAGCCTTGGTGTTTTCCATGTTGTCTCACCCAAGCTCTATGGGCTCCCCAGGCCCTGCCTCAGCCGCTTTTATGTGTTGGAACAAATTGTTCTCAGCCTTCACATCCTTGCATAGAAACCCCAGCTCAGCGGCAGGTTTGGGGGCCATCAGGTACCCTCAGCCTGGTTTTCTGCCAAGATTTTTGCCCAGAGCGTGGCTACTGGTCATGCTATAGTTTCTGGAAGCCACAGGTGGGAGTTCAACTAGCCCCTCTACTGCAATCCCAGCTGTTCCCACCCTCTTCCTCCGGAGCTCAGAGTTTAAAGGGTTTCCCTGAAGTCAGACATCAGGGGAAGCAGGGATTGCATGGTTTCAAACCCACCATCCTAACCATGGCGCCCCATCTCTAGACCTGCCTCTGTCCTTGGGAGTGGGAGACATGGGGGGAAGCACAGCAGCCGGCCCCAGAAGGCTTCTAGGAAGGGCAGAAGAAGAGATTAAAGATAGATCCATCACTTGGCGTGGCGGCCTCCAAGGGCACCCATAAGCACATTTGCTACATTTTCAGTGCCAGCCCTGGGGAAATGCCAGTTCTACAGGGATTTTGAAGAGGGTGAGTCCTTGGGGATAAAAAAAATAAACTAAATGGGTTTTCTTGCGAGGGGCCCCGTTATCCTCGGGGGATGACAGGGTAGGGAGCACTGTCACTGAGGAGGAGGCTCCTGCCACACAAACAGCAATTTTAGCTTCCACATAGTTAGAGCTGGCAGGAAGGTGAGGGTTTTCCCCTGGAGCATTTTTGTGGTGTGAAGGTCTTTTTTTTTTCCTAGTATAAATAATGTGTTCCTACTCCATCTGAGCTGAAAATCCCTTTTCTAATCTCCTTTCTGATTGAGAAATGATGGAGTGGATTTGTAGAGAAACATATGCTTCTATGACAGCTGCCCTCTTGGGGGGGAACGCTGCAGGGAAGGCGTGGATAGGACCCGTTGCTGTTCTTGGAATTATTTCAATATCTTTTGGGTTTTTTGTCACCTTTTCTCAAGAGAACACATTGCTCCTCGTTTTCTAAGCAGGGACCAAGTTCTTTGAACAAAAACCAGAGAAACAACAGTGGGGGCAGATGGGAAAAGTAAGCTTAGGGCAATACCCCCATGCCTGCCCAAGCACCAAAAGCAGGGAGAGGGTATTGATAGCTTTGAGTCAAATAGGGAGAAGTGACTTGGCCAGGGTCACGCAGCTAGAAAGTGTCTGAGGCCAGAATGGAACTTACGAAAATGAGTGTTCCTGACTCTGGGCTTGACACACTATCCCCTGTACCACCTCATTGCCACAAGGACCTTAAGGATCAACAAATGCAATTCCCTTTTTTTGTGCACCAGAGAAGCAAGGCGTAGCCAGGGGAATTTGTCCAAGATCCCCACGTAAAGAAAATGACCAAAATGGAGCTGGGGACCCTGTTCATTTTTTAAGACTCAGAGAATTTCAGATTTTTAATTAAAAGGGATCTAATATAACCACTTCATTTTACAACTGAGAAAACAGATGCAGAAAGTCTGCAGAAGATGTTAGAATTAGGATTTGAATCTAGGTCTTTTCAGCTATAAATGTAAAACAATTTCCTGAGCACCCTGCTGCCACATCCAATATTAAAGAGCTCGGGTCAGGGACCAAGTTTAATTTTTAACAATAAATTTCACTTAATAATAATATTCTTAATTTACTACATAAATTATACTTCAGCTGAGAGATAGATGATAATGAAAATTTATTCAAGAGGCAAAGATGTAGGATGTATTTAAAATGTTATAACAATAGTAAAGCAATGGTAAAATGAATTGCTGGTCTGTGGGAAGAATAAGACCAAACAAATCACATCTCAGTATTTGTAGAGGAAATAAAATCTATCTTGAATAGCTTGATACTTTTAAATAGATGAGAATAAGTAGGAAAAATATTAATCATCCCTCCCCAACCTTAAATGTCTATAGTGAATACTTAAACTTCAACCAATCAGTCAGTCAATAAACATTTATTAAATACCAGATATTGAAGTTTTTTCAAATATAAAAACTTTAATCTTTGCCAAAATAATAATTTCAAATTTACATTTTTATTTTTATTATTTTTATATCTTCTCTAAAAGGCCTCCAAACCCTATCATGAATCATAACCAGTCAACTCTCTCAGGAACGTCACATTCAATCTAAACTTAATCTCTCTTTACATTTTTTAATCTGTCCCTCTCATGATTGCCCTGCCCCTCAGAACAATTTTTTTTAATGAAAGGAAAATCCTTAATACATAGATGCATCGTCAACTAAAACTTATTTCTCCATTGGTCATTTTGAAAAATGTCTCATAAGGCATTTTAAGTTCATCACCCTTCTGATGGGTATCGAATAGCCCGGTTCATCTTTATTCTTTTGGATTTGTAGTTTATCATTGTATTGATCAGAGATGTCTAGTCATTCAAAATTGTGTTTTTCAATGATATTATTATTATATACACTCTTCCTCTAATTCTACTCATTTCAATCTGTGTTAATTCATAGAGATCTTTCCAGTTTCCTTTAAAACTCTATTTGGAAATTTGGATCTTACAAAAATGAATGTTGAAAACTATCTTTACGTATATTGGGGAAAATAAGACTATTGAGAAAAAAATTCTGGTCATTTCTTATGGCACGAGAGTATTCCATTATATATACCTAAGGAAATTTGTCCAGGCATTCCCCAGTAGAAGGATAATTCCTTACTTTCCATTGTTTGCCGCTTGTACATATAGGTCCTTTTCCTCTTTGTTTGATTTCTTTGGGCTATAGCTCCCGCAATGCTATTGTTGGGTCAAAGGATACACACATTTTAGTAACCCTGGGGGGCATTGCTCCAAATCACACTCCAGAACCTACAAAACAATTTACAGGTCTACCAACAGGAGCACTCTTGGGTCTATTTTCCCTCAGTTTCTCCAACATTTATCATTTTCCTCTGTTAATCTGATGAGAATAGGGTAGAAACTCAATTGCTTTAATTTTCATTTCTCCAAATATTAATAATTTGGGGCATTTCTTCACATGTTGGTATTATTTATTTATTAGTATTTGTTATTATCATTATTATTAATTATTTAGGACACTTTCAGTGTTTATTTAGAGCAATTATTAGTGATTTACAGGGTTTTTTTTGACCTAGATGTTGGGAATAAAGAGACAAAAATGAAATCGTCCTTTGCCCTGAAGGAATTTATATTCTTCAGGGGGAGGCAACTTATGCATATATGAGTAAATATAAAATATATGCAAAGTAAATCTGGAGTAATTTTCAGAGGAAAGGGGGAAGCACTAGCAGCTAAGAGCAGGGCAAGCCTTGGGTAGAAAGTGTATTTAAATCATCCAAATAAATTCAAATCTCAGAAATCAACAATGTAGCATAAATCAGTAAAAATGTGCAACTAGAACAAATTAGGCGTACAAAAACTGAACAAATAGAGAAAAGGACTTGATCTTGGGTGAAAGACTCAGGGATGTGTATAAACTTAGGTATCATGCATTGCAACATGTACAAAACGGCTTATATAGCTCCCTAGCTGGGCCTCCCTTTACCACTAGGGGTCTCCCCAGCAGCTTCCATTGAAATCAGAATTTTGCTGCTGCAAAGAGCCCTGGGTTACTCCTCCCAATCCAGGATGGCTATTTCTGAGGCTGGAACATGGACAAATGGATGAATGAATAAATGGATAGATGGATAGATGGATAGATAGATAGATAGATGATAGATGGACGGATAGATAGATAGATGGACGGATAGATGATGGATAGATAGATGATAGATGGATGGATAGCTGGATGGATGGATGGACAGATAGATAGATAGATAGATGATAGATGGACGGATAGATAGATAGATGGACAGATAGATGATGGATAGATAGATAGATGATGGATGGATAGATGGATGGATGGATGGACAGATAGATAGAAAGATAGATGATAGATGGATGGATAGATGGATGGATGGATGGACAGATAGACGGATGGATAGATAGATAGATAGATAGATAGATGGACAGATGGACGGATAGACAAATAGATAGAGAGATAGATTGATAGATGGAGAGATAGATAGATATAGTGAGGTATTAGAGCTTTTATTATTCCCATTTTGAAGATGAATAAACTGAGACTCAGAGAGCTTACATGATGGGTCTATGGCCACCCAGCAAATGTTAGAGGTAGGTTTTAAAACTATTACACACACACACACACACACACACACATAGATATAGATATACAATACAGTGTATATAGATATAGATATAGACACATAGAGTATATATAGATACATACACACATTCACTGTGTTTGCAAATCAGAGTGTTTGCGTTGTCTTTCCAAGACACATATACACATACACACACTTTCATTCATACTCATAAGATGTCCCCAAAGTCTTAGTGCAATGTTAAGCTTTAAAAGCTTTTACATATACATATATAAAATACATAAATCAAAGAGTTATAAAAATATAAATAAACATACTAATCAAGAAACTCTATGGGCTGTCTAATCAATTGCATATTAGAGTTTAGAGCGTACTTAATTTTTTCCAGGCGAATTATTTAGGAAATTTTATTTTAATTACAACAGTCAAATTTCTCTTTAAAAGAAATCCCATCAAGTCTATCTGCCAAGGAAAAGTCAGGAACTATATGAACACAATTACAAAACATTTTCCACCCAAATAAAGTCAGATTTAATCAATTGGGAAAATATCAAGTGCTCATAGGTAGGCTGAGTAATACAATAAAAATGACAATACTACCTAAATTAATCTACTTATTCAGGGCCATACCAGTCAAACTCCCAAGATTTTACAAATCTAGAAAAAATAGTAACAAAGTTCATCTGGAAGAACAAAAGGTCAAGAATTTCAAGGGAATTAATGAAGAAATTGCAAATGAAGATGGCCTAGCTGTACTACACCTAAAATTATATTATAAAGCAGTAGTCATCAAAACCATTTGGTACTAGTGAAGAAATAGAGCAGTTAATCAGTGGAATAGGTTAGGTTCACAGGACAAAATAGTCAATGACTATAGAAATCTAGTGTGACAAACTGAAAGACCCTAGCTTTTGGGATAAGAATTCACTATTTGACAAAAACTGCTGGGAAAATTGGAATCTAGTATGGCAGAAACTAGGCACTGACTCACACCTAATACCCTATACAAAGATAATGTTGAAATTGGTTCATGATTTAGGCATAAAGAGTGATATTATAAGCAAATTAAAAGAACATAGGATAGTTTGCCACTCAGATCTGTGGAGAAGGAAGGAATTTGTGGCCAAAGAAGAACTGGAGTTTATTATTGAACACAAAATAGATAATTTTGATTATATTAAGTCAAAAAGTTTTTACAGAAACAAAACTAATGCAGACAAGATTAGAAGGGAAACAATAAAATAGGAAAGCATTTTTATATTCAAGGGCTCTGATAAAAGCCTCATTTCTAAACTATATAGAGAATTGACTCCAATTTATAAGAATTCAAGCCATTCTCCAATTGATAAATGGTCAAAGGATGTGAACAGACAATTTTCAGATGAAGAAATTGAAACTATTTGTAGCCACATGAAAAAGTGCTCCAACTCACCACTGATTACAGACATGCAAATTAAGACAACTCTGAGATACCACTACACACCTGTCAGATTGGCCAGAATGAGAGGGAAAGATAATGCAGAATGTTGGAGGGGATGTGGGAAAATGTTGGGAGAACTGTGAACTGATCCAGCCATTCTGGAGAGTCATTTGGAACTACACTCAAAAAGTTAACAAACTGTGCATAATCTATAATCCAGCAGTGTTACTACTGGGCTTATATCCCAAAGAGATCTTAAAGGAGGGAAAGGGACCCACATGTGCAAAAATGTTTGTGGGAGTCCTTTTTGTAGTGGCAAGAAACTGGAAACTGAGTGGTTGCCCATCAGTTGGAGAATGGCTGAGTAAGTCATGGTATGTGAATGTTGTGGAATATTATTGTTATATAAGAAATGATCGGGGGGGGGGGGGGGGGGGAATGATGTTAGAAAGGCCTGGAGAGACTTACAGGAACTGATGCTAAGTGAAATGAGCAGAACCAGGAGATCATTATACATGGCAATAACAAGATTATATGATGATCAATTCTGATGGATGTGACTCTTTTCAACAATGAGATGATTCAGGCCAGTTTCAATGATCTTGTGATGAAGAAAGCCATCTATACCCAGAGAGAGAACTGTGGGAACTAAGTATAGATCACAACATAGCATTTTCACTCTTTTTGTTGTTTTTTGGTTGCATTTTGTTTTCTTTCTCATTTTTGTTTCCTTTCTGAACTGATTTTTCTTGTGCAACAAAATAATTGTATAAATATGTACACATATGTTGGATTTAACATATATTTTAACATGTTTAACACATATTGGATTACTTGCCATCTAGGGGAGGGGATAAAGGGAAGGGAGAAAATTTGGAACACAAGGTTTTGCAAGGATTAATGTTGAAGATTACACATGCATATGTTTTGAAAATAAAAAGCTTTAATAAAAAATTCCCATCCTTTTTTTAGATACCAATATTCCCCCAATGGGATTTAACAATGAGATGTGAAACACTGCAGTTTACAAAAAATTGAAAATACAGGTGGCTATACTGTAGGTCAGTAGTAAAGTGTGTGGCAGGTGTGAAGAGGTTGCAACCTAACACAAACAAAAGAATTATTGAAAAGAAATGGAATAACAAATGCCATATATAGAGAAAAGATGGATTGATCAGCTCCCCAGAGACAGGAATGACCAATGCTCAGCCCATGGATGACTTTGATAGCTTCAATATATCAAGTAAGAAATCAGGGTTTGTTGAGAGGGTGTCTATCTGTCTCCTTATAACAGAACTCACTATGGACAAGAGTTTCATGGGATATGTAGGTATGGATAAGTTACAGTCTGTGTTGTTGGAGGGAATGCACTGATGAGACCATAGGCTCATTGAAGAATTGAACCAGTATTATGTCTACAGTTTTTTTTTTTTTTTTTGATGCTTTAAAATACATTACCAACACTTCTTAAGAGAAAAAATAGGCCTTAGAATTACAGATACAGAATGACCTGAGTTCAAGTCTTAACATATTCTGGCTGTATGGCTTTTCCTTTTGGCTAAAACTTACCCATGAATTGGGGAAATACCCATGTGGAATGCTGCATGTATTTGGTTGTTGCTGCTGTATTTTTTTTTAATTTTGTTAAACATTTCCTAATTATTTAACTTTTAAAATATTTAAGTTTATTTTTTAAAATTGGTTCCAAATTCTCTCCTTCCCTCCAGCCCCTTTTCTACTGGTTGAGAAAGCAAGCCAGAAGACAACCTTCATCAGAAGTTCAATATATACTTATTAAACCCTGTGCTAAACATTAGAGATACAAACAAAACAAAAAAAACCCTGCCCTCAGGGAGTTTACATCTATTGGGGAAGGGAACAGGTAGACAATCACATATACAAAGAAGATCAGTGTATTGTCAAGGGGAGGCAGGAACACCAAGGATTATGGACACACAGAGATATAGAAATAAATGTCCATTTAGTTCTCATAACAGGTTTTTCTTTGTTGACTGGACGAATTGCTTAGGGGGAGTGATGGGCATGGGCTCTGGAATGATTGCTTTGGATAGAAAAAGACCTCAGTGAGGATTTTTCTGTACAATGTAGACAAGTCTTTACCTACTGAGAGATTCTCAGGGATGCTGAGAAGTTCAGTGATTTTTCTATGGTCCAATGCAACATTCCACCTGGATAATTCACCAATTCGTGGATCTTGCAGATGAGGAAATCTCAGTTTCCTCAGAGATGTGAGTGATGTTCCCAAGGATCCAGGATGGTGAACTCAATTCTTTTAATTATAAGCTTACTCATGGAGTAGGTGCATTATCCACCCCCCCAACTTCACAGATGAAGGAACTGAGGCTCATAGACGTTGTCACCTGATCTTTGAGACCAGTGACTAAAAAGGGATTCGAATTCAGGGTTTTCTGACGCTGGGCCTAGCTTTCTAGCTCTTCTGCCACGGGGCTACTCGGTTTTGAATCTAGATTAGTATATTGGACTTATCAGGGTTCTATTAGGGGTTTCCTGGCAGAAATGCTGGAGTGGGTCACCATTCCTTGTCCAGGTCACCTTACAGATGATGAAACTGAGGCCCGGAGGATTACGGGTGATTTGCCACCGACACCCACAACTAGTAGAAGAGCCTGAATTTGAATTCAGAGCCCACGGACCCTCCGCCTGCACACTATCTAAGGGGCTGGGGCGGCCTGGGCCCCAAAGCCAAATATACTGCTCTATTATAGCAGCTGCCCATGTGAAACATATGACCTAACCACATCCACAGCTGGATCCCAATTTCAAGGCCAGTTGTTAAATCAAAACTAGTGTGAAATGAAACGCGTACACACAGACACGAGTTAGCTTAAATCAGCCTTCTAAAAAAGAGAGCCGAGCGGGCGGCAATTATTTAGCATTTATTATGCACACACAGTCTGTGAGGTGCTGACAGATCTTGGAACCTGCCACGGTTTGGTTGGTGTTCATATGTCTCCAGATAATTTATAAATTAACTGTGTCCCTTTACCCGTGTTTTTTAAAAAATGGCGCTGGCCCAGCGTCCCACTTTCCATTTGGGCGTATAACGAGACGACATCCATTCTTTAATGCTTACTTTTCCTTTGATCTCACAATTTCTGTTCAGATTTCACAGTTTTGCCTCCGCTTCAGGACTAAATGAACAGGTTGCCCTGCTGGGAGCATGAAATAGGTTGGGGGTTTTAGAGCCTGCGTGATATTCCCTTCCGGTGAAATTGATTTCGCTTTAAATACAGTGTAACCTTCTCTTTAGGTCAAGTTCTCTCTCCCACTTCAGCGGCTCCTCAAGCTGCGAGTCCACCCACCGACCTGCTGCTGAATCTTACTTAGCGCGAGGCTTTCTTTAGGGCGCCGGTGGAAGCCCCCTACCCCACCCCCCACCACCCCCGGCCCGAACTCCTTTTGACATTTGGGCTTTGTTTGGTTCAGGACGGTTCAAATCTCTCTTGTTTCCTAAGAACTCCAAGCTCCTAAGGGTCCCGGGCACAGATGGGTAGAAGGATTGGCTCAGGCTTGGGCTCTTCGGGAGGCTGGAGCCCCAGTGGGTCAAGCCCAAGGACAAACGGGGCCAGAAGCGCGAGTGGGAGTGGAGGGTCAGGACCCATTCCCACAGCGCTTTCTGCCTTGCTCCCTGCCTCCGGGCATCGGGCCTCCTCCCAGGCAGGCGGAAGGCTTCAGAGGCGGCCTCGGCTTGAGGAAGCGTCCCTTTAGACCGCAGCCCTTCCTCAGAGCTACAGGCGCTCTTATTCTCGGCCGCCAGAGCCCGAGTTTGTCCCGGGGGCTCGGCGAAGTGCGGTTCGGAACGCTGGCCGTGGGGGAGGCGGGGAAGCCGCGCGCCTTCCTGCTCCCGCCTGACTCGGGTCTGGCCGGAGCGCGGAGGGCGGCGGCGTCTGCCGCTGGTAGCGCCCCCTTTAAAGCTCGGGTTCTCCCTCTGGGATACGTGAATTTAGTGGACAACAAATTAGAGGGGCATTTCCCTATAAATTTCCTTTGTAATGCTGTGTGTGTGTGTGTGTGTGTGTGTGTGTGTGTGTGTGTGTGTATGTGAATGTGAGAGTGTGTGTGTATGCATGTGTGTGTGAGTGTGTGTGTGTGTGAGAGAGTGTGAGTGTGTGTGCAAGTCAAGTGTGTGGATTTAAAACCCCCAGATCCCAGCGGACTCATTGCCCACGGGACGCACACTACAGGTAGAGCCCGTTTTAGAACAGCGGCCCGCGCCGCTTGACCCAGTCCCGGGATTCGGGGTGCGAGCGCAGGCAGCGCGGCGTGGAGCCCCTTTGCAGCGTCTCTCTGGGTCTGACTGGGCACTGGCCGTGCCCGCCCTTTCAGCCCGGGCCTGAGAGCCGGGCGGCGAGGGCGCGTGGAGCTGACAAGGTCGTGCCCGCTGGGCCCGCCGGCCCCCGGCTCAGGTGGCGCCTCCCTCGAGGAGGTCGGCCCCCCCTGGCCACCGGGCAGCTGGTGACCGTGGCGCCGGTCTGCCCTGGGCCCCGGAGGCCGAGGAGCCCGGCCAGGAGGGTTTCTCCCGAAGGGCTGGCTCCCAGCTCCGCTCCCTCGGGCCCAGCCTCCCCTTTGGAGCCCTCGCCGCCTCGGGCTGCAGCCGCGAGAGGTGTCTGGCGAGCAGCCGCCTGGCATCGATGCCGCCGCCGCCGCCGCCGCGCCTTCCCCGTTCCTTTGTGTGGGCGCGTGGAGTGGAGGAGGCGGGACGAGGGGAGGGGGCCGCGCCGTTCTGTCGGTCCCGGTGTGTCGGGGTGTGTGTGTGCGCGTGTGTGTTCTAAGTGTCACCTCCTTCTCCCGGGGCCCCGGAGCTGCAGAGGAGGCGGCACGGAAGGAGCCGGAGCTCGGCTTTCCCTCAGAGCTTGGGACCCATTTCGGGAGAAGCTCCAGCCCGGGCGGTGTCGCGCGGCCCGCCCGCTTCCCCGCTTCCCCGCTCTGCTCGGCTCCGCTCGGCTCCGCTGGCACCTCCCGCGGGCCGCCCAGAGCCGCGCGAAGCGGAGCTGCGAGGGGAGGAAAGCGCACTTAAATAGCGGCGTTGGCCGCGCGTCATCTGGCGGAGCAGGAAGTGCAGCCCAGTCCCGAGGGGGAGCGGCGCTGGCGAGGGAGGCTGGGAGGAGGCGGCCGCTCTGCGCTCGGCGTCCCCGGGACTTTGCCATGGGCTGGGGGCAGCGGCAGCAGCAGCAGCGGCGGCGGTGCCAGGACGGCGGCGGCAGCGGCAGCCACAGCCACATCTGGACCCGAATCTAAGGAGGGGCTTCGCGGGGGGATCGAGCGGGGGATGATGGCAGCGTCCAGCAACTCCAGTTTGTCGGGCTCCTCGGTCTCCTCGGGTGAGTGAGTTCGCGCCCGCCCGCGCGTGGGGGCCGGCCGGCCCTGGCCCCGAGGGGGCTGGCTCCCGGTCCTGGCCGGGGGAGCCCCCGTCCCCGGAGCGGTGCCCGCTGCCTTCTCGCAGGCTTGCCACTTGTTTGGGGGGAGGCGGCTGCTTATTTCCCAGCGCCGAGTCACCGCTCGCTCGGTCTGTCTGCCCGGGGCAGACGTGGGAAAGGAAGCGGGAGCGTCCTCGGGCAGCGGAGCCGGCCTCTCCCGGGTCGCCCAGCGCCCCGGAGAGCGAGGGTGCGGGGGACTCTCCCCACCCAGCGGGTTGGCGGCGGCTGCCTCCGCGCGAGGTGGGCGGGGGCGCTGCGACCTCTCCCGCCGCTCGGGCTTGGGATTCCGAAGCCGAGGAGAGCGAGCCCCTTTCTCCGCCTGCCGGAGCCTCTTTGTTTGTTTCAGAAATTAGCGGTGTGGACGGTTAGGAGGAGACTTGCGAGTGCTCGGGGCACGCTTAGGCAGAAAGAACGGGGTAGCTCTTTCTTCCCAGCCGCTTGCAGGCTGGCGGCCGCTTACTCTCCGCTGCTTTACAAGCGCGCGCGCGCGGGGGGGTGACACGGCTGTCGGTCTCCTTCGGAGAGCCCCCGCGCACGCTTACCTGCCGTCGGCGGGCACCTGAACCAGGCTGGCGGCCGCTCGGGGACTGTCAGCGGCTCTCCCGGGAGAGCGGGAAAGCGAGGGCCCGAGCCGCGGCGCGATCCAGAGGCGGGGCCGCCGCTGTCGGGACGCGGCGCTTTTCCAACGAGGGCGATCCTCGCCGGAGCCCCTCGGGTCGTGGCAAACTTCACTGGCGGATGCCGAAGCGGTCCGGGCTCCCGGGGAGGACACGGCCGGAGCGGGGCCGGCGGCTCCACGCGGGGCTTCGCGGAGCCGCGAGGACACCAGGGGCGCGACTGCTCCGGCTGTCGGAGCCCGGCTGGGAAATTCGGGCACGCGGGCGGACCGAGTCAGGGCGGCGCTGGGGGCGCTGGGGGCGGGCGGAGATCTCCGCCGGCGGTTTCCCTCCCCGGCACAGGGTCCACTCCCAGAGCGCTCTCCTTCCCGGAGCCGGCGCGGGCCGGGGAGGGCGGTGGGCACCGACGGGCGGGCAGGTAGAATTTCCTGCCTCTCAGCCTAGATCCGCACCGAGGGGTAGATACGCGTATTTTACACAGGGACACGTACATCGTACACAAGCACCAGGAGGGAAAACTGAGCTCCCATGCGTGACACAGAATGTGCCAGGCATTATTATAGCGGTGATATAGTCTGCATTATCGTGTATAATACTATGAAATACATTCAGTCTGGTGCGATGGAAAGAATGGAGTCAAAAGACTTGAGTTCTAATCCTGGGTGACCTTGGCTAAATTAATCTGGACCTCAGTTTCTTCTTCTGTAAAATGGGGATTGGCTCGCGCCGAAGGTTTCCCCCCCCCCCCAATATCTCGAGTAGGTAGATTGACCTCAGTTGATTTCCTCTCCATTTGCAGTGGGAGCTGGAAGGTGGAGGAAGCCTGCGAGCTGCTGACTTGGTGGCCCTGGCCAGCTCTGGGGAAAGAAAACAAAAGCTGCTGCCCTTGGCAGCCTCATCTAGCTGGGGAACGTGGAGCAGGAGGGATAGTGGTTCCTGGGTAGAAAAAACCCTATCTACTTAGTGGGACACAGGGCAGATCGCCTTGCCCAAATTATAGCTTTCTCTGTTGTGGATACAGAAGAGAGCGAGAGATGGAGTGAGAGAGAGAGAGACACACATACACACACACACACACACACACACAGAGAGAGAGAGAGAGAGAGAGAGAGAGAGAGAGAGAGAGAGAGAGAGAGAGAGAGAGAGACAGAGAGAGTACTTAGCATTAGGAAAATGTGACACCATTAAAAACAAACAAACAAACCCAACCTTTGGTAGCCCTGGAAAATCAAGCAGGCAGGAATTGAGCTAGAAGTGCAAGGAATTAAGTCCTGACATGCAGGACAAATCTCACTGTGGTCACTTGGTCATGTATGAACAGTTGAGAATCTTAAAAAATCTCTTATCTTTTGAGACAAATTTACCAATTCAAAAGCCCGCCTCTCTCCCAGTCAACTAAGAAAATGCACATGGAGGTTCCAATATCAGGAGCTCGTGGGATCCTCCAGTCTTATCCTACTGAAGGCAGTAACTTGTTGATTGTATATAGTTCTACTGCATTTAAGCTACGGGGGCCGACTGGGCAGTTCATTTGGGTTAACTACCTTGGAGTCCATAGCTCAAAAAGAAAAGGGTCCTTCCTGGTCTCAGAGGCCTTCCCAGTAGAAAATGATGGATCATTTGGGGGTTGGGAAGAAAGGAAGAGTCAACAGTATCATGTGTTTCTTGCTAATAATATGAATTATATGAATGACATGTTTCTGTGTGCTTGGAGAAAACGCAAATGATCAATAACCATTTATTAAGCACCTACTGTGTGCTAGGCACTGGGAGCACAAAGACAAAGACAAAAGCGGTCCTTGTCCTCTGGGAGTTTATAGTCTAGCCTGAGAAGAAAGTAGGAACTAGGACATACATAAACACACCCCTGAGAAATAGATGCAGAATTGATACGAAGTAATTTTGAAGGGGAAAGAACTGGATGGAAAAGGTGCAGCCTAAGAGTGTGAGCTGAGCCTTAGAGGAAAAAAATAGAATTCCTGAGAGGTGGAGAGAAGGAGGATGTGTGTTCCAAGCATGGGGGACAACGGCTGCAGAGGCATGGAAATGGCAGATGGAGTGTTCTGCAGGAGAAATGCCCAATCTGGCAGGACCTCGGTGTCCATGGGTGGGAATCCCATTCAATGTGGTGGAAGCCAGTGGGGCTGGGGACCAGGCTGGGAGGGCTTCACGTGCCTAGCAGAGGAGTGTAGATTTGATCCTGGGGGGAAGATGGAACCACTGGAGTTTCCTGAGTAAGGAGGTAACATGGAACCATGATATATTGGTATGTTCTGGAATTATTCCAAAAAAAAAAAGTTTCCAACACTCGTCTTCACTGGTGAATTCTGAACTCTTTCATTGAAACTGATGAAAATTAGACAAAATATGGGCAGAGCCTCCTGTTTGGGAATCAGTAAAGTGCATCGTTCATATCTAAGTCCACAGTTTTTACAGTTTTTCCATTCGTGACCCCTTTTCACCCAAGAAATCTTTATAGAACCCTGGATACTTAGGTATATTCAGTGGGTAAACAAATCAAACATTTAGAAACAATTTCACAAGCCCTACACTGACTTATGAGGCCATATGTGGAGGCACCCACAGTTTCAGAAGCTTTGATCTATGCGGTCGGGGATTATTTGCTTGCAAATTGCTTTAGAAAATATGAGAACCGTCATTTCTGATATGCAAGAATATCGTGAGAGATACAGATGCAGAGATGAAGGCGTGGGTGTTGGGGAAGGAGAAGGATCTGGTGGTGATGGCAACTGTTGGTATCTCTATAGCCAGAGTCACTAAACAGTAATGACAATAGCTGACACTTATGGGAAAGTGCCTTCCCTCCATCCACTCAGGGAAGCTTCAAAATGACTTTGTGAGGGAGGTGAATGGGTAATTTTTATCCCCATTTTACAGATGAGGAAACAATCCCAGAGGGCTTAAGTAACGTGCCTGTGGTTCCATCTGGGGTGGGATTTCAACCCAATGAATCAACGAACATATTTATATCCTTACTCAGGCAGAGAGGCAGTCCAGGAGAGTGGAGGGAGAGTTGGTCTTGGCAAGCCCAGCCCTTCCCTCTAGATGCCAGGCACTGTTCCAGGGGCTGGAACAACAATCTAACAGTCCCTGCTCGCAAAGAATTTACATTTAGGCAGACAAAAATGTATAAAGATATTCAGAATAAAAGCAAAAGTAATAAAATTCCGGGAGCACAGAATCTGAACTGGAAGAAGCCTTAAGGGATATTGAGTCCAAGCTCAATACAGATGAAGTTGAAATACAGAGGGTTGGGGCAGCAGTGGATAGAACAGCAGCCCTGCCTGGTTCAAATGCAGCCTCAGACACTTAACACTTCCTGGCTGTGTGATCCTGGGCAAGTCACTTAACCCCAATTGCTTCAGGGGAAAGAAAGAAAGAAAGAAAGAAAGAAAGAAAGAAAGAAAAGAAAGAAAGAGAAAGAAAGAAAGAAAGAAAGAAAGAAAGAAAGAGAAAGGAAGGAAGGAAGGAAGGAAGGAAGGAAGGAAGGAAGGAAGGAAGGAAGGAAGGAAGGAAGAAAGAAAGAAAGGAAGAAAGAAAGAAAGAAAGAAAGAAAGAAAGAAAGAAAGAAAGAAAGAAAGAAAGAAAGGAAGAAAGAAAGAAAGAAAGAAAGGAAGAAAGAAAGAAAGAAAGAAAGAAAGAAAGAAAGAAAGAAAAGAAAGAAAGAGAAAGAAAGAAAGAAAGAAAGAAAGAAAGAAAGAGAAAGGAAGGAAGGAAGGAAGGAAGGAAGGAAGGAAGGAAGGAAGGAAGGAAGGAGAAAAAGAAAGAAAAAGAAAAAAGAAATACAGAGGGTTTAAGTGATCTGTCCAAAGTCACATTGTAAGTATCTGAGGAAAAATTTGAACCCATTTCCTCTGGAATCCAAATACAGACTTCTGTCTGCAATGCTGCCCTATTAGTAAATATTTTTTAGGATGTGCAAAGTAATATGGGGAATACAAAGGATTCCTCCAGGAATTCCTCTCAGGAGCTCAGGGAATTGATGGGTTTAGGTGGGATCATCTCCAAGGTCCACACTCTGTCCATCTCTTGGGGACCTTTCAGTGGGGTGTGACTTTGTGCAAGCTTTCTGGCCTGGAGTCAGGACTTCTCCAGGAGAGTGACCAGCTTTTTCTTTGTTTTTCTCTCCCCAGTGCTTAGCACAGAGCCCAGCACGGGATAGACACTTAAAGCAGCCTTGTTGATGGGCCTGTCTCACCTCCTAGCATCCCTAAATATGAATGCTCTTGTCCGAATTCCCAGGGAGCCTTGCTTTCCCCCTCAGCAGGTGAGAGAGACGGTTCTCTGGTCCTTTCTAGCTCACGGTGCCATGAGATCCGAGCCACCTGCCGCTTCCTCTGCCCCGTGAGTTTAGCTTTGAAGCCTGAGTTTGGACTCCTCAGACTTTTGGATCCTTCCATCTGCGGACACCCACCTTCTCCTGGATCATTGCTCCCTAAGCACGAGCCTGTCCGGGCTCCTTGTGGCTCAGGGAGCACTTGGGTCCTGGCTGGGCGGCTGCTCTCAGTTCCAGAAGCGTTGGGCCGGCTGAGAGTGTGTTTGAAGGGCCCGTTGTAGCTGGGCCTGGGAGGAGAGCTGGCTTCCTCTGAAATGAAGTTCCTTCTTGACCCTTAGTCCTGTTCTGAGAAAGGTGTTAGGTCCCCGAGATACTGAATTTCAGATTCACCTTTAAACAATCCTAGAATCCTAGGAATTCTCCAGCAAAAGTCAAGGTTACCGAGGGGAAAAAAGGACATGGTTGTGATTGTAGTACAGAGTGTTCCATCAGTGTCTGGAGTCAGGGACTAAGGCCAACTTCCCCATTGGACAGATGACAAAACTGAGGCCTTCAGAGCAGAAGTAACCTATTATCCAAGGTCATGCTGGTAACAACTAAGCAAGGCAGCCTCCTCCCCCCCCCCCCACTCCCACACTATGCCCTTCATCTCATTTTTTTCCCAGACCAGTGGCAACATGTGAGAGATTCAGTGTCGCATTTATGGAACTCCTGGGGTCAGGGGCTCTGTTGGGTACTGGAGAGCCAGAGATAAAGAGCCGTACAGTGGGTGCCATTCTGCTGGAAACACCCTGGGTACATACGAGTAAATATAAACTCAGTCCATCCATAAGCACCTACTAAGTGCCCATCAGGCACCGTGGCTGAGGTTGAAGATTCAGGCTAAAACATGAAACCATCCTGCTTCCAAAAGACTTACATAGGGGCAGCCTGGGGCCATATGGGCGCGATGTGTAGAGAGCTAAATGGACTCGGGAAGCCCTGAGCTCAAACGTGCCTCCGGACACATCACCTCGGTGACCCTGCACAAGTGTCTAACTATCTTCTGCCTTCATTTCCTCATCTGCAAAATGGGAATAATAGCGCATAACTCAGTGAGGGTAAAACATAAGATTTGCACTTTGCAAGTCTTAGGTACTTAATGAATGTTACTTATTATCACTAATGTTGTTTTCTAGGAGAAAGCTAGAATCCATCAAATTAAAATAAAATACATGGCAAGCAAATGTATCACAGTGGGATCATAACATCCTTGGCTATTTTAAATGTCAAAGAAAAATTCTTCTGAAGTCATGAGATTAGCAGATCATGGCTGATTTTCCTCTTAAATAAGCAGTGATTGATTCACAGAAGAGCATCGTGGTAATGTCATGTCACATATATGGATACATATTTGTGTGTTTGTATATAGTATGTGTATATATGGCACGTGTATACATGCATGCATATCTGCTTACACGTGTGTAGACATTTGCACACTCACATATATACATACGCATGCACATGTGTAGACACTTGTACACACATATACATACATATACATGTGTAGACATCTGCACACACATTCACACATATATACACACATACACATGTATAGACATTTGCACACTCATATATATATATATATATATATATATACCTGCATACACATGTGTAGACATTTGTACACTCAAACTCACACATATACACACATATGGACATTTGCACACTCATGTATACACACATACATGTGTGTAGACATTTGTGCACACTCACACTCATATACACACACATACACCTACAGCTTCATTTCCAAATCGACAGCTCTTAAGAGTACAAATTGACACATGGAAAGTTACAGAGAAATAGAGATAGGATGGTTTCCAGTAACCGAAGGAGGCCGAGCATCAATGTTGACAGAGTCCTCCGGAGACCAGGAAGTGTTGAGATAGCCCATCACAAACTGGAAGTCAGCAGAGACTGATTTTAATTAAGATCTAAGAATCTTGTGTGTGGAGCAAGGAGAAATCAGGAGGATATGCAGAGCTGTCATGGAAAATGAGCACGAGGGGATGGATTGAGGTGTTTCTGCCCAGCGGTCGGGGGGGGGGGGGGGGGGGGGGGGGGGGCGGGCTCCATATTGCTGCTTTTATTCTGACTCACCCAGGAAATCCGAAGCAGCCTCTGCCGCCTCCCTGCTTTCCCTTTGTTTCAGGGAGATGGAAAGTGTGAAAATTAAATCGGTTCAGGCCCAGAGCATTTATTAAGAGCCTGCTATGTTCTAAGAACTGAAAATACCAAAAAAAGAGGCAAAAATGGAGTCCCTGCCCTCAAACCCAGATGTAACGAAAAATACTACGTGCAAATGATCGACTACAAACTAAGGCTGCTTAGGCTACACTGAAGGTGATCTAAGGAGGTGATCACATCAGGAGGGATCAGGGCTTTTGGTCTTCACGGCAATCGTGGCTGCAGGGAGAGTAGCTGGGTGGCTTAGTGGTTAGAATGTGGCTTGGGGCTCAGGAAGGCCTAGGCTGACATCCAGACCCTGGAACATGTCACCTCCACGCTCCTCTGCAGAATGGGAATAATAATCTCTCCGACTTCAGCTTTTGCAGCAAGGATCAAATGAGATAAGAAGATAAGAGTTTATGTTATTTAAATGTCAGCCATCACTGTTAACTAAAAGAATCCACTCTATTTCTGTCAAACATAACAAGCATGCAGTCTTTCGGGGAGAGACCAACTAAGTGGAGATTTCTCACAAAAGTGACATTCATATTGGAAATTTGCTTGTAATTTTTTTTTTTTTTTTGCCTAAAGCTCTAAATCCATTTCCCCCCCAGGATGCTTGTTTCCTCAGTTCAAAGATTTGTGCTTAGGATTATGGTTTCATGCTGCTATTTGGATGACCTTTCCTCACCCCAATTTCACTGGCAAGCTTTTCACCTGCTCCCTGTGCATCCGTAGAACCCCTGCTTTGAGAGAGAAAGAGAAAAAGAGAAAGCAGAGAGATATATAAAGAGAGACAGAGACAGAGAGAGGGAGAGACAGAGACAGAGAGACACAGAGAGCCACAGAGAGAGGACTGTATTTGTTCCATGCTCTGTGTTGTGTTCACTGGGTTTCCTGAGCCACCTGCCTCCAGGTGGCTTTTTGCTGAGAAAGTCACTTGAATGTTTTGCCTGTTGTCACCTATCAAAGTGAGCTGTTTTCTGTTCAAGACGGGTTATGTGTGAAAACAGAGCAGTCGTGCAACCTGTTTAAGTAGGCTGTGCGTGTGTGTGTGTGTGTGTGTGTGTGTGTGTGTGTGTTCCTTTGAGCTCTCTAGGGGCACTGGCCAAAAAGCTGCTCCCGCTGGGGACCAGTCTGTTGTTCATTCTCTGCTTTGGTAGGGCAGCAAAAGGAGCTTCCTATCAAGTCCAGGAGATTCGTATGTTGTGTCTATATGAGTGTGTGTATTTATATGAAAACATTTTTGCTGGAAATATATATATTTGGAAATGTTTTACAGGAGGGGGAAATCATAAATACTGACCAACATCCTTAATCTTTATCTGTTTCCCAGTGACCCTTTATTTAGAGAACCAGCACAACATTAACTGTGGGAGCTGAAGCAAATTCTTTGATCTCCCTTTGACTCTGTCTCCCATTGGAAAATGAAGGCATGGAACTCAAAGTTTTTTGTCTGTTCCAGCTCTAGATCTAAGAGCCTAAGTTCTAGGTCTCCCAATTAGTCTCTTCCCTCTCAGAGGCTCATTTTCTTCATCTCTTGCTCCCTTTCAGCTCTGGGTCTGTGATCCTATGATGAAATCACTTAACTTCCCTGGGCCTCAGTTTCCTCCTCTGTAAAAGGAAGGAGTTGTACTAGATGATCCCTGAGGTCCATTCCAGCTGAAAGGTGGAATCCCAGGTCTGCCATCCTATGAGCTTTGTGAGTCTGAGTCACTTTCCCCCTCTTGGTCTCAGTTTTCCCATCTGTAATGTGAATAAGATGAACCAAATATCCTGATGGGTCTTTTCCGATTCTAGATCTAGGATCCTATGGTGAAGTCCTGTCTTCTCGTTGAACCTCCCTTTCTTCAGCTGTAAAATGAGGTGGTGGAACAGGATTCCTTCAGGGCTATTGTCCTAGAGTTTCTTTTGTGAGTAGATTTACAGCTTAATACTAATGAGACCTGAAATGGTTTGTCAAGAGATAACGTTAAAAATTATGGTGGGCCTATTAATATGGAAGCACGTTTTTATGTGAGAATTATTTTCACACCATTTCTCTTTTCTCTGCTCAGAAAGAAGTCACCAGATCTAACCTGTGGAGGACACTATTATTATAGGCTCCTAATTGATTTCCCTCCCACCAGCCCCTTCCCTTTCCAGCCATCTCTTCGCTCCATTCCGTTCCTCTCCTCGGCTGTACCTAATGCACGTCTGACTCCTTTGTCCCTCCTTTGCTCAAGCAATTACGGTGTACCTTGATAGAATACGAGCTCCTGTTTGCCGCTCAAAGCCCTGTACAAACTGGCCTTAGGGCCCAGGGGTCCTCAAACTTTTTAAATAGGGGGCCAGTTCACTGTCCCTCAGACTGTGGGAGGGAAGGACTATAGTAAAAACAAAAACTTTGTTTTGTGGGCCTTTAAATAAAGAAACTTCCTAGCCCTGGGTGAGGGGGATAAACGTCCTCAGCTGTTACATCTGGCCCACTGGCCGTAGTTTGAGGACCCCTGTGCCTAGGCTGTTTTGTCAGACCGATTGCACACCTTTACCTTTTTCTCCCAAAGCAGCCTCTGCTCTTCCCCTTATATGACGTCCCATTCCTTACCTCTGTCCACCTCTGAATGCTCTCCCTCCATACAGTTCTACCTCTTGAAATCCCCAACGCTTTTTAAGACTCATCTCCAATATCACCTTTTACCTGAAGCCTTTCCTGATTCCCCCTCCCTCAAGCTGCCGGTGCACCCCTCTAGTAAATTACTTCAGAGTTCGTTTGTGCAGCTGGACAGTTTCTTTTCTTTTTTTCTCAATAGTTTCTGATTGTCCCAATTACACGTAAAGTTTTCAGTGTTTATTTTTGTAAGATTTTTCTCCCTCCCTCCTTTACGTTCTCATTCCCACGCCCCAGATAGCAAGCAGTCCGATATAAGTTACACATGGACAATCATTTTAAATATATTTCTATATTATTCATGTTGTGAAAGAAAAATAAGACCTCAAGGGAAAAAAGACAAGAAAGATGGACGTTGTCTAGATAACCCACGGGCTCTTTGAGGGCAGAGGCTGTTGGGACATTTTGGGCTTCGTGTTCCCCAGATCTGACGAGTGCCTTCCCTGCGAGAGGAACTGGTCAAGTGTTTATGGAAGTGACTTGTGGAGCAAAAGCTTTGGGCATGAGAGCCGGTTGGGGAACGGGTCACACTCTGGTTTCCTCCGGCCTGGGTCAGTATGAAAGTGCTCAGCAAAAGCTGTGGTGCTGGCCCTGGGAGGCAGATCGAGTCAGGGCCACCCAGGGCCGCGGGTCTGCAGGAGGAGGGAGCCCCCTCCTAGATGGGAAAGAAATCCGGGGTCTGAAGTACGGGCGGCTTCCTGCTGTTGTCTTCTGCATTTCTGCTGACAAAGTTTCTCAGAATTGCTTACCGTGCGCTCTTTCCATTAATGGAAATATTAGTGAATTAGTAGGAGAATGCTCATCTTATTTGACTTTTGCAAAAGCCCAGCTCCCTGGGCGAGCGGCAGCGAGATGTACAGAACTCAGGCTTGGGAAAATGGGAGTTCAAATTCTGCCTGAAGCTTACATCTGCAAGGGGTTCTGGGTACTTTAGGTTCTCATATAACTGTCAGCTTTTTTGTTTGTTTCTGCCACCATCTTCCTTCCCAGAGCATTACATCCACCAACACAGTGACTGCACTTGGTCATCTTCGAATGTCCTGCAGAAAGCGAGCGCTCTGCCGCTCTGTCAGGGTCACCTGGCCGGAGTCTCAGAAGCACGTGGGACCTCATGGCTCCCTCCAAGACCAGAGCTCCATCCTCTGGGCCACTTCCGGCTTCCCTGTCAGCTGCCCTTCCAAAGGAGGCCGGTCATTTCCCAGCGTCCTCTCCCTGCTTCACAAGGGCCTCTGGGGCCGCTCTGTTGTCCTTCCTCTTGGAGGGTGGGCACAGGCTGGGCGTGATGGGTTCTGCCATCTCGGCCTCCCGTGACTGCGCTCAGCGAGTCCTTTCATTCAAAGATCTAAAAATAGTGAGCTGATTTTCTTTAATGAAGCAAGCCCCACAACCACAGCAATAAAGAAGCTCTCGGCTCTGGGCTTGGCCCCTCGTCCTCAGGGGGGGCGCGTGCAGTATCTGCTTACCAGTTTGCAGCTGGAGCGGGACCGTTGTTTAGTATTCAGGATGAAATTACAGGGAAGTCGGGGCAGCAAATGCAGCGGTTTTTAGATCAGGCGCGACAATAACAGGCTTGCCTTTCAATCTCCTTTCTCCCCACGGAGAGAAATGCAGCTAGACTGACTTGAAATGTCTGTGTAGTTGAAGACTGTGTCTAATCCTGGAAGAATTTCCTGCAGAATCTCTCTTTCTGTCTCTCTCTCTCTTTTTTTTTTTTTTTTTGAAGTTCCTCTTCAGGATTTACAAAAATCAGGAATAACAGTACTTTGTATTTAATTTCGTAAGGGAGGCCTGAGTTCCTGGGTTCTGCCCTAATCAGATGCTATTTTATTAGCCAGTGACTTCCTCTTTTTCAGCCTCATTTTTCCTCATCTGTAACATGGGGATGATACTTTGTGTTGTGCTCATGTGAAAGGAAGCAAAGGAAACGGACATTTATCTAGTGTCAGGCACAATGCTAAGTGCTTTATAAATAATATCCACGCTAGCTAATATTTATAAAGTACCTACTTTGTGCTAGCACTTTACTAATGATAATAATAGCTATTCACATAGTTCTTACTATATGTTGGGACTGGATAGTGATTCTCGGTAGGTGCAATTTTATTTTCCAGTTAAGTTTATAGTTTAGGCAAATGCTGCGTGAGTGACGGGGTCACTGAGCTGGGCTTGAAGGCCCGTCTCCAGACTTGTTGCCCCGATGAGCTGCCTCTGAGAGCTGTTCATTTCAGTCTTGCTGGGCGAAAGCACCGCTTTCTCCCAGACTTCTCTCCCTGGACGGCTCTTGAGCCGTGGGACCATCTTTATCACCCTGTGGCCTGGAGCAGCAGGCCCTTGGGAAAGTGCAGTCTGGGGGTGGTGACGGAAGCCCCGTGTGGCCTGGTCCGCTGGGACCTTGGCGGAGGTGCTGCCACGCTGGTCCAGGCGAAGGCCGGAGCTCTGCCCCATCAGCTCCCGTATGGTCCCTGCAGGATCCTGGGTCACATCTGGATTTCAGCCTCCTCTTCTGAAGAGGAGGCTGGTGGCGATCCCGGCTCCCTCACGGGCTGTTGAGCGAAGCTCAGGAGGGATCCTGGGAGGCCACACAAACACGGGGAGAGGCTGGGGCCTGGATTGCATCTCTAAGCCGTGCCATTAAAAGAACGTTCTCTACCAGCTGCTGCGCTTTCTAGCCATCCATCTGTTTGCCAAGGGAGCATCAGTGGAGACACATTGTGTTTCCCCAAGAGCCTTTGCTTATGGGGTGGAACGGATGGAGATTTATGAACAAGTCAGGTTTTGGAATTTTCGCCGTATTGGGCTGGGAAAAGTGAGTCCCAATCTGAGGCAGGATCCAGGCGGCTCCTAAACAAGGAAAGGACTCTGCTTCCACAGGCGTTGACAACTAGCCTGCTCCCGGGCAGAAAAGCTTGTTAATTGATTTTCAGATTTCTGTTGATATCTTTTGTTTAGATTTCTCAGCTTCGAGCATTCTGTCAGTTCCGGTTATTCCTATTCCAGGGTAACAATGGGGTGAATCTTGGAAACACAGCAAGCCTTGGAAGAACAAGGAAGCACCCAGTGCAGGAGGGGGTAGCAATGGTTGTAGAACAAGAGGGAATTCGTATCCCACTTCTCGTGAATACTACCTGGGATACCGGAGGAGTCTTTCAACTCCATGGGCTGTAATTCCTGCATCGGTTGAATGTGGGTCTGGACTAAATCAAAGTTTATTAAGTTGTAGGTCATCGCCCCAAATGACAAAGCACAACTGAATGTGGGGGTCATGGAAAATTTGTCAACAGTCACAAATATTGCACCAAGATTTAATTATTTATGGAAAAATAGACAAGTGCATCCATCTCATTAATATGCAAATTTGCTTCCATCTTTAATAAATGGCAAAACCATATGTATACCAAAGAATCATCTGAAAATAAATTTCTTTATAATTTATTATTATATATTTGATTTGCATATCTATTTTATTTACCTACATACCCAAAGTTGCATAAAAGTTTCTCAGATTAAAAAAAAAGATTGCAAGTGAAAAAAGTTTAAGAAGCGCTGGACTAAATAAATCACCCCTGAGGTCCCTTTTAGCTCAAATTTGTGGACCTGTGAATCTTCCCACTGAGCTGTCCCTTATAACAAAGAATGAAAAAGAAAAGTGGCTGGGATGAGCAGTTCTGCAAAACTACTTCATATATGAGCTGTTTCCGACAGTGTGCAAGATTGCAAACCCATAGTCCCCCACTTGTGCGGGAAAGGAAGAAGGTTCATTTTCTCTTCTCTTTCCTAGGGCCCATCTTGCTTGTTATAATTTCACAGCATGGAAAGTTATTTAAATTGTCAAGAAAAGGAATGCACATTGGGACCAGTTGTCTCAGCCATGATAAAAAGCAGGGGTGTTCGGCATGTGATCTCACAGATGTAACAGTCTCAGACTCTGAACCATCCATTGGATCTCCTGAGAGATGATGAAATGCAAGTCTGTTTGCATGTCAAAGAGTCAGCTCCTGTCTGCTTGGGGTAGAGTGGGGAAAGCCTGGTGCCGGCAAAAGGATCTTGGGCAAATTAATTCCCCACCCTGGCCCTAGCTTCCCTTGAATGTCAATTAAGGATCTCTGAGGTCCCTCAACTTTGGAACTGGGAAGATCTGGGCGTTGCTGTGGCACTCCACATCCCCATCACCCTCTGTGAAAGGATAATTTAGCAGGATTAAATTTAATAGAGCTCTGTAGAAAGTGTCCTCTGCTAGGATTCAAAAAATCAGATTTGCAAGTGGAAATGGAGGGATCCTAACAAGAAATAACTGTGTGGGAAAAAATCTGAGAGATTCCGAGTTCAATTTAAGTAAATGGTAGATAGGAAGAGAATGAGACGTCCCTAACTACAGGTCAGGGAAGGGATACTCACTGAGATAGAGGGAGGATCAGCTGACTGACAGCATCCTTTCCAGCTGATATTCCTTGAGAAGCCCAGAGCCACTTTAGCAGTTTTCAAATGTGTATTGATATTTTTGTTTTTATATCCTTTTCTTTTTCCTTTTTTATTGTTTTATTTTTTTCTGGTTATCCTCTTCAATCCTGAATATAGTCCTCCCCATTTCCACACAGTGAGCTTCAATATGTAACAAAGAATTAAAAAAAAACTCACCCGTTGAGCAGAACCAATTAATATATCAATTGAGTTTGCAATACTTCATCTCTGCAAAGAAGGGGGGAAGGTTCATCTGTACTTCTGAGATCCTAGTACTGCTATCCACAGAGGGCTTTAAAGCAAGCACTGAGCACAATATCTGGCACATAGTAGGAGCTTATTAATAAATGATGATTGTTTGATTTGGGGTAGATCTCGTGCAGTAACAAGGAGGCATCTCCCCTGAACTGCTTCAGGATGCAGAGAACAGGTTTCCCCCTTTATGTTTTCCCCTTTATATTTCCAGGCTTTATTTGCTTGCATATTCTTTCCCTTGAAGAAAAGCAAGCGTATTATCAGGTGGAGAACAAGAGGTGCAGAAATGGGGTATTTATTTTCTCTTCCACTTGTGAACACAATTCTTACAGAACCAGTAGCCGTGGAAGAGCCAACTTAATTTCACCGAGATCAGTGGGTGTTGTGCATACTTGTGGCGAGGAGCTGAGGACTCAAACAAAGTCCCTTTGAAACAAATTCATATACGGTATAAACAAATTACTGGGAAAATGCAACTCAATGAAAACATTATTTTTCAGTAATGAAAGGATACACTCGGGGCTATCCTAATCTCACAGAGCTATTAACACACAGCCTTCTGCAGCTGGATATTGATTCCACTTACTTATTCAAATGGACTCCATAATGGAATAATTGGGCATTTTCTTTTTCCCCATAGGTAGCGAAGGGTTTCTTATTGTGCCATTTCTTGTGTAAATAACAACCTTCACAGCCAATGACCAGACACACAGCTGGCCCAACTTCTCTGTACGGTCTGTGTCCTTCAAGTTGTGGGGGCCTTTTGGGGGGAGGCGATGCAAGGGCAGGAAAGAAAGTGCTTTTCAGGTGGGTCTCTGAACCAGCCACCCAGGGTCCCTTGTGGTCAATGTCTAGGATAAAGACCAAAGAAAGAAAAAACATTTGTTGAGCCTCTATACTGGACAAAATGCTGTACTAATTAGTAGGGAGACAAAAAGAAACCATCCCCTGCCCTCGGGAAGTTTCCATTCTATCATCTAAAGAGAACATGAAAAATTTGCTTTCTTTGGCTGACGACGACAGGAACTGTTGAATTTGGTGATTCAGTCCAGGGGGGTTACAGCACGAATGTAAATGCTGCTTGAAATGCACCTTGTCTTATTGGAATTTCACAACTACCCTGAGGTCAGTATTACAGGGCTCTGTTATTCTTCATTTTACAGGTGAGGAAACTGAGACTCAGAGAAATGGTGGCTTACCTGTGCTCACCTACTTCTTCCTGACTCCGGGTTCCAAAGCATCTCCTTTAGACCATTCATGAGCACCTCTAAGAATGGTATAAAGGTGTATATATTCCTAGACAGGTATTTATGTGAGAATACCTTGGCATTATTTATATTGGATTCAGATGACAAATTAAGCAAATTCCAAATCTGTCTTGCTTCTGACTTGAAGATTATAATGATTTTTCATCTGGATTTGTAATTTAATTAAGGGGTGGAAGAAACTGGAAGAGGTGAAGATCACTTGGAAAGGACAGTCCCTATATGTAAAAAATAAATTGAAAATTGGATATTCATTGGCACCTTGAGAATTCTCTGTAGATCCAAAACTTGAAGTGACTTGTCTGTGTCACACAGATAAATATGGGTGTTGGAAGCAGGGTTCCTGAGTCCCCAGTGAGCAGACCTCTAGGAACTATGTCATGCTGCCTTAAGATATGAGTACTTATACAATGTTAATTATACTTAATGATGAGATATGCAATTATAAAATGTGATTTATCTTTTCAATGGAAGCTCCCATTCATGGTCTTAACCAATGGTCTAGAGAGGAAAAGGCATGTTTATCTCTCTTGATGTCAACTTCTAAAGTTAGGGATGGCTCTCAAGCCCTTCCTTAATTTTTCTCTAATAATATTTTGAACCTATTATCCAGGAATCTATCTAACCTTTTTTTAATTCCTTCTATTATTTATAATTTTAGCCGCTATCATCTCTTGGGATAGTATATTTTTAAGTTTATTAACAATTGTGTAAATTAGCAGTTTTCTATTTTCCCTAACTTTGCTTCTTTCCAATTTCACATTCCTAGGATTTCCTGCTCCCCATTCCTAGGATGCTGAGATTTACAGAATAAATCTCTGTTCATAACGGTATCCATATATCATACATCCGAACATGAACTATTCCCATAGCCTTTGAATTGTGAAAAATCTGGAGAACATCCCTTCTCAGCCTTGTCTCCAGACTGTAAGAAATGGCCTAGAAAGACTCCTGGGTCTCCTTCTTGAGTAATAATTGATAGCTCAGAGTCCATTATCTTGTAAATATAACTTGGATATTTTTCCATCTAAATGTACTTGCTCTAGGACCACAGGAAAACTCCTCAGCTGTTTTTCTGCCCAGTCATGAAGGCTTATGAGATTGTCCTGTAGTTTATCCCCATCCCTTTGGTGTTTCACTATTCAGGAAAGCTTCACGTCACCTAGACACGTGGAGGCTTAATCCGCACCATTTATACCCATTTTAAGTAGTGCCAGGACTAAACTCAGAGGAAATCTGCTGGATTAATGTATCTCTTAGAGGGGTGCTCATGTAGAAATGCTTTTTGTCTCTTTCCTAGCCCAATTCTGTATTGAATCCATTTAATATTTTGTATTGAAACTAATGAAGGGACAAAATAATACTGACTTCACATCAGGTGTGCCTCATAAATGTTTAACAGCCATTTTTCTAGAAAAGAAAATGTACCTCAGACACCCTTTTAAATGTAAATAAGTCTCATTATTAATATTTAAGCTGTATTATTAACATTTTCTCCAGTACATTCTTAAGCAGAGGAAATTAACAAGCCAGTAAGTCAAGGCTTGATTTGGAGCATTTGCCATTTTCAAGGTGTGAATGTTCCCACCGGAAATTTAACATTGGGGTCTCATAATCCAGTATGACAACACAACCCTCTGATGTGTTAACTGGAAATGTATCCATCAGTTCTTAAAAACTTCCCTGCTGAGGGATAAAACACAATTTTTAAAAAGGAGTCAAAATAACAGAAGTGATTAAAAAAAAGAAAAAAGAAAGTAGAAGCCTTGAGCCAGTGCTAGGCTTAGGGCATGTAGGGACAAAGAACTCCAACTCCCAAGAACCTTATGTTCTATTGGAAGGGACAATGTTATAGAAGTAAGCAGAAATAATTACAAAGAACCTTTACAGAGATCAGCCATGGGGAGAGGGAGGATGAGGAGCAAGAGGGGGTTCCTAGGTTGGACTTTGCAGAAAAATAGGGATTCTAAGAACAAATGGTGGTGAAGAGAAGGAACATTCCAGGAATGGGAGACAGACTGGTCAAAGGCACCTCAAAGAGTAAGAAGGTCCATTACATTGGGTAGGAGGTAGGATTGGGGAAGAAAAGTCATTTTCAGTAAGGCCAGAAATGGAAGTTAAAGCCGGGGGTTCAGATGTCAGAGAGTTTGCCTTTGAACATAGGGAGACTTGGGAGTTTATCGAAGAGGGATGATATGGTCAGTCCTGCTGTTTAGAAAAATTACTTTGGAGAAGTGCTGCGTAGAGAATGGAGACGAGAAGGGAAAGGCAGGAAGACTTCTAGCTCTGGCTCTAGGGGGCCTCTTCAATCCTATATAAATATTAGACATCATCAGTTATTGAGTCATTATCTTGTGCCAGGTACTGTGTAAAGAATCGGGGTACAGATCCAGGCTAAAAGGAAAGATAATCCTGCCCTCAGAGGGGATTGAAGGCTCCCATTGTAAGCCAGCACATAAAAGGAAACTGGAAAGAAATAGGGAAGGAGGCTGGGTGTGGCCAAGAAGGAAGTCAGAAAAATCACAAGTGGAGGTACCCCAAGGAAGAGAAAGTAAGGAGCCCAAATAGTCTCGCCACACCCACCCTTGGACAGTGTCTGAAAATGGGCTGCTCGTGCAGGACTTCTAGTCCAACACCTCTGAGGGAGGAGGCCTGCCTGGGTCAGCCTCCGGCCGCCATGATTGGCTATTACATCCACTGGAGTCCTTTGTTTCAAAGTAATTTTCCTTTTTGTGTGTGTTGTAATCACTGTGGAAATCATTTTCATCAGTTCCTACAAATCCTTCCAGATTTCTCTGCATCCTTTATAACGTATAATTTCTATAATTTCTTATAGCGTCATGCTCATAAAGCATAGAAAATATTCACGTGCCATATTTGTTTAGCCATTCAATTTGATGGTCACTCTTCTTAGTTTGAAGTTCTTTGCTAATGTGAAAAGAATGGCTATAAATATTTCTGAAAAAATGGATCCCTTCCTTCGGTTTTGATCTCTTTGGGGGTATAAGCCTAGCAAAGTGTTATTATGCATAGTTGAGTGAGTTTTCCTTCCCAGAGTGATTAGATCATTTAACGGCTCAACCAACACTTCATTAGCATTGCTCCATTCCAACAGCCCTTTTTCTCTTTTGCCATTTTTGCTGGGTCTGTGGGCTTGGAGAGGAGTTGTTTTAATTTTCATTTCTCTTATTTTAACTGATTTAGAACATTTTTTTCTCCTGTGGGTGTTGACAACTTGAATTTCCTCTTTTGAGAACGGCCTGTTCCTCTCCCTCAGACCTCCTTTTTCTTCTGCCTTATCACATCCAGTCTGATAGTTTGTTTCTTCCATTCCTCAGAATATAGAGGACAGAGAGGGAGGCCCGCCGGATTGATAGCAGATTGTCTTCCCCAGAGCCCTTGCCTCCCCCCCGAGCCACTTCCAGCTGCTGATTCAGAAAAGTGTCCCAGGCACATGGGCCGATCTCCCCAAACTGGTTTCTTGGTTAGTCCAAAAATGGAGGGCGTGTTCCGAATCCTCTATCAGCACTCGCAGTCCAGTGTTATAATTTTTCAGTGGGAAATGATGGCTTCCGTTAAAAGCATTTACCAGGATCACAGCCTCTAGGAGATGGAGGGACCTCAGAGGCGACTGAGTCAATCTATTTGAATTCAACTGGCATTTCTCAGTCACGGGGCACTAGATGGGATGCTGGAAGTACGAGGGCAAAACCAAAACAGAACCTGCCCTCAAAGGACTGACAGTCTTCTTATGTTCTTAACTATATACCTGAACAAGGCCCTTCTACACAGCACCTCCAGGGAGGAAGGGATCATCAGCTGCTAGTGAGGAGGCTCTCGTTCCTCCTGAAGGCCAGATCCTGGTAGATTTTTTCACTGAGTGAATAATACACACGTACACACACATATACACATGTATATTTATATATGAAACATAAATACATATATGTGTTTCTGTGTACATATAGAAATATCTAATCTGATATAGGTATATAAACAAATATGCAAAATATGAATATAAAAATACCATAAAACAGAAATAGCCATATTTGTGGTTTTCTAGATCAAAGACTGCTTGCAGGGATCCTAATGTAGCATTTAGTGGTCCCGTTTTCTCTTTGAGTTTGACAACACCGCCCTAAGCCAATGAAATCAAAATCTAGTCCAAAAAATAAAACAAATCAGAAAGGGCTTTAGTTTGATGTGTGTGTGATTTTTCTGAGAAAAAGCAATATACCGTGTTGTCATATGATTTAGAAAGTGTGAATTACAGAGATTTTTAATATAATGTTTACTCTCTTATTCAGGCTTCTTTTTTTCATGCTTCCTACATATATAGTCCCTCAAATGCAGTGAAGTTCAGGAAGTGAGGGGAAAAGAGTCCTTCAGAACTTAGAAGGATGCATATTTGATACAAAATGTGGATTGGATGATAGTGACTGGGAGATAAAGGAACAGCTTCAAAAGGCCCCTAAGAACTAAAATTGTCACAATTCCTGAGTCTATAAACATTGTACTAGTTGGAATACTCCAAATACTATGCTTTAGGATCCTGAATTCTTCTTGATCATGTAACTTTTGATAAGGAGAAAATTGTTTTTAAAATGACCCTCTACCCAAGGTTTTCTTTCAGCTGAGTTACAGTTCTATGTCCTGTTGCAGAAGACATTTGTGACTAGTTAAACAAGAATGAAAAACAGAAGCACCTGATAATTGGTCTTCCCATCATTGGAGAGCAAATGGTTTTGATTTCAGGTTTTCTTGATTTCAGGTCCAGCATTTTATCCACTTTGCCATCTAGACTTGATTTCAAATTCTGTTTCAGATAATTTACTAGCTCTGTGACCCTGGATGTTTCATTTACCCTTTTTGTGCCTCAGTGTCCTTATCTGTAAAATGGAAATAATCATAGTACCTACTTCATAGTGTTGTTATGAGGATCAAGTAAGTTAACCCATGTAAAATGCAAACCTTAAACATTGTTTATAAATGTTAGCTATTGCTACTGTCATCATCCAGTAGATAAAAGCTTTATTGTTTCATTTAACATGATAGTATATAGTTACTTTTACTTTGCAAAACAAGTCTTTCTTTCTTTCCTCTCTCTGCCTTCCCTCTGTCCCTTTTTCCCTCCTTCCCTCTAACATGTGTTAGAATAATTGTTGAAACTATTTCTGTTACCACAGTGAACCAATTAATTCCCTCGCAAAATTGAGACATAAAGGGAAAAAACTGGATGTTAGTAGTCCCTGAAATCTCATTTTATGCTTCAAGTCATCGATGGAAAGATATAAGAAAGCCCTACCCAAAGATTTCCAGGGTTCCCTGAAAGAAGAGGATTAAGGTTTCTAAGGCTTTTGGAGCACTCTTGGAGACTAAGACCAATGAGAAACCTGACAAAAATAAGATCTGACTAACTTTCATAGGGTCAAGGCTGGAAAAAGGATTAATTTTCTTTGCTTTTGCAGATGAAAGAATTGAGGCAGATAGATAAAGGTGACTTGTCTGAAGGCACCCAAAAAGTAAATATAAGAGGCAGGATTTGAATCCAGGCCCATAGATTATAGAAACATAAATTTAAAACTAGAAAAGGTCCTAGAGGCTACCTCACCCAACCTTCTTCATTTTACAGATGAGGAAACTGAGGCCCAGGGAAAATAAATGACTTTATCATAGGATAATAGATTTAGAACTGGAAGGGACCTCAATGTCCATTTGTTTCTACCCTTTCATTTTATAAGCAAAGGAATTGAGGACTAGCAGGTGTTTCTCACTATTTACTATACTATGACATACACTATGAGTAAATAAGAAAATACCAATTCTGTGACATTCACCCTTTTCTTTAAGGACCATCTCCAGTCATCCTGATCTATATCTGGCCACTGGCCCAGATGGCTCTGGAGAAAAAAGCGAGGTGGGTGACTTTGCCCAGCCGTCCCTCACTTAAACCCAGTTCACCAGTTCACATCACCTTCCTGATGTCATGGTCGAACAAAAAACAAACAACAACAAAGTTTTAAATAAAATCATAGCCCTGGATTTGGATCTACAAGTCATCTAGTTTGACCCCCTCATTTTAGAGAGGAGGAAATTGAGATTTAGAGAGGTTAAGAGACTTGTTAGACATCATCTGTGCTCAGTGCTCTTTTCTGTTAGACAGCCCCCCGTGGCTACATATGGGAAGCTATCAAATCTGAGGTTTTTTTCTTTTCTTTTTTTACTTTGACATTATTTTTGTTGTTTTATTTAACTGGATTCTTTTTTGCTCTTTCCCCCACTCCTCTTGCTAAGTTTAGACTTTCTTAAAACCCACTTCCTTCTCCCCTCTTCCCTCTTCCCTCCACTCACCCACTCCTATCTCCCTCCCCTCCCCATCCTCTTTTCCTCATCTTGGTTCAAGTCTGTGTTGGTTTAAGATAGGAGATAGTTTGAATTTTCGTGACCACTAAAAGGCTTGCTTGGGGCCACAGAGACTTAGGTATCAACTCATTTCCCTCCATATAAGGCAAAAGAGGCAAGTCATGCAAAATCTTTGCAAATTATTGAGGCCATGGAGAACTGAGACAAGGGTGAAATTTCCATGTCTTCCCATTCATTTGGCTCTGCCCATGAAAAGAATACTTGGACTTGGTACGGCCTGAGTACATTCAAAGTCTCTCTCCTTATTTGGGAGTGTGGGTTCAAAGTTCTTTGACACTTTGTTGCACCTGGAACCTGACAGCTTTCTGGGAAAACTGGGTGTTAACTGTTCTTGGGACATTGCCTTAGGTCTATCCAGTCTGCTGGCTTTCAATCTATGGAAGAAAAAAATTGCTGCCGTACTTATTAGGAAATCCTTTAATGAAACAGAGTGGGATAAACAGCTCCTTGTCTGACAGATCTTTCCTAAGTTTGCACTGAAGTGGAAGAGGCCGGGGAGCCCTGCGGACTCGGGAGCAGTCTGCAACAAGACTTGTCGAATTCCTTGCCTTGCTGTCCTGACCTAGAAAACAAAATAAGCAGTTTTGAAAAATCTGGGCTGTACTTATAATTATTTTTATATTCTGCTAGGATGGGATCCACAAATAGCAAACCACACCGGTTATTTGACCTATTGCTAGACCACTGCTCTTTCCTTAACATGATAATTGCATAAGACTCAGCAATTTCTTAGCTAATGACACTCATACAGATGGCTCTGGAAGTCAGTCTGTCTTGAGGCTGCTGAGTGGGATTTTATGACTCTTCTGGTATCATGAAGGAGAAACAGGGAGAGGAAAACTCGGGCTCAAAGAGGGACCATGATTTCCCCAACTTCATACAGGTAAATAGTAAGTGGCAAAACTGGCTTTCCAAACTACGTCCTCTGACTCCAAATCCCACACTTTCCTCACCAAGCCAGGCTGCATGAAAGGGTTGCGGCTGCAACAAGAATAAACATTCTTAGCAACACCATATTTTCCTGGCATTCGAATCACACTGGTCATTTCCACGTCTTTAACATTAGAGATCATTTACTCCAGCCTCCTTATAGTTACATATCAGGAAACTGAAGGATCATAGACTTTAGAGTTCTAGTTCATCCCCTTTATTTTACTGATGAAAAAGCTCAGGCCCAGAAAGAAGTAGCTTGTTTAAGGTAGGAAGTGGCAGAGTCAGGAGGTCCTCTAACTCCAAACTTAGCATCCTTTCCATAATATTATGCTATATATATATAATATATAATAATATGCTATATAAGGACATGAGGCGAAATTTATAGACAAGAAGAAGCATTGCAGAATTAAACAATATGACAGTCTTATCAATTCAGAATTTTTGGAAGGCTCTGGGGGATCAACTACTTTTAATTAAAAGAGAAAATGAGAACCTCAA
Organism: Sarcophilus harrisii; assembly: GCF_902635505.1. NCBI lineage: Eukaryota > Metazoa > Chordata > Mammalia > Dasyuromorphia > Dasyuridae > Sarcophilus > Sarcophilus harrisii. The sequence goes on along the minus strand of NC_045430.1, from coordinate 270,583,279 downwards.
GATGAAAGAGTTTTTATCTGAATGCAAATATTCAGTTGAAGTTTTTTAATCCGCTGGAGAGAGCGTATCTAAGGCCCTAAGTGCCTTGAGATCCATAACTTTTAATTCTGTTTCTTTCATTGGTGTATTTTATGACTCTGAGCAAATAGCAACATTTCCCTTGTGAGTGCTATCTGTGGGGCTTTCAAATAGAAATTTGAATAAAAGATGCTTTTTCTGTATGATTTTTTTCCTCCCTCGACAGAATCCCTTGGGCAGCAGTGCAGAATATCGGGCTTAGCTTGAATGCGAATTGAATGGCATGAATGAGGGAGTGTGTGTCTATGTGGGTTGCAATGCACAGTTGCTCAGGGTGATGACCCAAAGCACCCAGTCAGCTACCGTTGCGGCTAAATAAGACCTAGCCTTTATTAAAGACATGGAAATGATCAATGTGTCAGGAAAATACGGTGTCACTAAGAACGGAAGAATGTTTAATCTGGTTGCAGATGAGATTTTCAACCCTTTTCAAAAGGGTTCTCAAAGTATGGTCTAGAGAATCCTGAGGATCTCTGAAACCCTTTTAGAGGGTCTACAAATTCAAAAATAGTTTTTATTTCCAATATGGTAAATGTCTATAAATATAACCCAGATAAACAAAAACGCTTTGGAGAGATCCTCAATCATTTTTAATAGGATAAAGATACTGAAAACAAAAGTTTGAGAACCACTGTTGTAAAGCATGATGGGGAAGACATAAAATTTGGCATCTCATAGTTTGAAAATCCAGCCCTGCTACTTATGGCCTGTATGATCTTGGGGAAGTCATGTTCCCTCTCTGAGTTAGAGTTTTCCTTTCCTTTAATGGAGGGAACAGAATAAATCATGGAATTAGCCATTTACTTGGAAGAAATCTGAGAGGTTTTCTTGTATACCCCATTCCTTCATTTTATTGATAAGAAAACTGAGGCTCAGAAGAGAAATGATTTATCCAAAACTTAAATGTTTTCTCCTCTGATCACTTTTATTTGTTTGATTCCTCAAATCTTTCCTTCTGAACTTTCTCCATCTTCTAGTTCATTTCCCATGACCCTAAGAGGTGTTTCTGCTTGGGTGTCCTTAAACTCAATAAATCCCCAAACAAATTCTTTACCTTATCTAAAGGCAAATTCTGATCTTCTAAATACTCCATTTTTATGATTTCTGAGATACTGCAGTGATATGACCTTGCCCATTTGTCAGGGGTTACAGCACGATAAGAATGTGTTGCTAATACTGATAAAATGATAACAACAGCATGTTTCCTATGGGATTGCCCCACTTCTCCAAAGAGGCAGGAGCTTCAGCCAGACTCAGAACCTGGAAATAGAGAAATGGTGGGAATCAGTAACTGAAAACAAAGACAAGTGTTCAGTATCTGTTGTATCTTGGCTCTGGGGTAATAGGTACCAACCGGACTCTGTGTGAAAATTATCATGGACTTTTTTCTCCAAATTTTTCTCTATCTAAAAAGTATTCAAACATCCCTCCTGTCGACTGAATCAATGTTTTGTACGTGTATGTTGCCATTTTTCAGATGGACACAGATGGTGTTGTGGAACATGAAAGACACACACTACTTAAAAGGGGTTCTGGATTCCGAGGAGCTTTTGCTCATTACAGTTTTGCTTACTCCTCGGGCAGCAGTGCAGAATAAAGGACTTAGCATGGATGTGGATTTAATGCCGTGCATGAGGGAGTATGTGGGTAGGTGGGAGATACAGCTGGTCAGGCTGGTGACCCAGAACACTAGATGGGGCTCCTCATCCCAGTCAGCTGAAAAAAGACAGAGCCTTTATTAAGGACCTGAAAATGACCAGTAGGATTCCAATGCCAGGAAAACGGAGTGTTGCCCATTTGCATTTTCCTCACCATCGGATCTCAGCAGTACAAGAGTGGGAAGCTGTGGAATTGATTGACAAAAAAATAGATCTTCTTCTTGTCTTTGCGGTGGTGGGGGACTGAGGAGGTAGAATCCTCATACAGTTTCAGGTGTGGTGGAGGTGTTGGGTTTTTTGGCTGAACTCTTTTTTTCTTTGTTATTCTTTTCTCCAAGGGATGGATGGATCCTTGAGTAAGGAGTTAGGGATATGTGGAAGGGAGGATAATATAAAAATAAAAGATATAAACAAGAGACTTTAAAAAAAGAGAGAGAGGATCCTTAAATTATATTCAAAGGTTCTTGCTGTAAGGTTTGTTTCTGCTCCTCTCTATCCATGAATAAGAATCTGGGGGTGAGCCTCTGGAGGAGGACAAGGGCAGGAAGGGACCAAAATTTAATTGGGAGAAGGGCTAGGGAGAGTTCATCTGAGAGTAAAGGGCCCCTGGCTCAGAGGAGGTCTTCAATAGGACATAGGTGGAAGGGAGAATTTGGCCATTTAGGGCTGAGTCAGCCCCAAAGATCCGACTCATGGCTTTTGCTTTCAGAAGGCTGGCCAGGAATGGAAGGGCTCAAGATGCCATCAGCATGACTCCTCGCCCAGGCTCCAAACCTGAGACTTCTCCCCAGCCTGCCACGGTCTGCAGGCCCTTGCTTCATGTAGCTCTTGTATTCATCCCTTCCTTTCCCTTTCTATAGCCTTCGCCATATTACAGCTCTCCTCAACTCCTCTCTGGGTCATGGAAACAACTTTCTTCACTTTGTCCAGGCCTCCCCGGTCTAAGTTTCTTCCCTCCAAGCCAGCCTGCTCTCGGCCGCCCAGCTGTGCTACCCAAGGTTCTGCAGATCAGTGTTCAGAGCTCCCCGAGCCTCAGAGATGGGACAAGCCCCTTTGAACTTCAGGCCCAACATTCTATTCTCTCTGGGATGCCTTCTCTGGAGCTCCATTTTTGTAGATGAGGGAAGCTGGGCTCCAGAGAGTTACATGATTTAATAGAAAGGAAGCTCCTCTAGGGCAGGAACACTTTGCCTTTTCTTGTATACCTCTCCACATGCGTGTGTGTGTATGTGTGTGCATGTGTGTGTGCATGTGTGTATGAGTGTGTGTGAGTGTGTGTGAGTGTGTATTGTGAGTGTGAGTGTGAGTGTGCATGTGTGTGAGTGTGAATGTGTTGTGAGGGTGAATGTGTATGTGTGAGTGAGTGTGTAGTGTGAGTGTGTGTGAGTGTGTATTGTGAGTGTACGTGTGTGAGTGTGCATGTGTTGTGAGAGTGTGTATGTGTGAGTGAGTGTGTGTGTATGTGTATGTGAGTGTGTGTGTGTGTGCATGTGTGAGTGTGAGTGTATGTGTGTGTGTGTGTAAATCAGGGGTGGGATGGATATTTTTGCTGGTGGTTAGCAAAATGCTCAGCACGTTACAGGTACATAATAAATACTCATTGACTAATTGATTTTCCATTGGTCACACAGTAAATTTATTGAGAGAGAGAATTAGAATTCAGGTTTTCCTAAATCCAGGTTTGACGGGCTGTCTACCACAGCACACCGTCTACATGACAATATCTGGGCAAATAACTTGGTTTTTCATTTTGTTGAATTATCTCTGGCCTGTCGCATCCTCTGCCCCATGTCCTCCCATCCCCAACAACGCAAGGTTTCTTAGCTGATGGATGAAGAGTTTTCCCGGGCTCCCTTCTCCTACACAATGGATTTACATTTCCTGCAATATGTCAGCCGCTCAGGTAACCATTACAGAACAAGACAGGGGATGCTCGAAATGCCAGGACTATAATCAGAAATCTTTGATGCAGACCCCAGAACAAGGCCCAGCCTCTGATGCTTCTTGTTTCTTCTTTGTAACCTTTGGAAAAAACTAATTTTAGATCAGCCTCTCATGGTAACACTGTGGGGATTAGGTCAGAGGAGGAGAAAGAGCTTGGGCGGTCTCCTGCTTGGTCAGGGAGAAAAGGAGCGAGAGGTTTTTAAATGGTCCGTGACCTTTTAGGCAGGGAATGATGGATTCTGGGTGGGGAAATATTCATGTTCCTCAAGTCAGGATGAGAGCTTGTACAGATGGGATCCTAGCAAATGGCGGTCCTCCCTTCTGAGATGCTTTTTACAAACTGTCATTGCTCACTGAGCTGGATGAGAAGGACTCTGTGTGTATGAGTGTGAGTGTGAGTGTTGTGTGTGAGTATGTGTGAGTGTTGTGAGTGTATGTGTGAGTGTGTGGGTGAGTGTATGTTAGTGTTGTGAGTGTGTGAATGAGTGTGTGAGTGTGTGAGAGTGTTTTTGAGTGTGTGTGAGTGTGTGTGTATGAGTGTGTGTGTGTGTGTGTGAGTGTGTGTGTGTGTGTGTCATATGTGTCATATGGATATATGACTTAACTTTGACTGGGGCTCAGTTTCTTCATCTGTAAAAAGGCGCTTAAATTAGCTGACCATGAAAGTCCCTTCTGCCTCTGAATACATTCTCAGGTGACCTAGGTTTGACTGGGACTCCGTTATTTCCACGTGTGCAGGAGTGAGCACATGTATGTGCTGTGTGCATGAGGAAAGGAAGTTTCTAAGAGGGCCCCGTACACGCCCAGGCAGCTGACTGGAAGAGTGGGGAGGGCTGGGCTTGGGATCAGGAAGAATCCTCTTCGTGAGTTTAGATCTGGCCCCAGACTGACTCGCTGTGCGACCCTGAACAAGTCACTTCACTCTGTCTGCCTCGGTTTCCTCAGCTCTAAAGTGCAACAGAGAAGGAAGTGACAAACTGCTCCAGTATCTGCCAAGAAAGCCCCAAAGGGGACCACTAAGACTTGGACGTGACTGGAAAATGGCTAAACAACAGCAGCAAAAATACGCATAGACATTTGCTAAGGGACATGGATGCTAAGTGCCAGAATCAAGATTTTAACTTAGGTCATTGGAGCTTAGAAACAATTAAGGCCTGAAGGGACCTTCAAACCTCATGTACAGGCAGGGAAACCAAAGCTCAGGTGTTTAGGAGAAGGGACAGCAGCCTTTAAACTTCCTCCTTCTCACTGCCTCCTCCCGCCTCCCTGGGAGCGGTTTCATTAGGCTCTTCCTGGCTCTCACTAAAATAGGGGAATGAGATTAAAAAATGAAGTTGGAAAGCTGGGGAAAGGAACAAGCCCTGAAGAGATCCTGCTTTTTCAACAGAGACAGGAAAAAAATGGAACCGAGCTCCATACAGTGCATTAAGCCTCTTATGGGCTTAGGTTTCAGGTGAGAAAGAGTTGGAGGTTTTGGATTTATGTCCGCCTTCCCTTTTCTTTCATCCTTGAATTTCGAAGTTTTCTGGCAGTCCAGAAATAGCTGAATCATCATATTCTTTCTTTTTTAAGTCCCCATCTTCAGTTTATTCCCCTACAGAAGAAGGCCCTCAGGGGCGGGAATTGTTCCATTTTTGTCTGTTTTTAGAGTGTCTGTCTCAGTACGTGGCACAACAAACGCAGGTTGATTGGTTCCCGACCAGCTCTGGAAAAAGCTCAAGACTGAGGGGACGGGCAGGCAGCGGCCGCATCTGTTTCAGGAACAGGAAACCTTACAGGTTCATGCCTGAATGCAAGGTGGAGGAAAGGGCAGTTGGGGAAGATCAATGGCACTCTTGCTTGTCTGGGATTTTTGTCATTGGTATACCTATTTTTTTTAATTAAAACTTTTAATTTTCAAAATATATGCGTGGGTAATTTTCATCCTTCACTCTTACAGAACCTGGTGGTCTAATTTTTCTTCCTTTCCCCTCAACTCCTCCCCTAGACGTCAGTGATCCAATATATGTTAAACCTGTGCAGTTCTTCTATATAATCATTGTGCTGCACAAGAAAAAGCAGATCAAAAAGGGAAAAAATGAGAAAGAAAACAAAATGCAAGCAAACAACAACAAGAAGAGTGCAAGTGCTATGTTGTGATCCACACTCAGTTCCCCCGTCCTTTCTCTGGGTGCAGGCGGCTCTCTTCATGAGATTTTGTTGCAGAGGGGATTCCTGGGCTACCTACACACTGGGGGGCCCTCAGCCTGGTGATACCAGGGAGGCGTTCACCTGTGGAAGTGGGCACTGTTGGTTTTGTCATCTCATCTGTGACAGTTGATGCTCACGTGGCTCTTTGTGGTTTAAGATGAAATTCTTGGCGTCTCTCTGATCAAAGATCTGGGACCTGAGGGGCCCCACTTTTGCAGGAGAGGAAACTGAGTCCCAGAAACATTGAATGATTTTTCCCACGAGGCACTGAGAAACAGGCTTGATAGTTGAACCCAGGTTCATTTTTCTAGTTCATTTTTCACCATCTCACCAGAGCCTGACAGCAGTTTTGTGCTCTGAGCAGCACAGACACTAATTTTTTCTCTATTTCACAGAACATAGGGAGTGAGACATAGTTCTGGAGCTGGGGGACATTTGGGGGTATCCAGTCCAAACCTCCTTTTTAAGGTGATGATGCTGAAGAAAAATTTAGGGTCTTATCCGGGCTCCCAGGGGAGCAAGCATCAGAGGCCGGCTTTGAGAGCCCTAGGCTCTCTCCTTCACAAGTCCACCTTTCTTGGGCCTTTCTTTCCTTTTCCTTGGCTTTAGGGAGGAGAATGGCTGATTCTTAGTGGATGAAACACACATCATCTCCTGGAAATAGAAAACAAGGATCAAGGCAGATTTCCATTGGTGAGAATTTATTTGGGCTTTGGAAGGAATTGAAAATGGCTCTTTGTTCAGGCAGCAATTTGTAGGCTGGCTGCCTAGGTGCCCTCCTCAGGCACCGAGGGATGACGGGAGATCCACCTCCCACCTGCATCCCCATCCCACCTCCTTTGCTCTCCTCCACTCCCTGGTGCTCAAGCTGACACTTCTCAAAGGTGCAAAGCGAGCTGCCTGGGAGCCGGGGTCCTGCCCTTGAGTCCCCTCTGTCCTCACCACTCTGAGTGATCTTGGGTGTGGCGCTTCTCCCCGGGAAAGACACAAAGACAGAGGGATGGAGACCTATTTCTGTGGATATTCATACATATATGTGGGGGATAAGGCAGCTTACGCCATGGATGGGGAGTGGGATGTGCTGTGGAGAAGAGCAAGGTCTGGGTACAAGTTAGAGACCCCTTCCCCTGGACTGGTGCTTGGGATACATCCCTGTACAGTTAATAATCTCAGGATCTGCAGGGACTTTCCAGCCAAGCAGATTCAATTTACATTTGGGCCATCAGGTAATTCCCAGGCTCTAAGCACTTCTCTCTTAGCAGACGCTGCTAATTGCCAGTGACCTCCATTATTGATACAGGGCTACATTATCCCGCAACTTGAAGGATTCAGCCTCCAGGGAGAAAAGCAAATTAAACAGTCTCCTAAGCGATCATTCTTCCTTCTTTTCCTCCCCATCCGCCCTCTGTGAGGAGCACCTGTAGTTCCCTGCATCAGATGCTATCCCCACCCCCACATCACCTGCTTTGGCTGAGGAAGGCGGAGATGGATGGAATAAAGCATGTGTGATGAGTCCCAACCAAACCTGCTGTTTGTGTCATTGTCAGGGGAAGAACCCTGGCTTTGGAATCTACAGACATGGGGTCAGTCTTGTCTCTGAGGCTCCCCGTGTGTGACTGGGACAAGTCACAGCTCTCTGAGACTCACTTTTCTCTTCTATAAAATGGGAGCAACACTGCCCCTCCTACCTACCTCACACTGCCATTCCCAGGGCCGGGATTTGAGCTCAGGTAACTGGGTTCTAGCCAGAAGGGACCTGACTGGGAGGTCTGGCCTAATTAAACCATTTATTTATCCATTCATTTGTTTATATGTTCATCTATTTGCCTGTCACCTCTCTATCCATCCATCCTTCCACCTGGTCCCACCTCCTGTTTTGGTGAGTGAGAAAATTAAGGAGCAAAGAGATTTCCTTGAGGTCACTGAGTTAGGGAATGATGGAGCTGGAGTTTGACACCAGATCCTCTGGACTCTAAAACCTGGTCTCTTTCTCTAGCACTTTTTCTCAGTGAAATAATCTGCAAAAAGTGATTTGTAAAATTCTAGGTGCCCTATAAATGTCAGCTTTTAATACATGAAAAAGGTTCTGAGATTGAAGGTGGGAACAGGGACACTGGCAACATCCAGTGAAGATGTGGGAACAAAAGCGCACAGAGGTGCCCTTTATCTGTGAAACCTGGCATTTCAGACCCTCTTAGAGACACAAAAACTGGATCAAATTCATCCCATATGATCCTGCCACCAGGCATTTGGCCACAGTGCTCAGCTTCCACTGGGATCCTGCTGGGATCCCCAATGCAATGATTGACATTGCTATAAAGCAGAGGTCACCTAATGATATCATAGAATTCGGTTCAGCCAACATTCATTCAGCAGCTGCTCTGTGGACCAGACTGAGTAAAAAAAAAGATAGAAATATAATTTAGACCCTTTTCTGATGCAGTGGGTAGAGTGTCAGACCTGAGTCAGGAAGACTCATCTCCATTAGTTCAAAACTAACCTCAGACACTTCCAAGCTAAGTGACTCTGGTTCCTCTTCTGTAAAATGAGCTGGAGAAAGAAACAGCAAAGCACTTTGGTATCTTTGCCAAGAAAATCACAAAAGGGTCAGACACAACTGAAACAATTAAACAACCACCACAAGCCTTTTCTTCTTTTTTCCATTTTTATTTCTTTTTTAAGCTTTTTGTTTTCAAAATATATGTATTGATTTCAACATTCACCCTTACAAAATCTTGTGTTCCAAATTCTCTTCCCCCCATCTTCTCCCTTAGATAGCAAGTAATCTAATATAGGTTAAACATGTACAATTCTTCTATTCATAGTTCTACAATTATCATGCAGCACAAGAAAAACCAGATAAAAAAGGAAAAAAATAAGAAAGAAAACAAAAAGCAAGCAAACAACAACAAAAAAGTGAAAACGCTATGTTGTGTTCCACACTCAGTCTCTACAGCTGTCTCTGGATGCAAATGGCTCGCTCCATCCCAAGTCTATTGGAATTGGCCTGAATCACCTTGCTGTTGAAAAGGGCCAAGTCCATCATGTTCGATCATCATAAAATTTTGTTGTGTACAGTGATCTCCTGATTTCACTGATATCACTCAACATCATTTCCTGTAAGTCTCTCCAGGCCTCTCTGAAATCATCCTGCTGGTCATTTCTTACAGAACAATGATATCCTATAGCATTCATATACCATAACTCATTCAGCCATTCCCCAGCTGATGGGCATCCATTCAGTTTCTAGTTCCTCGCCACTGTAAAAAGGGTTGCCACAAACATTATATGTGGACCCTTTCTTTCCTTTATGATTTCTTTGAGATACAGGCCCAGTAGAGATACTGCTGGATCAAAAGGGATGCACCATTTGATAGCCCTTTGGGCCTTGTTCCATATTATTGCATAACCTTTTTCTTAACAAGCTTACCTGCCTAGCTTTAGTCGGGGACCTGGGAATCCGTCTGATTCAATCCTTTTAATTTTTAGAGAAGTAAAACTGAGACTTGGACTCAAAAAATGAAACCACTTGTCCAGGGTCTCACCACCAGTGAGTGTCATGGGCAGATCTGAGCTCCTGGTAGGATGGGATTAAAGAGGAGATGCAAGTGAGGTAGAAATTTGAGGTGATGGCAGCTGAACTGAGACTAGAGGAGGGGAAGGACCACATAGAATAAGGCTATGAAGGGAGTTTTGGTACTAAAAAGTCAGGTTGGAGCCAGGTTGTGAAAGGTTTAAAACACTGAGCTGAAGATGCAAGCTGAAGTTATTCTTGGACCAAGAGGGAGTCAGTCAAGGCTTTTGAACCGTGGAATAGCACCCTCAACCCTGAGGCTCAGGATGACTATTTGGGTAGCTTTGTGAAAGCTAGATTGAAGGAGCGAACTCATAGAGACGGGGGGGGGGGGGGGGAGGGGATTAATTAGGAAGCAATAATAATCTATAACTAATAATCAATACTCTAGGGGAGAACTGATGTCTGAATTAGGGTGGTGACTATGTGAGTAGAAGAAGGAAGATTTTTGGAGGATGGACAAGTTCAGATGTCTGCCCTTAGAGCAATAATTTGTGTTTATAGAACACTATGATTACAATGCATCATCATTTCATTCTCTTGGTTCTACCATGAAGTAGGCAGTATAAATATTATCCCCATTTTGCAGATGAAGAAATGGAGGCTCAGGAAGCTTAGACCACATCGTACTACTAGTAAATGGTAAAGCTGTAACTAGAATACATGTCTTGCCCCTAAATCCAAATCCAAAATTCTCTCCACTTCACCAACTCAAATCAACCAGAAAATCACCAGAGAAAGAAACTGAAATTTCTGTGCAAGAAATTGTGCATGTAAGAGAGCCTTTTTCCTTAGGGTACTGGGTTTTGAATTGTAAAAACAGGAGGGAGTTTATCTTTGCCTAAGCCATAAATACATTAACAACTTATTACACATAGAAAGTCAAGTGTGGTCCTTAGTTCAAAAGCACAGTTTAGTGGCTAAGTGAGTGGTCTGGAGAATTAGCTTTACTCTTGTTTTTTTGATTTTCTGTCTTGACTTTCTGACTATACCATTTGAGCTCAAAATGAGCATATTTTCACAGCATCTCAAATGTATGTTTCATTTAGGGTTGCCTAGGCGAATGTATGAGTAGAAGAAGAAATAGAGATGAAAATTGTGGAGGCCAGATCACAGGACTCAGCAACTGACCATATCTGAAGAGGAAGGGAGAAAGAAGGGCCGAGATTGATTCTGAGGTGATAACTAAGAGGATGTGCTTTTTTTTTCATCAGAAACAGAGAATTTTGGAGGATGAACAATTTCAGATGCCAGTAATAGCTTTTGCTTACAGAATACTTTATGATTGCAGTGTACTTTTAGTTAATATAAAAGGGCAACTTGGTACAATGCATTTATTTAGCCAATGTCATCGTAATGTTAGGTAATATTTATATCTTTCCCTAAAGAAAGTTCAAAGTATTACACTGAATTTAATCTGCAATAATAGACTCAGACAATTGATATTGATCCATAGTTTTCTTTCTCTGTTTTGACTCTCCCTGGTTTTGGTATTGAGACCAGAGAGAAGTAATACAAAGATTTTAAATAAAGTATTAACAATATGCTACCACAATATGCCAAAAACAGTATATACTATGATTCAGTTGCATTTATACCAGGAATAGAGTTCAAAAGTAGGAAAACTATAAATGTAATAGATCATGAAGATTATTCATCTCTAGAATTTTTTAAAATAGCTTTTTATTTTCAAAATATAAGAAAAGATAGTTTTCAACATTCATCCTTGCAAAACCTTTTGTTCCAAAATTTTCTCCCTCCCTTCCTCCACCCCTTCCCCCAGACAGCAAGTAATCCAATATGTATTAAATACATATGTATAATATGTACATAGAATTCTTCTATATATATTTCCACATCATGCCACATAAGAAAAATCAGATCAAAAAGAAAAAAAGGAGAAAGAAAACAAAAAGTAAGAAAACAATCACAAAAAAGGTGGAAAAAACTCTGTTGTGATCCACATTCAGTCCTATCAGTCCTCTTTCTGGATGCAGATGGTTCTTTCCATCACAAGTTCTAAAATTCTTATAGCTATTCATAAAGTATTTTAATATTTCTTATAAATTGAGTCAGAGAGCTTCAATGAATTTAAGTGCCCCTGATTTAAAGGGTAGTTCAGTGTTGCTGTAGTTAATAGAGCACTAGTGAGGTTTCATGAAGAAGGCAGTTATATAAACCCCAGCTTTTAAAAGGCAAAAGTGAGAAAGAAGTACATTCAAATTATAATTCTGCTTCAAACACTTGATAGCTTCTTAAGACTTAATTTTCTCATCTGTAAAATGGGGATAATAATGAGATAGTACATGAAAAGCACTTGGCAAATTTTAAAACATTGAATAAATATTATCATTATTTTTATTATCTTTCTATTTATTCCATGCCTCCCAAAGAAGGAAATGGAGCTTTGAAAACCCTAAATCTCTATTTAGTGTTATTATTATTATTTTGTTGGTGGTGTTACTATTGGTGAAAGGAAGGTGAAGGAAAACTCATCTTTCTGAGTTCTAATCTAGACTCAGACACTTACTACTAGCTAAGTGACCCTGGTCAAGTCACTTAACTCTGCCTCAGTTTCCTCAGCTTTCAAATGAGCTGGAGAAAGAAAAGTCAGACTATTCCAGTATTTCTGCCAAGAAAACCCAAACGGGATCACGAAGAGTGAGACATGACTATTACAACTGAACAGCAGCTATTATTCTTGTTATTGGTGAGAAGAAAAGATTGATTTCTTCCCTTGGATTCCCTCTTCTATCCTAAAGAGAATATTGTTGGCTTAATGGAGTTCGAGGTAAAGATTCCCCGGAGCGGGTAAGTCTACTGAGAGGGACAGCTGCGGCGCTGGTGACTCATTCCCTTCCTGTCACATAGTTAGGTCTCAATAAGTGTTTGTTGGATTAGAAAATAATCAGCCTCCCAACCGACTGCTCAGCTCTTCGCTGCCCTTTGACGTCCTCCCCTGGACTTCCCCAGAGCATCCTGGTTCAGGTACATCTCCAAGATAACAGGCCCTGCCGCATCCCTGATGCATGGGTCCTTGTATCATCTGGGGCCCAGCCTGGCGGGCCAGAACCAGGGGATCCGCATTCCACCACCCAGGCGGCTTTCGTTCCCCGGGCTTCAGCAGAGTTTAAACATTATCCCCAGAACGTGCCCATCGAGCCATGAGCACTGGGCCCTACTAACACATTCCTCAGATGATGTTTGCAACGTGCCGGCTCACTGGAGTAGACAAATAAAGGACAGAATTAAACTAACACAGGAAGCTGATTTATCTTCTAATTGAGAAAACTTTATAGCGACGGATTCTGAATTTATAGCAGCCCCCAGTTCTGGCTGGTAAGACACATGAAATACTCTTTCTTTCTTCAAAATATCTTGGGAGACATCGATTCTCCAGGGGAGGCGAAAAACAAAAACCCTGGAAACCCCAGAACAATGAACTGTCTCTTCTTAATAGATTTCTCTTGAATTCCAAGTGATTCATCAAAAGGAGGGGGGAATCTCTTATTTTAAAAAGGATCCCTCACCCCCAAATCTATTATTATGTACAAGGGAAAAGAAATGAATCCAGGGGAGTCTGTCTCCATTTTGGCAGTTTCCATGATGTCAACTGGGGGCAAGTCTAAGGACAAGCCCTCAGCCAGAAAATGGAATGAGGTAAGGGGGGGTGTGACTCACAGATTTTATAGTCAAGTGGAAAAGCAGGCCACTGAGCCTGATGGCAAAGTAAACCAAAAACCAGCCCAAAGGGCATTTTCTGAATCACGGAGGGCGACCCTGTCCCTCTGGAAAGCTGGGATCTTGCAAGTGAGCTACATTTTTGTTGTTTGTTTGTTGCTTAATTTATATCATGTAGGAAGAACCAGGGCCCAAGGCTTTCTCTAGTGCCTTTTAAAGCTCTTGGTTCCAAGGCCATCTGCTCAGCTAAAACTGCTGAAGTGGCCCCGATAAATCCAGGAAATGAGAGGAGCCAGGCTTAGGCAGAGGAGGCCAAACCTGTCCTGTGGGTCCTTCCCAAGCATTAGGATGCGATGCCCATGGACGCTGAGCTATCCAGCTAACACTGGCCAGCTCTGGCCCCTCCTCTGCCCTCCCCCAGCCGCTTTTCACCTCTTACACAGAAAAATAACAACCAAATTAAAACTATTATTACTATGAGTGAAGACTGTCAGTGGCTGGCTGACCAGGCCTTCCTTCCCCGTATGTGCCTTATTCCCCCGGTAGAAAGCAGGGAGTCTCACCTTGGTATTGTATCCCTAGGCCTTGTGCTTCGGACAATGTCATTCAGAAGTGTGTGATTCTTTGGGGGGCTTTCATGGCAGAGACTCCAGATGGGCCAGTCGTTTGCCATTTCCTTCTTCTGCTCATTCTAGGGCTTGGGAGACAATGTGTGGAGAATCTAATCACTTTATTGAGAAAGCCCTGGCCAGGTTATTAATAAAAGGATTTGTTCATAAAAGTCATTTGGCCATTTCTCTTAGGCTAAAGACCTTCAGCTCATTTTATTTTATTTTTTATTTATATACAATTGATTTATTTTATAAATAAGAAGAAACAGAATAAGCAAAAAGAAAAACAAAAATGCAATACAAAACAAAACAAAAGAGAACGTTATCGTGTGCCCAGCAGAATATCAGGGAGGAGTCAAAATCTATAACAACAAATACCAATTTAAGAAATATATATATATATATATATATTATCAGAAATTATATTCCCGCAGCTCATTTTAAAGAGGAGGAAACTGAAGTAAACAGGGTTAAGCGACCAGGGTCACACAGCTAACGAGTGTCTGAGGCCGGATTCGAACTCAGCGAGGCGGCGGCCTGACCCTAACCCTGGCACACTGTCTGCTGCGTCCCCGGCTGCTTCATCAGTATTTGTCGGCTGATTGATTAAGTAAGATCCGAAGTCAAACGACCGTAACCCGGGGTAGAAGGTGAGAGAAAAGAGCGCAGACGTGTGATCTGGAGACCCAGAAAGGGGGGGATTGTGGGGGGAATCGGGGACTTCGTGGCAGAAACGGGACCTGGATCAGGCGGGAGGGGCGCTGGGAGCTCTGCTGGCGGTGACTGTGAGGGAGAAGCAGGAGCCGGACCGGCACCAAGACCGGTCGGAGAAAAGTCACAAAGGGACAAGCGCAAGGATCCAGGGCCCCCCCCCCCCAGGAAACACAGGCGCTCACGCACGCATCATATGGCCCGCGTTGCCAGGGCAACAGATGTAACGGGACACACTTCGGAGACAGAGCCCGGGTACCACAGAGACACACGTGCACCATGCTAAGTGGCCGAGGGCGGGGCGGGTCCCTTTGGAGCATCAGCGTGAGGATGCACCTGGTTGCTTCCCAGGGGCCACGCTGAGCAGGGGCTGGGGGCTTTGTCTGAGTCCGAAGCCCGGACACGTCCTGGATTAGAGGCGGGCCGGAAGGATGGCATGGCGTCATCTTGGGGCGGGAGGAGCCGATTCCCGGCCTCAGCACAAACGGGATTCCCACACCCTCCTCTCACATCCCGCTCCTGGCGGGTACTCCCAGAAATCCGTCCCAGACCCCTCCAGCCTGAATCCCCCGCGCTGGGCAAGGCCGGCCCCCTTTGTGCCGCCCTCCACGAGGCGCAGGGGCGCTGACTGCCGGGCTTGGGCAAACCGTTTTGGGCAGTCCGTGGCTGCCGAACCTTAGGCGTCCCGCTCTGTAGCTGGGAATAGCTGGCCGAGACTCAGTTTTCTCCTCTGTAAAATGGGGGTGATGATGATAAAAAAAAAAGTACATGAAAAGCACTTATCTTATAATTGTTGTTATTATCACTATCCTTCTGTTGTCTCCCAAGTCCGGAGAAGTGCATCTGAGTGAAGGTGCACTTATGAGATCCTTCGCCTAATTCAGCGCCTTCCCCCTCATCCCACTGGCTCAGTCTCTCATGATGACTTAGCTTCCCAGGAGCTGACGTGCACACTGCCCAGTTCTTCCTTCACACGAGCTGGTCTGAGCCTTATACTAGCCTGGGAAGTAGCTACAGCCTCTAATCATTCCCTTTTCACAGACAGGAAAGCTGAGGCTCTAAGGGGGTCATCACTTCTCTCAGTCACTTAAGTCTGAACAACCACCACCATGGCCCATCAAGCCTTGACGTGTTTCTAGTTTCCAGGAGGTAAAGGCTTATTTGAAAGTTTTACAATCGGCTCTTGGGACCCCAGAGCCAGCCCTGGCCCTCCTGGATAAGGCAGAGCTTCCCGGGGCTGATCCAAGTGGGGAAGGGGCCGCTTGGGACGGGAGGCAGGATGGCCACCTGTCGGAAGCTCCACTGAGGGGACCTTTTCAGGGCTGAGTTTTCAGCCGAATTCTGAAATCTCTCCTGACCTGGAGATGTGCGATCCATCAGTCTGGGATCCGACAGGTGACTATTAAGCTCCTGGCCATGGGGATACAGAGTGAGGCAGATCCGGCCCTGGGGCACTCGATGTTCTGCTCCGACCGTCTGGTACAGGAGATGCTCTGGGGAAGCATGAGGGTAGTCATGGACCTCAGAGCTCCCCTGCTATTATCTGTCTATGTCTGTGCCCTTCCAGGGCCATGCCTTTAAAAATAAAACCCCCCACGTCACTCAGCGATCTCTCCTCTGTCACAGCAGTCGGTTCTAGCTCTGTGTCATCAATGGTGAAAAATTATCCATGCGTATATTTTGAAAAAATAAAAAGCTTTAATAAAATAAAATAAATTTGACCAAAAAAGTTCTGGGTCAAAAGGACCAGGGCCAGAGATCCAAACTCCGGGTCAGCCAAGATGCTTTGTTTTGTTTCCTGGCCCCCAGACCACACCCCTCACTCATCTGCAGCTGCACAAATGGGACATGGAGGGCCAGAGGGATACAAAATGTGGAGGTTTTCCTTGGAAGCTGCCCCACGTTGGGCGCCAAAATGCAATGATTTTCTTTGGAAGGCAACCTTAGTCTCAGTTCAATAAATAATTTCTTCGAAATCGCAGCCAGCTGCTAAAAATGCAAACGTTTATTTCTCCTTACAAATTAGCCCGGTTAGTTGATGCATATCTCTCTGCCTGGCTCCAAGAGATCTTGTAGATTTGTCCTTGGCTTCTGCCTCTGCTTTCTTCAGCCTCCAGCCAGCTCCGACTCATGGTTTCTCAAACTCCAGTCTGAGGCGAGTAGTCTTTTCTTCCAGAGTGAAGACACTTAACACCTTGGCTCAAGGTGGATGAATCAGCTGGTTTCCAACTGGGGCCCACTCTGGGAATGCAGAAATTTCTCTATTTAATTTACATTACTAACCCTAATTAGGGCATCTCTGAGATTTACTAACTGTTTGCTTTGGGGCAAATCACTGAACTTCCTTTTTGGATCTGTAAAATGGGCATGAGAAGGTTTATACTATGACTAATCTCACCAGGACTCTTCCTCCTCCTCTTCTTCCTCCTCCCTTAATTTTATATAGCCATTTTCCTTCTCTTTGTATTTGAACATTTTCAGTTTATCTATTTACTAAATTACTTAAATTTCAATTCAATCTCATAAGCAATCATTAAACATCTATGTGCAAAGGCCTTTATCTATCCATTCATTCACCTGTTTATTTGTTTGTTTGTTTATTTGTTTAATTACTAGAAGGGAAAAATAAAATGGTTCCTGCCCTCAATGAGTTTGCTTTCCACTGGGAAAAGGCAACATAAGCATAGAGAAGTAAATGTGAACATTGTCTTCTATTAGAAAAAAGCAAACAAAACCTAAACCAAAGCCTTGAATTGGGATTTCTACTTGGAAGATACCAGCTGCCATTCCCTTCTCTCACACTCTGTTTGCAAATGTCCAGAAGCATGGAAGTAAATGGAAAGTGCCTCACAGAGAGTCTTGTCTGCTCTCACTGCCTTGTACCCAGGGAGACCTTAACCAAGGCTCATCCATAAAAGGGAGAAGCTGGCCTGGATGCTGGCTCGGGTCTCTCCTGATATTTGGGGACTCAGTGCACTCTCAGGTCGCCCATGTAGATGTTGGACCATTTAACAAGGACCATTCAGACCTTCTTTAAGTCTATGTAGGACTAGACACCAACTTTGGAGCAGAACAATGGTATTGTTGTGGAAATAAGGGAAAATGGGGAAATAGGTTTTAAGCTGGTTTTTGTGGTTGGTTGGTTGATTTTTTTTTTTAGTCTTTTAAGAGTTTCTTTCTTTCTTCCTTCCTCCCTCCCTCCCTCCCTCCCTTCCTCCCTCTTTCTCTCTGTGGGTCTCTCTCTCTCTCTCTCTCTCTCTCTCTCTCTCTTTGCTGAGGCAATTGGGGTTAAGTGACTTTTCCAGAGTAATACAGCCAGGAAGTGTTAAGTGTCTGAGGTCACATTTGAACTCAGGTCCTCCAGACTTCAGGGCTGCTGCTCTATCCACTGTGCCGCTTAGCTGACCTGAGTATTTTTTTAATATAATCAAATTATGGTATCATTGGAGAATTAGAAAAGATTTCTCCTTTGTTTTTTTTAATGGTAGTAAGTTTATTTTTAATATACATTGCTTTATGAATCATGTTGGGAGAGAAAAATCAGAACAAAATAGAAGAACCATGGGAGAGATTAACAAAAAACAGAAAAAAGAAGTGAACATACATGTTGATTTACATCCAGTCTCCTTAGTTCTTTTTCTGGATGCGGAGGGCATTTCCTGTCCAAAGTCTCCTTCGTTCTTGATGACCTCCTCTGCGTCTCCCCAAATGACATCTCCCTCTCCCCAATTACTTTGATTCCTTTTGTATTTATTTTCCATATATTTATGTATGTTCACACGGTCTCTCCTCATGAAATTAAAATTCCTTGGGGCCTTAGACTGCAACATGGTGTAATGGGACCTATTGATCTGGGAATTAAGAGGAAGTGACTTAGTCTTCATATCTGTAAAATGGGGGTGGGGTGGTCTCCTAGCTCTCTGTGATCTACGGCCTGGTGTTGTCCAGCCAGTACCTGGACTTTAGCAAGGACTTGTTTATTCAATTTTTTATTGATTTTTTGGCCCGTTACTTCAGAGAAGCATCATGGTGAACAGATTACCTGCTTTCCAGTCATCACCATTTATTTTCTACAGCTCAGGATTAAGGAACCATGAAATCACCTGAAGTAGAAAGTGAATGTAAAGGCCCTTCCCACCCTAAAACTGGCTCCCCAGAAAGCTGGGCCTGTTCCCCGGTGCCAGGAACCAGCCCTTTCTTCCAAAGTCCATCTCTGAGTCACACTCCGTTCCCAGTTGATTGTGTAAGAGACACAGGGCAAGGTCTCCCCAGGGGGAGGCTGATGAGCTGATAGGAAACTTATCTTTGGACCCATAAACAGCCTTGTGAAGCCGAGGACATTGATGTGGCCGCTGCTCAGGGGCCAGGGCCGAGCCCTTTTTCATTTGCTTCATTGCGGAAACAACGCCGTGAACCCCAGACATTCCCCCTACCCTCCCCCCACTTGTGCTTCAGAATCCGTTCTGGCTGCCCACCCCCCCGGATTTCTCCAATCTTTTCCCCAGCTGAATCACCAGCAGGGTTATTTGCACCTGTCTCCACTTTTCCAGGCTTTTTATGTCCTCAGCCAGGAAAGCTTTGGTAAATTCTCCTTCCTGGATCTCAGTCAGTTCTTTGAGAAACTAGATACTCTTCAACACTTTTATTTATTTTTCATTTTTTGGCAGAGTTATTTTAACAGCCACCACTTCTGGGTCTCGGAAGCAGTTGCCCTTCCATTCCTCAGGCTGGGGTTCCTATTGGTAGCCTCTTTATTGAGAATATCACTGGTGACCCCACAGGGATTTCCTCCTGAGAAAGGGGTCGAGTTTTCCTGGAACTGAAGGAGAGATGTGTTCAGAGGGGACTCTGCACCCCATTGGGTCCGCCTGCTACTGAAGGAATACTTTGGGAACGGGAAGGGCCAGGAAATTTCACAGACTTCTTTCTCGACAGTTATTTATATTCTGTCTGAAAAATCTCTGTTATTTTTTTTGCCAGACGTTATTTTAAAGGAATAAATGCTAGGGACCAAAAGGAGGTGATTACTTTCGAGCAATTCGTGCCCCCAGATGCGTGCAATGTGTCTGCTCCTTTGAGCGTTTTTCATTATCAGTAAATTACCTCAGTGTTCTACTTTTTCCCCCTATTCTGATGGGAAATCAAGTATTGATCAATTTTAAGAATTTGAGTGATTCCTTGGAAAAACTCATATCTCTGCCTTTGTTTCTTCATTAGTGAGATCAGAAGATTGGACCTCACTTCTTGGTTTAAATCGATGCTTCTACGTCATTTTAAGACTTCCAGTCCCCTTCAGCAATTTAGCTTTTCCCATATATTTGTACGTATACGGCCTGTTACAGCCATTAGAAAACAGAAGGTACCCATGGATTTAATGAATGAATGAATGGTGTCTGGTACCAATTAAAAAAAAATTTTTTTTGCTTAATTTTGTTTTTTAAAAATTGTTCAAGTGGATGCCCCCAGATGGGGAATGGCTGAATAAGTTATGGCATATGAATGTAATGGAATATTATTGCTCTGTAAGAAATGATTCAGGTGGCAGGTAGGTGGTGCAGTGGATAGAGCACCAGCCCTGAAGTTGGGAGGACCTGAGTTCAAATCTAGTCTCAGACACTTGACACTTCCTAGCTGTGTGACCCTGGGCAAGTCACTTAATCCAATTGCCTAAACAAAAAAAAGAAAGAAAAGAACGATTCAGCAGCCTGATTTCCAAAAGTCCCGGAGAGACTTATATGAACTGATGCTAAGTGAAGTGAGAAGAACCAAGAAAAAATTGTACATGGCAACAATATTATATGAAAATTAACTATGATGGATGTGGCTCTTATTCAATAAGGAGGTGATTTGGACGAATTTCAATAGACTTGTGATAGAACCATCCGCATCCAGAGAAAGGATTATAGGGACTAAATGTGGATTGCAACATAGTATTTTCATCTTTTTTGTTGTTGTTGTTTACTTGTTTGTGTTTTTCTTTGTGTTTTTTCCCCTTCGGATCTGATTTTCCTTGTGCAGCATGATAAATGTAGAAATATGTTTTTAAAAATTGCAATGTTTGACCTATGTAGGATTGATTACTTGCTGTCTGGAGAAGGGTCGAGGGGACAAGGAGGAAGAAAAATTTGGAACACAAGGTTTTGCAAGAGTGAATGTTGCAAACTATCTTTACATGTATTTTGGAAAATAAAAAATATATATTTTGAAAAATATAAAAAAATTAAAAAAGAAAATGACATAAAAATAAAAATTTGTTTCATAATTATTTAATTTAATTGAACAATCCCATAGCTGATTAGCTATTCACAGATCCTTCCAGGGAGTTTCTTAAAACTCCAGTTTACCTGGTAAGCCTGTGATGATGAGAGACAGGGAGAAGCCTGTGATGATGAGAGACAGGTGGAGAGCACCAAGCCAGATTAGCATGGTGCTCCTTCCAAGTTTCACCTAGGAAATTGGAGCTACTGCTAAGGACTTTTCATGGGGAATGCTAGAACAACTGAACTGACCAGGAAAACGCTTTGGTTTCCATTTCCATCCTCTTGTTTTAGAACTGCTGAATGACATCATGAATGACCTAGGCCTTTCCTAGATCAGACCCCCTTCAGGGGGATTGTCTGGATGTAGAATAAGAGTTCTTGGAAGGCAAGGACTGTTTCATTTTTGCCATCACGCTCCTATTGGTTGTTATCATGAGAGGCTGCTGTCGATGTAACTCGTTACTGATGTTTTTTCTTCCTGAGGCCTGGTACCTTAAAGCTTTGTTCTGAAGGGTGATTGCTGCAGTTCCTTCCAAGTTGGCAAAGGACTGAGTATTGTCTCAACAACAAACCCTGTGTCTGAGTATCAGTGCCTTGCTAAGCACAGGAAGGCACAGCCACCAGCAGAAGCCCTGATGTGTGGTACAGAAGGATGAAGTCCAAGTTAGAACCTGGACAACCTCTGATACTTATCGGCTGTCAGAATCGCCTTTTTTGGGCTTCAGTTTACTCATATGGGAAATGGGTATAATCAGACTTGTAGTAATTTTCTCACAAGTTTGTTAAACACAAATACAATGGTGTAAAGTGCTTTGCAAATCTTAGAGCTTTTTATATCAAAGGTATTTAGTATTTGACAGATGAATTTTGCAGTCAGATCATCCTCAAAGATCAAGAATTTGTTATTCAGTCATGTCCCATTCTTCCTGACACATTTAGGGTTTTCTTGGTAAAGATACCAGAGTGCTTTGCAAATTCTTTCTCCAGCTCATTTTACAGATCAAGAAACTGAGGCAAACAGAATTAAGTGACTTTACCAGAGTCACACAGCTTGTTAAGTGTAGGAGACTGAATTTAAATTCAGGCCTTCCTGACTCCACACCTGTGCTCTCTCTACTGTGTCACCTAGCTGTCCTTGAGTCAGCAATACAAAGCCATAAAGGGATGGCTGAGTTCCTTTTTTGTGGGATCACCCACCTCTTTGAATATTATGTAACTGATCCCTTTCAGTAATGATAAGTATTTGTCCTTACTATTTCAAAGGTTTTATTTGTTTCAGAAAGGAGATGGACGTCCGGGACGACCTCCTTTTCCACTTGCAGATCCCTCTTAGGAAGAAATAGTTAAGGCCTCTGCAAACCTAAAAATGCTATATAAATGCTACCTATTAATACATAGGTTAGATTTAAGATTGTAAGATCCTTAAGGTCAGGGAATATCTTTCTTTATCTCCAGTGCTTAGCACAGTACCTGGCACATAGTAGGTGCTTAATAAACGTTTATTGATTGGTTGATTAAATAGTGGAAGGAGTCAGAAAGAGTCAAATACTTCTTCCAAACTACTGATTTCTAAAGAGTTTTCACTATAATATTTTAATACCATTAAAGATATATTTTAAGACTTTTTTTTTAAATCCACATAGGAAGGGTCGCAGAGTAAGCTTTATCATTTGTTAGCATTTGGTTTCAGTGAATCTGTGCATCTGGTTTAGTTTGGAGGTTCAGAGGGGCTTCTGGGACCATAGAACTCATTGCATGATGAGCTTGAGAATACACCTGCTGGTTCATTCAGAGCTTCCTTGTTCCTTATTCCTCAATTAGTGTTCTAATTGAGCTTTGGGGGTTCCCATGTCCTGTGGCTGCTGGCAACACACAGCCCCCACAATGAAGCAAATGAAGCAAAATGGCTTTGCAGCTGTTCTATCAGAAAGAATCCCATCTCTTAGATAGCCTGGCTGGCCATCATCATGTCCCCTCCTTCTCAAGGACTCGAGGGAAATGTCATCTGTTGCCTCTGCTGCTTTGAAATCTTGAAAATAGCTTTTACATGGCAAAGGGATGCTGGGAGTGAGAAAGGAGTCTCCGTTCACGGCCTTGGGCTGGGAGCTGGGGGTTCTTTTATCTGGACGATCCCAGAGCTGAGGGAAGGAAGAGGTAACAGAGAAAATAACAAAAACGCAGCTGAATTTATTCATGGGAACAGATTTTGAACTCCTGAAACTTTAAAGCATGTGACGTGTATGGAGACTTCAGTATAGAGGGTGAACCTGTGATTTTACTGACAGAAAGAAGTCCTGAAGAGGGAGAATAAATCCAGTAAACAACTCTCATAGCCTTTGTTCAGTTCTTTAAACATTTAGCACTTTCTGGTTTTTTAGATCCCCATAAAGGGAACCAACAGGAGAGTATAGGGCTTGTTCGGCATTCAGAGCCCACTCCCCCACCCTTTCCCCATCTTCCTGCACCGTACTAACTCCTAGGTACTCTGAGACCCAGGAACACTGGCTTCCCTGTGAGGCCTTGAACCAAGTATTTTGCCTCCCTGCTGGCTGGCACCTACCCTGGAAGGGGTCCCCTCTCGCCCCTGCCCTCCCTGGTAGCTCAGGTCTTAGCAGACATCCCCCTTCTTTAGGAAGCCTTCTCCCCAGTTTACCTGGTGTACATCTCTTTTGCACAAATTTGTCTACACGTTTTCTCTTCCATGTGTGTGTGTGTGTGTGTGTGTGTGTGTGTGTGTTTAAGGTCTATTTAAGAGAATCTTTGACCTTAGAAAAAATTACATTTATATTTCAGTATAAATAAGACCCACTCAGGACATGCCCATCAGTGCTTTACGCAGTGGGATCTCCCATGGAACTGGGTTTGGGTTACTTGGCTTTATTTTGGCCCAGCTGGGCTGAGTATTTGAAATGTGCTGCTGGGTACTATTTTATGGGTGGTGGGAGCTTCTTGTTACAATATAACGAGTTATAATTTTAGAGCTGAGGGTTATTTACAACCATCTCTACATCTATCTTATTTTCTATTTTCTATTCCCTTTCCTCTCTTCTTCCTCCTTTTCCTTCATCTTGTTCCTTAATCTCTACCTTCATCCCCACCTTCTTGCCTGTCCTCTCCATCACTCTTTTCCTCCTCTGCTTCTACCTTCTCTGTTTCTCCCTGCTCAAAAGACACTCAAAGGGAGACCGGTACCCAACCCAGTGAGGTTCCTTCATCTCAGGCTGCCCCATAAGGGACAACATAGAGAGCCCAAAGCTTGAAAGCACCAGACAGGGCCCGCTGGCTTGCACTGATCACAGACAGGAGAGCTCAGTGTGCACACAGACCTCATCCCAGCTGTGCTGAAACCAGGACCAAAAGCTCCCGGCAGTCACAGTGGTGGGGTCTGCTTTAATGCGCAGCTGAGGTCATCTGACTAGCCAGGCTGGAATGGATCGCCGCCACTCTGTGATCTTCTCAGGCACAGTGACAGTCACAGGAGACGGCACCTTCCCAACGCAGCCCAGGATCTGCGCTCCTGAGGCAGACCAGCCCTCTTCTGTACTCCATATGGATTTTTATGGAACGCTGGAGGGCTGAATTCAGGAGCCTCCGAATAAAGCACTTTTTCATTATTTTCAGAAAACATTATAATTTCTCCCCAACTCTTGGTATCATGTTTTTGTTAAGAGCAGTCTTGGAAAAAAATATGGGAGCAATTGTTTCAGTCCTGAAGTGGGTCTCTCAATTGCCTTCAAAGAGAAATTTGTAGTCTGGGAAAATCTGTTACACTGAAGTTCCCTCTGCCAAAAAAGGGAATGAGGCAGATGGCATTTAGCTGATGCTAGCCAAGCATGATTCATGGCTCCCAGATAGATGATGGATCCTTTGTTTGAGATGGACTTCAGGTCTTCATCAAGGTCTTAAATGCCCTCTGAATTCAGGGACCCAAAAGTCTCTCTTTCTTTCACCATAATTGAATACAGGATGAGAAGTGTGTTAAGTAACTAATTGTGGCTTTGAGAGATTTCTCTCTGTGAAAGAGAGCCCTTTAAGAACCCAGCCAGGATGGAGACCTTTTTTGGTTGTTGTTAGCATTGTTAGATATTTGGAAAAAAAGTTTGGATTTCCCTTTTTAAATTAATGAACTATCGAGTTAATTGATTCATTAGGTTTGGAAACGGACCAGTTCGAAACAACAAACATTATTAAATGCTTATTGTGTTATCAGATGCTATTTGTTCTCAGGAATAGATGAAATAGCATCCATTAAGTACCTACTATGGATCAAGTACCGAGTTCGGAATACCTGGCTTCAGATCCAGCCTCAGATGCTTGCCTGCTGGGTGACCTTGGGCAAGTTACTCAACCCTGTTTGCCTAAGTTTCTGAATTCTGTAAAATGAGCTGGAAATGTCCAACCACTCTAGTATCTCTGCCAAGAAAACTCCAGATAGTTGGATACAAATGAAATGACTGGACTGAATTGAACAGAAAGGGATACAAATAGAAAAGAGAAACTAAACCAATGCCTGCCCTCGAGATGCTTACATTCTACTAGAGGGATACGAGATAGATATTATACTGTATAGAGACATACACCACACACATATATATATATAATCCAGAATCTTTAATATAGGAATATTGCATATAGAGATATGTGATATGTAGGGATATTAAATGTAGAGATATAGCAGAATTGTGACTGGGGAGAAAGTTTTGCCCTAGAATGGTAAGTAATGCTGGAGATAGAAAGACAAGAACCATTTAGGACTCTTAAGGGGAGGAACTTTTGATTTTTGTCTGTAGCTCCCTTTCCTTATATATAGTTGGTACTTAATAGATGCATGTTGAATTTGATTGAAGATCCTGAATGAATTTATTTCTTATTGTGGTAATAAAATACACAAACAGATAAAAAATCAGACTGATACACAAATATCATCAAGTAATTTCAGAGACAGAAAGCTTTCTGAAGCTTTTTTTCCTTTTTTTTTTTTAATCCAATGGAGGATAAATAGTTTGAAAAAGAAATCCTTCTTCATGCTGAGAAAGAACTCAGATACTACAATCACTTTCTGAATATCTCACATCTTCATGGAAGAATTTCCAAAGTTTCTACTGTTTTTCACCCAGATTAAAGATGTCAGCATTAAGCAGAAATGCTATGAGTGTCATAAAAGAGATTTCCCTGCTGCAGGTCATCAGTGAATCAAATTCTAAATGGATCCTTGAATTGATCTTAAAAAGTTCTTTGTCCAGCAGTATTTTGCATATGGAAATAAATTTCCATGAACTAGAAGCATCCATCAGTTTAAAGGCACCCTTAGTGAATCTTTTTTGTGAATAGAAGAATGTTTTTGAGATATGTCAACTCAGAGTCAGGAACACCTGAGTTCAAATCCTGCTTTGACACGTATTAGTTGTGTGACCCTGAATGAGTCACTTACCCTCTCTCAGCCTTAGTTTTCCTATCTGTAAAATGGGGATATTGTGCAGTGCTGTTGTGAGGATCAAATGATATAGTATATGAAAAGCATTTCACAAACCTTGGTAAATAGTAGTTATTCCAATTATGTCTTTACTTCAAGAGATCATTTTCTTCAGAATTTCTCTCTTTTTAAAGCCCACATTTCTGTAAATAAGTTTTTCTTAAAATGGGAATGTCTGAATCCATGTGCTATTTTTAATGTTCGTTTCTTTACTGGTTGGATTTGAAAGTCGTCCCCAGATCGCACTTCCATACAATACCCTTGCAAAGTGCCTCAGCAGATGCAATAATAATTTGCAGTCAAGGTCACAGATGGAACTAGATAAAACCCAAAATTCCCACGTTTTCTCTCTCCAAGATATTCTTACCCTCTAGAATTACATAATTAAAAGGAGACTAATAGGAGCTAATCGCTGCTCCCGATCTATTTTTAAATGTCACACAATAGTGCCCCCAAATAGTGGGGAACCAATGAGAGAAAAGCATTCTCTGAACATTCAGTGCCTCCGGGGTTCAAAGGAGAGAGAGGCTGCCCCGGGTAACGGGCGGGCTGGATTGTTCTATTGTTAATACTAAGGAGGGACCTTCCTGGCGTTTTAAATTTGTATTTAATGGTTTCGAAACTGAAAAGGAAAGCTCTCAGGGCTCTCTCGGCTCTCCCTCCCCCACTTTTCAGAGCTCCTTACTTACTGAGGGGCTGGAAATCTCATGCTGAGAGCGGCCTTCTCTGGGGATGCTCATGTAGAAGAGCCACTGCTGGCACAGGAGGTGTGTGTCTACCAGAGCTGAGGCAGCCGAGGTTAAGGGCCAGGGGGACCCTTCCCAGAATTCTCTCCAGAGTGGTCACGTGTGTTTCTTGGAGGAGAAGGTACCTTCCACACCGAGACATTGGGTATCAAAAATTTGAGATGTTGAAGAGATGTTTCTCAGGTAGAATCTAAGGGCGACTTCTTATTTTGTCTTGGGAGACAGGGCGAAGAGAAGGGTCAGACATGATTCTGAGCCTTGGTGACTCAGTACCAACAGTAGAAGTAGGGAGATTGGAAGGGAAAGACTTTTTTTTCTTTTTCCATTTTTTTGTTTTTTGAGAACCAATGAGTTCTTTTTGGACGGGTTGATTTTGAGCTGTATACGGGGGATATCTCAGTAGGGATATTCAGCGAGCATTTGGACCTCTGGGATGGGACCTAGATGGAGAGGTTTAGGCTGGAGACAAAGATCTGTATAAAGGTGAAAATGGAAGCCAGAACAATGAATAAGTCTACCATGTGCTACAAGTATTGATGGAGAGAAAAGATGGAGCAGGAACCTTGGGGAATCCCCAAACTCACAAGACAGGGAGGGGATAAGGAACCCATGAATAAGAATGAGAAGAAATGGCCAGGACAGTTGCAGGAGGCCTGGGAACAAGCTATGTTAGGATGTTAACATTTAAATAAATCACTAAAAATGTCCATGAGATGTGGGTAAATGAAAGGTGTGTCTGCAAGGTGCTCTAGTAATGCAGAAGGTAGAGATCCTTTCTGGGGATGGATGAGGGAGGAATAGCCAGATACGGTGGAGTCTGAGTTAGATATAGGTGAGAAAAGAAGAAAGAGAATATTTCAGGTGAAAGGAGAGGATGTGAGCAGAGGTAAGAAAATCCAGAGCCTACTGTGGGGATACTGAGGCTGGAACCAAGGATCCATTTAAAGAAAGAGCTAAAGATTTCATGCGAAAGCTAGATTGGAGACAGATGGCAAAGGACCTTGAATGCCAAGCTAAGAAACTGGGACTTTATCTTGTAAGTGATTTTTAGTCTTTTAGTGTCGTGAAACAAGTGCTTTTTACTGGGCTTCTTGCCATCTTTGTCTCCCCTCTCCAATCCATCTTGCCTTGGTGTTAGAACACTTAGCTGGATCTGGTGCCTTCCATTGTGACGCCAGCAGTGGGTGATTTCTCACTCACAACCCAGGACCAACTTCTCATTCACCCTTTGTTTTTCTCTGGCATTATTAGCAGGTGGAATTAGCAAGGTCCTCATTTTGTCGTCACTGTTCAGTCCTGTCTGACTTCCTGTGACCCTTCTTGGGTTTCTCTTGGCAAAGACACCAGATGGTTGGCCATTTCCTGCTGTTGCTTATTTTATAGAGGAGGAAACTGAGGCAAACAGAGAGAAGTGGTTTGCCCAGGGAAATAATATTCAGATAAATATCTGCAAAGCAAGCTATACACCGGATAAATGAGGAATAAAGAACAGGGGGAAAGCAGAAGAAATAAGCGAGGCCGCACATGGTAACTTCTGGGGACGATGCCATAGAACAGGATGGGAAGGAGAAGGACTCTCTCCGGCAAGCCAGGGGGTGGGAAGTGCATTAAGACCCTCTTCATTTGCTCTCCGGGGCAAAGTTCCAGTCACCCCCCCCTCCATTCTGATGCTGCCTCTAAGACTTAAAGGCAGAATCTTCAGGAGAAAAACAAGGTTCCCCCTTGCCGCTGTTTCCCTGGGAATTCACCTAACAGGTGCCTGATGTGTCTTCCTAGCGACCGTTCTGCCAGGTGAGTGTCAATGAGTACATGGACCCATCCTACAAAATGTCAGTGCATTTCACGAGCTATTTTTATAGGACCTTCCATTCTTTGCAAGAAAAGCACTGATAAAAGTACCGTGACTTCAAGGACCTCATTTCTTTGATGTGGACACACCAGGCGACATCTCAGCAGCAACAGTAACACATGACAACCCTATGAAGTGGAGGCCATGATTATCGTCATTTTACAGAAAAGGAAACCGAGTTCTGAGGAGATCAGTAACTTCCCTACGGTTACCCGGCTGCCAGTCAGATGGATGATCGACAGACAGACAGACAGAGGGAAGGAACACTGATTGTAATGTCCGAGACACTACGCCGAGGGTCAAACGTGTGTCCCCTGACCCGCTGTCCATCCCCGGGCGATCCAACTTCCACACGATGTTTGAGATGCGCTCTGAGGGGACCAGCCAGTGATGAGCCTCCTTGGGCCGTACTTGGCTGGTCCACAGTCAGCAGAGCGAGGTCCCTCATTGTTCGACCTGCCTGTGGGGATGCCTCGGTGCTTGTGAGCCACACACAACTGCCACAACTGGGAGGGCAGATGGGAAGAGCCACATCCACCGGTCCCTCCACCACCCTGGTGCATCCTTAGAGAGGCAGGTCTTCTGGCTCCTCCTCGCTCCATGTCTGGATTCCACGTCCACTGAAGGGGATTCACACGTTTATGTCAGAGTGTTTGTGAAGGAGAACTTGGGAAGCCTGGAAATCGCCGAGTTCTTCCTCGCCATTCTGTCTGCATGGCTCACCAGAGAAAGGCTCCTGCTCTTTGCATTGCTGGCCCGTAACAACTGTTCACCCTGGGGATGTCGTTTAGCTCCTGCTTTAGTTCTATTGACTTCTTCAGGAAGGAGCAGAGAGAGAGGCTGTTTCCAGTATTTATAGCAACACCTTTGCTGATACCCAGTCTTCCTTGGGATACCCTTTTACCTATACAACCAAATGAAATTATATCTCCATTACGGAAACTGGATGGAAGATCGATCGCTTTGGGAGTGCTCCCTCCCCCTCCCCCCCCATCTGTAAGTGAGCCAAAGGAGTCATCCTTGATAAAACTGTAATGGAGGCAAAAATTCTTCCTGAAATGTTACCGATGGAATATCAGCCTTGTCTTGTTCCTCCATGTAAAGTACCTCTGAGGGGAGCGCTGGATGCGCCCGGCGGCGTGAAGTCAAATGCTTGTGAATTTTAATGCACTAGACCCGAGAAGCTGAGAAAATCTTTCAGAAATAATCAAGTGTCATAGAATGTTAGGGCTTAAAGCGTCACCTGATGCAGTTCATCTCTCTATTTTATAGGGGGTGGTGCAGAGGTGGGAGTGACCTGCCCAGGAGCTCCTGGCAAGCTGGTACTGAGGCTCGGAGACCCAGCCATCTTCTGTACTCATGATGGGCTGGTACTGAACCTGAGCAGATGACTCAGATCTATTCTTACTGACACCCGTTCCCTTGTATTATTTATTAGGCCTCTGGTAGCAGAATTAACATGACATCTGTATGATCATTCCCTTAGTGAGTGTTGTTGGAATTGGGACTTTTGTAAAACCTAGAGATGGTGTAAGTTAAAGGGACTTGATTCTAAATAAAAATGGAGAATAAGGTTATGGGCCACTTCACAGACAACCTTCCCTGGCCTTCAATTCCCTCATTTCCCATAGAAATGAAAGGGCGATAGATGAAGCAGGGCATCTCTTTATGTACGTGGGTCCCTTTTGCCATCGTAATTCTGTGTCCTTGGATGGCATTCATGACTGCTTATGTTGATGGGAATATAGGGGGTAATGTGGCAGGGGGAAAGACAGGGCAACCCAAATTTGTGGAAAAGACTTTGGGTGACCAGAGATTTTCCCCTTTCCCCCAGCAGAGTGTTCATAGGGTTAGAATAGCAAGAAACACTATATCCTACATAAACTGTGAATGCTGCATTTCAGCTGTGAGAGTGGGAGCCATAATTAGAGACTGAAAGCAGATTTCAGGCAGAAATAGAACCTGATTATATATTACTTAAGGCTTAATATAACACTTCATACGTAAACGTTATTTTGAGGTTGAAAACAATGAATCCTGGTTGAAAATCATGGATTGGTGTTAGGTCCTCCCCCCTAAACTCATCTTTGAATTTTTGGTCTTGCATCTTGAGTGTCTGGGCCATATTTGCTCAATGCATCTCGTGCCATTTCATTGCCACCTGTACAATGTTGGGAAAAGCTTATGTGAGTTCATAGGTTATTTAATGTAAACCTCAGATCTTATAGATGAGGATTGAAATCCAGGGAAGCTAAATGGAACTACTTATTCAAGAACATACAGCTAATGTCAGAAGGGGAATTTGAATTCAGATCCTGCCCCCTAACTTTAGTGAATTCAGGCTATCAGGCTACCTAGGAGAGACAAAGTGACTTGGACATCCATACAATCTGTTCTTCCCTTTATGTATACAGTAATAACAATTGCTAACTTTTATATCTATATGTGCTCATATATATATATATATATATATATACAGCTAGTTGAATATATTTATATAAACAGTAACACACTTTATCATCTGAGTAAATATTATAGATGCGACAATCTATAAAACATCTCCTGTCATAATGTTAGCTCAGGAGGTGAGAGAGGAAAAGGGATTAGGAGACTCTTTCTTAGAGAATCTTTTTTTTTTTTTAACATTTCTACCTATCCTTCCAACTCCAGCTTTCTCTAGGAAGCCTTCTCCAGTCTCCTGATTTGGAAATGATATTTTCTTCCTTGTATATGCCATTATTATAGTGGTCTCATTCTCTTCTGTACCTTGCATTTTGGGGTATATTGGGGCTAGGTTCCTGCTAGATTATAAACTCCTTGAAGCAAAGGACTCTGTCTTCATTATCTCCATATATTTATCTTGTACTCAGAATTGTATGTTTGGAGAAGATGCTCGTTAAATTAATTAAATCATAAATATATGTATTTTATTTTTATCATTAACATTATTAATTATTATAAGGATATATGTGCCATAATATTATATTATTATGTAAATTTAATTTATGATAAATTAATAATGTTTAATGAATGGCTGGATGAGTGCACGAGTGAGTGATGAATGAACAAGGGCGTTTGGGAAGGAAGGCTGGGGCTCACAATTGTGGTGAAGGAGGAGGGCAGGAGTACTTGCCCCATGGCGCTTTTCCATTTCTTGGCTTTCATGTTTTGCCTTTGATGGATTCCCCAAGCACCGGTGGCCCAAGGAAACTTCAGAACTAAACAGCTTCTCTGCTCAGCCTGGGGCGGTTTGGATTCACTAGAGTCCAAAGATCCAGCTTCAAATCCCAGCACCCTTGAGCAGGTCAGTTTACTTTTTGGCCTTGGTCACCTCTTCTGTAAAGTGAGAGCATTAGATCGGATGGTCTTCAAGGTGACTGAAGATCTCGGCCCTTCACACATGCACTGATACAGACAGACAGGCTTTGTTACAGACTCCATTTCTAAAAGATGGGAAGGAGAAAAAGAAGGAGGGGCCACAGCTCCCACCCAGAGTTAGCTCTTACCCAGCTCTGAAGGGAGGAGGGCGGTGGGAGCTGACCCTAGCTGTCTATTTTCCTAACCTGGTAGAAGAGGCTTTTATCGTTTAAAGCCTCAAGGTTGTGTCCCGGAGGCAACGAGAAGGAGCAAAGAACAGAAAACCATTAGCTCCTGAAGCTGATCAATGTCGATAGCCCCCTGGATGCTTCCACCTCCCTAGTATTGTTCTCTCTAAAAAGAAGATGTTTCTTCCTTTCACCCAGTCATTTCCCAGAATCGGGCGAGGAGAGGGACTTGATGGAATTCTCCAGACTACTTGTCTCTACCTAGTCTGGATTTACCTAATTACTCGTCCCTTACTTGGGTACCTACCTATGGCATCGTCCACAAATGTGCCTTCTCAGGATCCGAAAAGCATTTTCTAGAAATTGATTCTGTTTAATTCCATTAAAGGCAATCCGAGCACCAGAAGTTATATAGCATCTTACAAGAATCCGCTTCCAAGTGCAATCTAATGCAATTTACCTTTCCCTTGGTGGGTTTTTTAAAACTACAATAACAGCTGCATCGGATACGCCTCTAATTAAAATTCGGAGGAGGTGTATCAGTTTCCCCCCTTCTTTCCATTTTTATTGATCCTCTTGGTTTTATGCTATAGTGGATTTTTTGCACAAACGTGACCAATTTTAGTGTAATGAAAAAAAAAAACAGCTTATTTAATCTGATTCAGGGTAATCCAACCTACATTTAGTTGACTGATTTAGAGAAGGCCTAGGGCTTAGAACGCCTATGTATGAAACACCTTATTCATAATAAATGTTCCTTACTATCCCTTATGGTCCTGCCTGTACGTGGATCCCTAAAAACCCCACCAACATCTGCCACTCTTTGATCAACATCTGTTCAAAACTATAGCTTAAAAACCCTATCTGATGCTTTAAAAAAAAAAATAAAATCAATGGACACATTAACTCAAAACAAGGTTATTTAACTGAACACACTGGTAACAGAGATAAGAAAACCCCCCTCCTCTGCCCTAACATACGAGGCACTCTCTCCCACAGATTCCCAAGGCTATCTGGGAGAGGGAGCTGTACAACTTAATCATCTGACTTTTCTAAGGTTGAGTCCTGATACCGCTACTTGCCATTTCCCTGTGGAGCTGCTGACGTCATTTGCTGGGCTGTTTTGTCTACTGTGTTGCCTCTTATAACTTCTCCACCAAATGATAGGTGTTAGGCAGGCTCCTTCCCACAAGGGAATGGCTAAAGCTCTTTTGTTAGACAACCCAGATCCTCTGGCTATTTCAGCTTTTTAGTGAGTAAGACCCACAGCTATTCCCAGCCAGTAATAGCTCTCAGAACTCTCGGGGTCTGCCTGGGGAAAGTGAATTACTTCAATGTCCATTATACTTCAGATAGAGAGAACTAAGGCAATGTAATTTATCCTAGAGCTTCACTTAACAAAACAAAAAGGGGGAAGAAAAGGGGGACAAGGAGAAGTTAGAGTAGTTGGTAACTACAGCCTAGTGTTATTCTCCCTACCTAACCATGGAGCTTAATAGACATACCCCACTTATTTTTATACTTCCACGATAATAGAAATGTTCTTATTTTTGCAGAGGAATATGCATAAGAAAATGAAGAGATATTTATGTCTTAAAACTTTGCTATATGATCTGCACCTAAACTCTCCTCTATGTCTTGTTTTTCTCACTAGAATTCCCCCGAATTTTAGGCCAGCAGGCTACGCTTGAAACTGTTACTTAGCTCCACCTTTAGAATGTGAATTCCTTTGTAGGGACTATCTTTTAATTGATATCACCAGCAGTTGGCATTCAGTAAGAGCTTAATAATGCTTTTTTGTTTTTGTAGTACAATTTTTATTAAAGCTTTTTATTTACAAAACATATGTATGGGTAATTTTTCAATATTGACCCTTGCAAAACTTTCTGCTTCAAATTTTTCCCTCCTTCCCCCACCCCCTCCCTTAGATGGAAGTAGTCCAATACATATTAAATATGTTAAATCTAATATATGTATACATATTTATAATAATTCTTTTTCTTTTCATTCATTCATCATTTCCTCATTTATTTTAAACACAAATAAAAATATTTGATCTTGAGCATTTTGTACTCCATCCATGATTCCTGGGAAGGAAACTCCCTCTAACAATGCACATCACCAACTTTTCTGTAGCTTTGAGTCTTAAGAGAGTCCTTCTCTAGACACTAAATCACTCGAACTCTTCCCTTGTCCCTGAAATGTTTTCCCTCTTCTTTTTGATCTCCTAGCTTCCTTGAGTCCCTTCAATTTTTTTTCTCAAATATTCTTCAAGAAACCTTTGTAGTCCTCCCTTCCACTAGTACCTTCTTCTGAGATCACCTCCTAATTCCATGTACCTACATAGTTGGCAGCAGTGCTGCCATACAGTAGATGCTTAATAAATGCTTATTGACTTGCCTTGACTCCAAAACTAGCCAACTGTCTACTCCAGGATACAGCATAATAATATTCAATTTAGGGGTTACACCATTTAATTGTTTACTTCTGGCAGCAAGTTAAGTGCATTTACAGCTGCCTGATCTAAACTAGTAACTCCCATTGTTCCTTCTTAGGTTTGCATTTTAGTTACCCGTTGGGTATCCAAACACCTCTTCAAGCTTGACCCCACTAAAGCTGCACCTCCATCTTTCCCTGCAATCCTCTTCTCCTGACTTCAGTCCATAGCATGGTTCTATCTCTGGCTGTAGAAAAGAAAGACTTATATCCAGTGTGATCAGAATTACCCTCTTGAACCAGAGGAACTCTTCTATAGAAAAAAAGGAGACCCCCAAACTGGCAGGCAAATCTCTAACTCTGAGTCCATGCCCCTGGTTTATTGTGTTATTCCTGAAACCGGGGTCCCCTGCAAGGCGTTCATAGTCATTTTCCAACTCTGCGGCCCACTGCTCCAGTTTTCTGCCATTGGCTTTCTCATTGGGTCTGGCTTTCTCATTGGGAGTCCTGACTTTCAGCAGAGCATTTTATTAAACAGTATGGTCTTCCAGGGTACGAGGACTCTGGAATCAGGGTTCCTTTTTCTTGGTAAATAAATATACCATGGCCATTCTCCATTGCCCTGGCAGAGGGAAATGAATCTCGTGTGCCCTCGCACTTCTTCCCTCAGAAAGGCACAACTGTAGCTCCCCAAACGTGTTGTCAGAAATCAGCACTGGGTAACGGCTGCCTCCTAATTGTGCTAAAATTCTCATGCACCCTCATTTCCCCAGCCTGGCCCCCCTTCCGCACGTTATGCATATTGACCAAAAGACATGTACACGGTCTCGCACATAGAAATCTGGACACGGGATCTTCAGAAAAGCTAGAGATGAGCCTTAACACACTTCCATCCAGTACATTGACAAGTTGCGTTGATTCCATTGCTTAATGCCTCTAGTCTCTTGACTTGCTTTCTGTGCTACTGTACTAGTATGGTTCAAGCTTCACACGTGTTTATTAAGCAATTGCTGTGTTTTGGACGCTGTATTAAGTGCTCAGGACAAAAAAAAAAAAAAGGTAAGAATCAGTCGTTCTCAACATTCAAATGGAGAAACACCTCACACAAAGCCTGTATACAGAGTAGATGAAGGGTAACCTTGATCTTTCCCCACTGATGGATCCCACGACCCTTCTTTCTCTTGGTTCTATCCCCCATCTGGCTGCTTTTTCTCAGCATCCTAGACATTTTCATTGTCCTTTCCCATCTCTTCCTCCTTTCCTCCAGGCCGCCCAGGTTTGTAATCCGAATCTTGGAGTCATCACGATCTGACTTTGAAAGCCTTTCCCAACATAGCCCCAAACAATTTTACCAAACTCATTATACATAACTCCCTTTTCTACTTTCTGCAGTTGATTGGGACTTAAGAGCTGCTGAATATTTTTAATCAGGTAGAAAGTCGGATCAGATTAAGTGTAATTGTTTTTTTAGACCGGCTTAATTCCCCTTAGCTCTTTGTAGCCTAATTATTTCTTTTATTTTTGCCTGTGGAAGTGAATCTTCCTAGGATGAAAGGTTTCCTTTGTAAAAGAAAAACGGATTATTTTTTTAATTCTTTAGCAAAAATTCTAACTAGAAGGATAAGACATCAGAAGTGATTACCATTTTCTAAGCCAAAGGAAACTCTCTAAGGGGAGTGAAAATTAACTCGTGAGGACAATTCCCAAAATGGAAATGAGACGTTAAGCGGGTTGTCTGTCTGGCTCAGTTCTCATTTATCCAGTTAATGTGAACCAGTGTCTGATATTGTAATAGGAAAACTTTCCTGTAAACTTGAAAGGCTATACAGGCATGAAGGAAAATATAAACCATGGAACTGTCAGAGCTACAATTTAGGATGGACTACGGCCCAGGGACAGAAATACTAGAGGATGGATTAATGTTCAGAATCTTGGCCCCAATATCCCCCGAGAGAAAGCTCCCTGGCAGATTCACTGGTGCTGGAATTCTCTGGGGTGCCCTCCCTTTTGCCCCAGGTAATTGGAAGTGTCTCTGGGTTTCCTGGCTCTTTCTTCGGTGACCCAGCCAAGTCGTCAAGGGCCTGAACAGTCTATTTTCCTAGAATCAAGTCAACAAAGCAATTATTTAGCACCTACTGTATTTGAAACACTGTATTAAGTGCTGGAGAAAAAGAAAGATAAAGAAAAGGTAAAAATCTGTCTATCCCTGCTCTCCAGGAGTTAGCAGTTTGGTGGAAGAGACAATGCACAGTCTATAGACAGCATGTAATCAATATCATCAACAAAGAGAAGGCAATATAATCAAGGAGAATTGGGAAAGACTTCTTGTAAAAGGTGGGATTTTTGAAGGCACTTGAAGGAAACCGGGGAAGCCAGAGAGGGAGAACATTTCAGGTCTGGGACCCAGCCAGGGCAAATGCTTGGAATTGGGAGATGGACTGACTTGTCCAAGAAATGGAAAAGAAACCAGTGTTACTGGGTCATGGGTAGGGGTTGGAGAAGGGACAACAAGACTGTGAGAAGTCTAGAGAGTTAGGAAGGAACTGGGTTGTAAAGCGCTTTAAAGTAAGGATTTAATTACAGAGTGAGTGACTCTGGGCTGGTTTCAAATGCTATACAAAAGAGATAAATTACAGGAACAGAGAGAATTCAGGTGCTGCTACAACCACTTTTGACATTGAATTTTCAGGCTTTTAACAGTGACTTCCAGTTCCTTTCCTAGTTTATCCTTAATTTTAATTTTAACTGATACTAGGCAAGAGCTTCCTTCTATCTGTTTTGAGCACTAGGAAATCCCATTTCTTGAAGGATATTTTTCTTTATTGGAAGTAAATGTCTTGTCCAGGATCATACAACTAGTGAGTGTCTGATATTAGATTTGAACTGGACACCTCCTGACTCCAGGGTCAGAGCTCTATCCACTGGGCCCTCCAGCATCCTGATGGAAATCCCATTTCTTTCACCTGATCCCCAATCCTACTTCTCATTTACCTGAGCAAACAACTATGACCAGTGTTTCTTGCCCCATAGCGACTCTAGATCAAAGTTTAGTTTCCTTGGGATGCCCTTGCCCTCAGTTTTTTCTGTCTGGCCTATAAGACTAGAAGGTGCTGGAGACATCATCCAGTCCAACCTCCTCATTGTACGGATGAGAACTGGGGAAGGGAAATGTCTAATCCAAGTTTTAACATATAGTAAATACCAAGGCTGGGATTTGAATCAAGAAATCTGAGTGACAATGCAAAGCCAGTGTACTTGTTTCACTGCAAATGGATCAGATCTTCTCCATTTCTCTGTCTCTGGGTGTGTGTGTCTCTCTCTTCTCTCTCTTTCTCTCTCTCCCTCTCTCTCTCTCTCTCTCTCTCTCTCTCTGCATAAGCCCAGCCTCTCTGAAAGTCTGAAGTCCCTTTTTCTCTCCCACCCGCTCCCACACCACCCTGCACCCCCATCCTGTTTCTTCCCTACCTCTTCCTCACGGTTACTCATCCCTTGGCTGACCGTTTTTCCTCAGACAGACATGAACACATCTCTAACTAGATTCCGCTTTGATGACTCTGGCCCAGACAGACAGCGGTTATTTCCAAATCCCCACATGATTTAGGGAAGGGAGTTTTGCCACAGACATTTCACGGGCTTCTAGGATTTCAGTCCAAACGGGACCTTAGTGGTCATCTAGCCCAAGCTCCATGTTTTGTAGATGAGAAAGCTGGAGTCTGGACCTGGTGAGTGGGACCCAGCAGAGGTGGCTCTTTCCAGAGCACTGGCTGGTCCCGTTCTAGTCTCCAGCACTAGCTCTAGTGTGCAGAGAGATGGGGCCCACTAGTCTAGACTTCTGTAAGGGGGATATTCAACTGAAAGTCACTCAAGTACCGATTCTAATGTAAAGTTTTCAGAATTGATGGAGCAAGTGACAGCAGAGCCACCATCCTGAACTTTGAGATCAGACAGCCGGGGATCAATAGCCGTGCTCTATGGCCCCCCCTTTGGCTGCAGAGAAGTAGACTCTCTAAGGGGGGTCACTAAGGTCGAAGAAACTAATTTCCTAAATTACAGAAGAAATGCATAAAATAATGTCTTGTCGCAGCTGCTGCCTAGCAAGTCAGCTGCCCGTGCTGGACACCCAGTGACTGTTTTAGGAACAGTGTCAGCTCCAGCAAGTATCTTCATCACTTAGACATATCTGCTCTCCTTCTCTCTAGAATAGTTACAATGGTTTAGATGAGAAGGAATCAACTGGGGTATAGTAAAAGGGGGAGGAAAGAAGTGTGAGACAATAGAATGAGCACTAGACTTGTAATCTGAGGAACTGGGTTCAAATCCTGCTCCAGCCAGTTGTGTGGTCTTGAGCAAGTGACTTCTCTGAATCTCAATTTTTTCTCTAAAGTGAGACGGTTGAGCTAGATGTCTATCAGAAACTTTGAGTTCTGAATCTCTGATTCTGTGACCAGCAGGATGTCGAGAAGGCAGAATTGATAGAATTGATAGAACTTGGTAGCTGATTGGGTATAAGGAGAGGGGAAGAGAGAGATTTTAAGATTATGAACTTGGATCCCTGAGAGAATGGAGGAGAGAATCTCATCAGAAGGAGAGATGCTCAGGGGAGGAAGATGGCCTCCGTTTGGGGCTGTTGGCTTGGAGATGCTGTTGAGATTGAGTTAGAGCTGTTCCGAAGGAGACTGAAGATGTAGGACTGGAGCCCACGGCAGCACCGGGTCTGTAAACTCAGGAATCATCTGTGTGGAAGTGATGATGACATTTATAGGTGACTGCGATAACCAAGGGAAAGGGCAGTAAGGGTTTGACTAGGAACCAGTCCGACCGGCCACATCCTAGGTGGTACCAGAAGAATGAACCCATGCTCCAGTGTGTGTCTCGGTGATCTGTGGGCTTCCTCCATTGCTCTAGAGCTTGGGACTCCGTGCACCAAAATTGATTCCTGGTCTCCCCGGGAGAAAGAGCTGAAGATGGCCCTGGTGTTCCTTTCACCCAAAAATCTTTCAAACCTAAAAGCCAGCCCAGTACCCCAGAGTACCACATGCCAGGCTTCCCTGAGCTCGATCCCAGCTGATGGATTTTGGCTGATACTCCTGGAAGCCGGACGGCCAAGAAGGCCTCAAGCCAACAATAGAGACCAGATCTCATAACCCCAGTCAGGTCAAATAAACAGAGGACTGGCCTGGTTTATGGACTTGGATAGTGCAGGGCATTTTACAACTCCAAAGCCAAATATTTAGGACTTAAAATTTATTTGCCATTGTACCTAGCATATTTCTTCCAGGTTGCAAATATTGTCCTGAGATTTTACCAGGATGGTCTGGAATATTTAATTTGATAACAATTAATAAGCATTTATTAAACACCTACTATATGCCACACATAATGCTAGATACTGAGGATCCAGAAGCAAAAAATGAGATGTTTAATTCAGTCAGTCAATAAGCATTTATTAGGCACCTGCTGCAAGCAAGGCAATATGCTAGGAAATGTGTATACAGAGTCAGAGAGTAAACAATTTACTCTCAGGGTACTAGGGGAGACAATATACACATAGAGTAAATATGAAAGAAATAAAATACAACTATTAAGCAGGTAAAATCCAAGTAGCCAGGGAGGGAGAGCTCTGGACACTTGTAGGCCTAGGATCAGGAAAGGTTTTCATATACATACATATATTATATATATATATATATATATATATATATATATATACACATACACCCATGTACATGTATATATATATATGTAGACATACATACAAATTATATATATAATATTATATATGTATATGTGAATTTGCCTGTGTGTGCATATCTATCTATCTATCTATCTATCTATCTATCCTTAGGTTCTCCTCTGAGCTTTATTTATTCCAAATTGCCTATCTTTGTCCAGAGATCCACCATCATGCCAGTCTCCCAGTCTACCTGTTATTTTTGACTCCTCACTCTCTCTCACTCCATTCAATAAATCAGTTGTTGAACTATATCTTTGTCTATGTCCATGTCCATGTCCATATCTATGTCTATGTACCCCCTTCTATGTACCAGATAATATGCCAGCCACTGAGTATACAAAGGCAAAAACCAGTGTGTAGTGTTTATATATAAAAATATATGTATATATATATATAGAGAGAGAGAGAGAGAGAGAGAGAGAGTTTGTATATATACACACACACAGGCAGAGACAGGGATGAGGATTAAGCACATACACGTACCCTTGGGAAACACCTATAGTTAAAGGGGTGATGAGACATACATCAATAAGAAATTATTCCAGCCTCCTCTGAGCCAGGCACTGAACTAGGCCCGGAGGATTCAGAAGCAAAAAGTAAGTGGTTCCTATCCTTGAGGAACCTATATTAGCATGGTGTAGGGGAGAGGGAAGAATGATGCAGAATCAGACTCGATCGGCTCTCCTCCTCTCCACTCAGTCAGGGCAAGAGTATTAACAAATGTCCTTTTTATTGTTCTCTGAGGTTTTCA
Organism: Sarcophilus harrisii; assembly: GCF_902635505.1. NCBI lineage: Eukaryota > Metazoa > Chordata > Mammalia > Dasyuromorphia > Dasyuridae > Sarcophilus > Sarcophilus harrisii. The sequence continues at coordinate 270,542,038 of NC_045430.1, read as the reverse complement.
AATACTTTGTATTTGTTATTCTTTTAAGACTCCCCTTTAAGGTGAGTTTTGTGCCCATTTTACTGATGAAACCATAGACTTGGAGTTCAAACAAGTGACTTGCCCCTGGTCAGGCTTTAGAGAATGTTGGGGGCAGGGGCTGGACTCAAGTTTTCTTCCTCTGTGTCCACTCCCTTCACTATGTCATTAATTTAAGGGTAAAAAAAAAACCCTTCCGTGCTGGAGATACCAGAGGGAGAAATAACCCAGACATTACTGAGTCCTTAATGTGCTGCTTGGTGTTCTGCTTACTGCTTCCTAAGTGTTTTAGGTTTCAAGTTAGAGTGTGTGTAGGAGGGTGGAGGGATGGGGAGTGGGGGGATAGGGAGGGGGCAGAAGGGGAAGAAGAGGAAGATAGATAGATAGATACACACATACATACATATATGTGTGTGTGTGTATATATATATATATATAGAGAGAGAGAGAGAGAGACAGACAGAGAGAGACAGAGAGAGAGACAGAGACAGACAGACATAGAGAAACAGAGACAGACACAGAGAAACAGAGACAGAAAGAGAGACAGAGACAGAGAGAGAAAGAGAGAGACAGAGAAAGAGACAGAGACAGAGAAACAGAGACAGAAAAACAGACACAGAGAAACAGAGACAGAAAGAGAGACAGAGAGAGAGAGAGAGAAAGAGAGAGAGAGACAGAGAGAAGTGAGAGGGGGAAGGAGATAGAGAGAGGGAGAAAGAGAGAAACAGAGACAAAGAAACAAAAAAGAGTGACTAAAAGAGATTGCATAAGGCAGAGACATGGGCAAAGAAAGAAAGTGGGATGAGGGTTATGGAAACAGAAACTGAGGAAGAATAGAGAGTGTTCCAGCCTTTCCCGCAGGAGGAGAAGCTTTTTGGATGCACATTTTGCAGGTACAAATTTCAAAAAGAAGAATCCTTCATGGGTACAACATTTCTTAAAAACATGCTCTAATTTGATTTGCTAATTATAGGCTTTTGCCTCCAGAGGCCCAGGATGTACTGAAGTGAATAATCTTGATAATTTTCATGAACCGTTGGGAGTGCGGAGAAGGAGACTTAAAATAAACCAGACTTCTGGAACTAGAAATGCAGAAGAACAAAAATGGCTTCGATCTTCCGTCTGTGTAGAAGGGGGTGGGGGTGGGAAACGGTTTCTACTGAAAATGGAAGGGACACATATTCTTTGTTTCCCAGAGTCCATTCTTCATGGAACCGCAGAGCTGATTTTGGGAAGGGACTTTAGGTGTGAGCTAATTAACACCTTCATTCTGAGGAGGAAGAAACTGAGGACCAGGAAAATGAGGTGACATATGCAGCCAAGGGCATACATAGAATTACAGAATTTTATCGGAATAATTTGGGAGGCCATCCAAGCCAACTCCTTTTACTTTACTAGATGGGGAACTGAGGCCCCGGACTGAAGGGCTTGTCTGGGTGGGAAGCAGCAGGGCCGGAACCCCAGCACGCCCCTGTTTGCCGCCTCCTTTTCTATCTCTTGTCTTTGAAAGGGCCGGTCTCAGCTTCTGATCCCGCTTTATTAAGTTCAGTGCTTATCCCTGACTTGATCCCCAGGCTGACTCACTGAGAGCCTGATGTTTGCAGCCAGAGTTGTTAGACAAACAGGCCATGATTAAGCCCATTTTTCTCGGGTGGAAAGGTCTCTCCACAGGCCTTTATGACTTGTCAGAGACTGAAAATGGGACGTTTGCCGACAGCCACGGAACATGTCCAGCTGAAAACTGGGGGAGACAATACACGCTTTGTCGGTGCTGTGGAGTTGGGTCTTATCTCTCAGGGACCTTTGGGGCAAATCCCAGACTCATGATAATGAGGAGATTCAATTTCTTATTTCTAGCTGAGCGGGAAGCTACAGGATTTCTGCCCGTACAAGCCGCTGAACTTATGGGTCCAAAGAGTGGATCTTTATAGAGAAATAGAGAACTTGTTGCCTGTAAAAATGTGCCTGATTTAGCTACATCTTGTTCTACATTATAATCCCCTGCCATCCTGAGGGACTCTCCAGCTCGTGACTGAGTTGTGCCTTTTGCTTCTCCTCCTTTCCTTTCACCTCCTACCCCAAACTGATGCTCATTTGTCTAGTTCATTGCTTATACTCCATCTGAAGGCAGACAGAGAAGAAGGCTCATGTAGGAAAATCAAATCAGTGCATTTTCACCTTTGCTGTGGACATTTATCTCGTGTACTCAGATTTGCTTAGAGAGGTCCAGGCTTGATTGAGTTTAACCTTCACAACTCCCTGGTGACGTACAAGAGAGGAAGTGCGGGCTAGTGGTTAGTGGGCTGGAAATCCAATATTCTTCTCTTCCTCCTCTATGGTCAAGGACGAGCCAGGTAACCTTTTAGTGTCCTGAACGACTTTCTGGGGCTGCAAGTGATGATTCAGTGACCTGTGCATTGAGGAGGACATTTCCACATTGGAAGTTTCCTACACAGATGAATTAAATCCTAGGTCCAGCCTCAAAACATCCGCCAAACCTTATATATCCCATAATATACAGGGCTGTATATCCCATTGTATATGGGGCTGTATATCCCATTATATATGGAGTTGTATATCCCATTATATATGGGACTGTATATCTCATTATATAGGAGACCGTATAGCCCATTATATGGGACTATATGTCCCATCATATATGGGACTGTGTGTCCCATTGTATATGGGACTGTATATCCCATTATATATGAGGCTATATATCCATTATATGTGGGACTGTATATCCATTATATATGGGACTATAGATCCCATTATATATAGAGCTGTATATCCCATTATATATGGGATTATATATCCCATTGTATATGGGACTGTATATCCCATTATGTGAGACCACATATCCATTATACATGGGACCATATATCCCATTATATATGGGATTATATCCCATTATATATGGGGCTGTATATCCCATTATATGTGGGATTATACATCTCATTATATATGGGACTATATATCCATTATATATGGGACTGTATATCCCATATATCCCAAGTGTGATCATAGGCTTAGAGTACATTGCAAGTCCCAAAGCTCTTTACCTAGCTCTGCCCAGGGAGTACTGAAGCCGTGTCCTTCTTTGGACCAGAGTTCAGCAGCTGCGGGTGCAGAATGACTTCGTGAGAGTCCCTGCCCACCTCCTAGTGGGATTAGAGTGGGGGGCTTTTGGGAACATTCTGTGGAGGAAAGAGCATTGAGGGACATCCGCTAAGTCTCAGAGGCAGGATTTAAATTAAGCTCTTTCCTGACTCCCCACATTCATCACGTTGCTTCTCACTTATTAACAGGAAAGGTGCATGTTTGATCTGGACTCAAGATGCAGAGTGAGTCGGGCCCTTCTGGACATGGGCAATGCAAGGATTTGTTTTAACTCTGTGTGTGTTTGCTTGGTTTTGTTTTCCACTGGGAGTGAGGGATGAGAAAGGGACAAAAAGAATTAGACTTAAAAAGAAAACTCTGGGAAGCAAAACCGAGGAACCTTTGAGGTGGGAAGGGGCAGGTTGGATTGCCTGAGAATTTCCCTTATTCACTTGATTTCCATTATTAGGGGCCCCGCAGAGGGGTCCTTGAGCTGTGATGGTGGACAGGCAGCTTGGTCTCGGCTTGAGAACCCCAGTGTTTTTCTGCCCAGAGGGCTGACGCTCCCCTTGATCCAGGGGAGGAAGCACCTCTCCCAGCTTGCTACACTTTCTCCCTCTGTGGCCAGGAGTGTCCTGGCTTCTGGTGATGGGAGACATGGAAAGAGTAATTAGAGTTAGCATTCTGTAATTCTCCAGGAGGACGGTCCCTTCCCGTATGGCCCTATAGCAACAAGGAGTCTTCAGCCATCTTCTCCTCGTACAGAGCATCGGGATCCTCTTTCTCTCTCTCTCGGACTCTAGGGTCCCTCTTTCTCACTAAGCTTCACCCCTGGGTTCTCACTAGACCTCAGTGAGTCACCATCTTCCCATCTCCCAGAGGCCTCCCCGCTTCTAGATGGTTTCAGCTCAATTTGTGTCTCCCGAGGGTCCCCGGATAGCTGTTGTCCCCAAGACCGGCCGACGCCATTAAGGCCATCCCTGCAGCAGCAGCCCCAGCTGTCCCGAACCGCTTCGCAGGCTTGGAGGTTATCAAACTGTTTGCAGGCCCGATCCCCCCAAGGTAGGCCCGATGGCTCCGTTCACCTGCACCTGTGACCCTTGCTTGTGGGATGCTCTGCTTACCATCCAGAAATCCAATTTCTCCATCAGGAAGAGCCAGACGGGCTGAGCCCTCTTGCCATTTTCTTGTGATGTTGTGATTTAAACAATGACTAGAGCTTTCTTACCTGGGTCAAGGGGCAAAGCAGAAGAAAACTGGAGCAAAGTGATTGTTGGGGCCGTTTACTTTGGTGCCTCCGCTGAAAATAAGACGTCTCTGCCTATTAGGCGGCCTCCTTCCCCTAACGCTTTTTGAAACCCTGTGCGATAAATCTCTCACTGTCTGAGCCGCCCCGGCCCTCTGCGCCAGCCATCTGTATTTTCCTCCACCTTCCCACTTACCAGTATCATTCTAAAGGAGCAGCCGCTACTCTGCTGGTGATTTGAGCAGCAGGTTTTCAATGCACCGTCTCCCTTAACTCTCATTTTCAACTGATCAAAAGCCTGACAGTGTAGCCGGCAGTATTTTCTGAGCCAGAGTCATCTCACTTGATTGTGACTCCCTTTTCCCTGAGCTAATCAAAGCCCCGAAGAAGCTGTCATGGCAGCCAGATAAGCATGAATTAAAAAGTTAGGAGCATCAAGAGCCAGCCTCGTTTAGGGTCTGAGATTGCCAAATATGGAAAGATGGAAACTGGTCTGCAGCCCATGAGCAGGACCAGGGATGGCTGGGGATCTGCAGTGTTTTTGATATTATTTTTAAAGCTGTCGAGGGATTGCTCCGTGAGAAACATAACTGCCTGATATGGTTCAGAAAATAGTAACCAGTTCTCTACTCTCAGGAAAGTGATTTATTAGACGTCTACTATGGACTAGGAAGTGGGCACTTTACAGATGTCATCTCCTTTGATTCCACAACAAATACTTTACAGCTGAGGAAACCGAGGCAGTCAGACATTAAATGATTTTCCCTAAGTCATACAGGGGTTAAGTCTCTAATGCTGTATTTGAACTCAGTTCTTTCTTATTTCAGACTCAATGCTCTAGCCACTGTGCTACCCACCTGTCTTTTCTTGAGGAAAGTTATACTGGGGACTTGAAAGCTAGAAAATCTGCAGGCAAGAGCTCTAAAGATTCACATGAATAAAAGAGAATTCATCTCCACACAACCTGCATTCCCCTTCTCTCTCATCTGGGCTGAGTCAGAGGCTCTGGTTTCAGATGTGACCTCCCAGACTTACTCTCTGGGAAAGTTCTTACCTTGCCTGGGAATGGCATCTTCATCTAAACTGGTGGTTGCAATATCTGGCCTCTGAGATCCCTCTCAGGTCTGGCTCGATGAGCCTCTACCTGGCTCTGAAGTCCCCTACGCAGATGTGGGCAAAGGTGCCATGAAGGCAGGACAGGCAGGATATGTCTCTGGGGCTTGTTCACCTCCAGTGCTCTGTACTAGAGCTAAGACATTAGAAATGAGCCCAGCTGGTTCAGTTCTGCTGGGAGGTTCTAGGCTGGATTTGAGGGCAGCTTTCATTGTCATCTCTTGCCCTGCCTTCTGCTCTAGCACACAACACATGTGGAATCTAGGACAGGATGGGCCACAATATCCCCTACACAATCACAAGAAAGGATGCTTCAGTCAGGTCTCCCCCAGATAACACCATAACATGATCATCCCTCCCAGCATCATTGCATCTCCCCAAATAGTTCTCTCTCTTCTTGTCCCAGTCCCTGTTGGCTCCTCTTGGTATATGAGTCAGTCTGATCCCAGAGGTACCAGCCCCTTTCCCATCACTCGGCTTCCTGAAATTTCCTGTAAGAAAGGTGCCGGGGAAATCCGCCTCCCTGCCGGAGCGATCACTTTAGCCCTGGCGGTGTGAGGACGTCTCCTGGGAATCTGCCACGTGCTGCCCTAGGCACTACCTCAGTCTCCCTCCGCCTCTGTGCTCCCCAAAGCTTTTCTTAACTCTGCTGCTGATGATAAATGGGCCGGGTAGCCATGTGCTTTCCTAGAACTTCTTGAACCATTCTCGAGGGGGAGTACAGCTTTGGGTAAAGGATGCCCTCTCGTAATCAAGCATTTCTGGACTAAGTAGATGCCTGCCAAACTAGATGGAAGGAGAGCTCCTTTTTAAGTCTAATTCCACAAGGGGTTTCCTTACTGCAAAGCAATGGGGAAAATTCCTAGAAATTCAGAGAGATTTCTAAATGTTTATCCAACAAAATAAAGACAGGACATTTGATTATCTGAAATTTTTTTTTCATGTTTTCTTAGGCAAGTAGTTGAGAAAGAAGGCAAGTAAAAATAAAGGTTTGGTTTTTTTTAACTGAAACACTATTTTTAGTGAGGGAAGCAACAAGAAAAAGCCAATTATTTTTACTTAGTGAGAAATCCCACGCTCGTGTTTCCATTTTTGTCCCTGAAGACAAATCAGTGGCTCGTCTCACTGTAGGTGAACATCCACAGTGGCCCTTTGTGGTCCTGTGACATTCAGTCGTTGTTGTTGTTTTTAAAATGATGCGGGGAAATATTGCGTTTGTGTAGGCAGGGAGCACGGACAGGTTTCCTTAGAAACAGGATGTTGTCTGATTCATTAACTCTTCCAGGATATTCACGTTCACCGTTCCTCAAAGTGGCAGATGATCCCTTGGGAAGGCAGGAGGAAGTTGACAAGACTGAAGCTGTCAGGATGCTCTTTGGTGGTCAGATGACCTTCTTCCTCTCAATAACACAATCCCCACACTTCCCTTATCTTCATCTATGAACAGAAATTACTTTGCCCCAGGGTTTTGAAGCTTTGCAGAAAGACCCGGCTGGAAAATGATCACAGATGTAAACAGGGGCTCTGAATCACAGATGGGCTGAGTTTCAAACATTGCAAATCAGTTGTTTGGACAATTTCCCCCTCCTCCAGAAATGATGTTATGATCCCAGAGGAAGCACAAAATTCCATTTCAATCAATAAATAATCAATCATTAAATATTTAAGTACTTACTATTGCCAGACATCGGGCTAAGTCTATTTAGTCCAAAGAAATAGATGGTACAGTGAATAGAGCGATGAACCTAGCGTCAGGAAAATTCATCTTCCTAAGTTCAAATCCAGCCTCAGACACTCACTAGCTGTGTGATCCTGGCAAGTCTACTTCACCCTGTTTGCTTCAGTCTCTCATCTGAAAAATGAGCTGAAGGAGGAGATGCTGAATTATTTTTACCATCTTTACCAAGAACATCCTAAATGGGGTCATGAAGAGTTAAAAAATGACTGAAAAAATGACAACATTAGAAATACGATATAATTTCAATAGGATACTATTTAACTCTCTGATTTAAATATGTTTTTTGTGGGCTCCTCTCAACCATTGTTTCTATGGAAAAAAATACATTTTGAGCGATTTATAGATCCTAAATCTAGAAAAGAACCTCAGAGATTCTCTAGCTCAAGTTCTTCATTCTTTTAGTGTCCTGGCTCCCCTTTGATGGTCTGGCTAAGACAATGGACCCATTTTCAGAATCACGTTTTTATATGTCTAGAAGAAAGTACAAAGAATTACAAAAGAAACAAATAATATTGAAGTAGAGTGATCAAAGTGTGGGGGGGAGGGTGAGTGTGTGTGTGTAGTATTTTAAAAATATTTTTCCAATTACATATAAAGATAAATTTTAACATTCATTTTAAAGAATTTTGAGTTCCAAGTTTTCTCCTTCTGTCCCTGCTCTCCCTCTCCCTAAGACAGTAAGCAATTTGATATGTTATATATGTGCAATGATGTAAAACATCTTTCCATATTAGTCATGTTGTTAAAGAGGAAAAAGGTCAAAAGGAAAAAAAGTGAGCTAAAAAAGAAAGTGAAAGTAGTCTGCTTCAATCTGCATTTAGACTTTTTCTCTAGATGCTGACTGCATCTTCCATCATAAAACTGCCTTGGATCGCTGTATTGCCAAGATTGCTACGTCATTCATAGATAATCATCGTACAGTATTACTGAAAAATATGTATTTTTAAAAGCTCACAGACCCTTGGTTAAGGTTACCCGATCTAGTCTAAACCCATCTTTTTACAAATGAGGAAACCAAGACCTAGACAAGGTAACAGATGCTTACGTGTCCAGGATGAGATCGGAATACAAGTCTTCTGACTCCCGAGCCCAAGATCTCCTACCCTTGGCCCAGAGGCAGGGGCTGATGGACTTATGTGTCCCCCCAGTGTGACTTAGAGCCCTGGGCCTGCAAGAGATTTGACTCTGCGTGAGGAGTCAGAGTAGCCAGAAGGTTATTGGTTCAGAAATTCGCCTGCTTTTGCTGTCTCAGCAAAGGAGGCCGATGAGGAAATCCAGAGATTGACTGCTCCGTGATGGATGGAGGCAGGAGAGGCCGGGCCTGTGGTGACACTGAGCCATGGCAGGACAGAGCTTGTCCCAAAGGCAGCTCTTCCCTCCTCAGGACTGCTGTGGGCCCTGCCAGAAGGAGCCTGTCTGTCCAGGACAATGCATCTGTGAGGGGAATGAGCTGGCCTGGCTGCTCTTCTGTTTATTTTGGCAACCCTAGCCCGTGTTGGAGAAGGTCTGACCCTTGGATCAAGCCCACATGGAATGTTTCTTGGCCTGTCCTTTTTCTCTCTCCCTTCCTCCCTCCTTTCCTTCTTCCTTTCGTTCCTTCGTTTTTCCCTTCCTCCCTCCCTTCCTCTTCCTCTTTTCCTCCCTTCCTCCCTACCTTTCTTCCTTCCTTTCTTCCTCCCTTCCTTCTTTCCTTCCTTCCTTCTTTCCTTCCTTCCTTCCTTCCTTCCTTCCTTCCTTCTTTCCTTCCTTCTTTCCTTCCTTCCTTCCTTCCTTCTTCCTTCCTTCTTTCCTTCCTTCCTTCCTTCCTTCCTTCCTTCCTTCCTTCCTTCCTTCCTTCCTTCCTTCCTTCCTTCCTTCTTTCCTTCTCTCCTCCCTCCTTCCCTCCCTCCCTCCTTCCCTCCCTCCCTTCTTCCTTCCTTCCTTCCTTTTTTCCTTCCTTCCTTCCTTCCTTCCTTCCTTCCTTCCTTCCTTCCTTCCTTCCTTCCTTCCTTCTCCTAACGGTCATAGCTACTGCCTTTGACACTGCCCATTGCAACTAGAGAGTTTTCATGGACTCTTCCCTCTAAAATCCCCTGGCACGACTTTTTCATCAGCATGGCAAACAGAGGGAAAGTCATACTTCACCTTGTGCACCTGGTGGCTCCGGAACATTTATCCACAAGTTTATTTTTATAAAATGCATTCTGTGGACCAGGCGAGGGAGAGGAGTGGGTTGGGGTGGGGCATTAAGCTTGCTATTTTAAGGAATCTGGTAGTAAATCATTTTCTCAGTAAAAAAGCCATTTTGTAGATGAACATTCATTCCCCACACGAATTTGTTTCCCAGATCTGCACGTCCAGAGGCGTAGCGTGGTTTACGAATGGAAGACTGTGCTTGGAGGCAGGGGGATCTAGGGCCAAATCTCACCTCAGACACTTACTGGCTGTGTGACTCCATGCAAGCATTTAACTTCTCTGGGCCTTGGTTTCCCCATCTGGAATATGCAGGGGTCAGACTCAGTGGCCCCCGACGTCTCTTCCAGCACTGAACCTGTGGTCCCGTGACTCATGAGAGCTTTAATCACCTAGAACAGCCCAAACCTGGAATGTCTCAACAGCAGAAACACGTAATGGTTGGTCAGTCACCGAGCCAAAGGAAAGGCACGTTCTCACTGGTCACTCCTGGCACTGTTGCAGAGCACAGAGTTGGAGTGAGAAGAGCCTGGCAGTCGGAGCTGTGGCTCAGGATGTTGTGTCTGGGGCTTTGGCTCAGGGCCTGACAGAATGGGGGCCTGGGACACTTCTGGCCACATTGTCCCTCTCTACGGTTCTCCCTTGGTCTGTCCCCAGCAGGACCCCGTCTCCCCCACGGTCTTTGCCCTCTCCCCCTGGGCAGAGTTTCCCCATCAGCGCAGCTGCCTCATTCCAAAAGCAAGCACCCGGCTTTGGGCCTGGGAACAGTCATCTGCCCTGGCAGGGCTGGGGGTGGCACAAGTGGCCTTCTTGTTCCTGGTGACACTGGGAACAGGAAGCAATCGGGAGGTGTTGGGAAGGCCTGTCCCGAGGAGGAACAGAACCAGAAGGGCCCTGGAGTGCCGGGCCAGCATTCTCCCCCACCCCCGTATCCCAGGAGCCTGGGACAGCATGGCTGCCCACGGGGAGAGCATCAGAGCAGGAGGAGGGAATGGCGGGATGAAGGACAACCTCCCCCGTGCTCTGCCCCCATCACTCAGGCCTCCCATGGCACAGTGCGCTATTGTGGACACATAAAGACCGTTCTGTGCCCCCGAGAAATAATTGTGGCAGGTGGTGGATTCCATTTGTTTCTAAACAAAAGTGTCCGTTGATACATTTTAGAAATGTTTCTATTACAAAGGTAAATTGTGTCTAAGGGATCTTGTGGCCTTAAGGTTTAAGCCTCCGCCTCTTGGCCCAGAGGGCTGGGTCTGGAGGCCGTCTCAGCTGTTTACTCTGCACCACCTTGGCTAAGTTATGTTTCCTCACTGTGCCTCCGCTTCCTCCCCTGTGAATGAGGGACAGGAACAGATGCTCCCTGAGAGCCCCACCAGCCCTAAATCTAGGATCCTCTGATCTGGGGCACAAATGGCTGAAGAGGCAGCCAGGTGGCGTGGGGGGGGGGGGCTGCACTTGGAGCTCAAATCCTGCCTCAGACACTTCCCAATTATAGGGCCCTGGACAAAGTCCTTAACTGCCAATAGTTAGAGTTAATAGTAGCACCTTTTTAAGGAGCTGGGTGGATAGAGCCCTGGGCCCAGGAAGACTCATCTTCTGGCTTCACATCTGGCTTCAGACACTTACTGGCTATGTGACCCTGGACAAATCACTTAACTCTGTTTGCCTCAGTTTTCTCATCTGTCAAATGAGCTGGAAAAGGAAATGGTAAACCCATCCAGGATCTCTGACAAGAAAACCCCAAATGGGGTCATGAAGAGGCAGACTTGATTGAAAACAGAAGAAGAAGGAGGAGGAGGAAGAGGAGGAAGAGGAGGAGTAAAAGAAAGAGGAGGAGGAGAAGGAAGCGGAGGAGAAGAAGAAGGAGAGAAGAAAAAGAAGAAGAAGAAGAAAGAGGAAGAGGAGGAGAAGCATTTGTGAAAGATCAAATGAGATAATATTTGTAAAATGCTTTGCAAATTGTAAAGCACAAATGCTGGTCCCCATCATTATCATCAATATTATTTTCTCAGTCATCATATCTTCACTATCATCTTCATGATCACTTATCATCATCATCCAGATTCCACTGTTGCCAATAGAAATCAGTTGTTTCACCCCCTTCTAAAGAACAGGATGTTCTTCTCACACTCTGAAATCATCAGATTATCTCACTAGCATAGAATGGCACCTAAGATAAATTAAGTTTCACTGGCACTTCCTGAAATTATGTGACAATTGAAAAAAAAATTGTCCTAATAGCCTTCAGCTGCTCATAAGTTGTTTTCAAAGGGTTTGTTTCTAAATCAGTTTGGGGGAATTCAGAAGGTACTTCCATGTAGCAACCTGTTCTTCTGGTACTCAAGGACCCAGGCAGGCCCACAATGCATCTGGATTATACAGAACTGGAAGGATATCCTTAGTGTTACAATTGGAAATGGCAGGAGCATCTCCCCAGCAGTGCAAGGAGCCTGAGGCTTCTTTCCTCACACCTTTTCCTTGAAAGGGCAGGTGAGCAGGGATGTTATGATGCTCTTAAGGTCATTTGGTCAAGTATCCTCTTCTTATAGATTAGGAAAGTGGGATGAGTGGGACCCCATGTCACCCAGGGAGAGAGTGGCAGTGCAAGATTCCAGCTGATTCCTTTGTTGCCAGCTCCAACCCTACTTTTACTCTGTCATTCTCTCTAAAACACTTGGTGGTAGCTTTCTATGTTCTCACTTGTGGGGCTAAAAGAAAGAAGGGACACTCCAGAAAATTTAAATAATTTAGTAGGCCAAGATTTGAACTCAGATCCTCTGACTTTAAATCCATTGTTTGGGTGATGAAAAGGTGAGAGTGGAGACAGGCACCTTCTCCAAGCAATCTGTCATCCCTTCCCACTCCAACCTTCACAGACCTTCAATGGAATCATGAACATCTTCCTATCTTGCTTTGTAGGAGATAATCCATCTCAGGAAATATCATTTTTGAACTATGTTAGCTCATTTTACATATACTTTTTGCCTAAAGTCCCACTTTCAAAAATAAAGATGTCCAAAGCTTCTAGAGGATTCGTGCTGTCCAAAGACCCCAAACTCTGACTGAATGCGTGAACAAAGATTATCTTTGCTTGATAGGTGAAACTGATCAGTAAAACCAAATGAATATTAATTTATATATTTTTTAAAAAAGATAAGCCAAATTCAGTTTTAAGCCTTGTCCTCTCAGACTCTGCCGGTGGTGCCGAGATAATGATAATTCAACCAGATAATGTCTTGCCTGATTGTCGGCAGTGATAGATGCAATCCTTAGATTAATTTCAAACTCTCTGAATTTGACTGTTTACATTTTAGGCTGGAATTTCTTCTTGCATGTTTCTTAAAGAAATACCATATGTCACGATTACACTATGGATGCCGTCCAAGAAACACTCCAACACTCATCACAGTTATGTGTTCACAGGATTGGCACTTAACCCCCCGCGCTTGGATTTGCTCTGTGGTTAGACAACATCAAGAAGGTGTTTGGGGTTATTAATAAGAACTGACATTTATATTTCATTTCAACAGATATTTTACTCTGTGCCTACCACATTCAAAGAAAAAAACTAACACTGAGGATTCACAGGCAAAATTGAAGTTATTGCCCTCAAGGAACTTAGTTTCTACTACTTGAGGATTCTACTCATCTGGGGTTTCATCATCATGGACATTCCCTCCAATAATGCAGATCACAATCTGCCCACTCTCCTTTGTAACTCTTTGTCCATATCTTCCCATAAATTCTTCATAATAGTCTGCCCACTGTACTGGGAGCCTTCCCCAAGTTATCTTGTTACTGGAAAGACACTGGTGAAACAAGTTGCCTGTGGGTTTTCTGCTAGATTCAATTTGAGATTAGGTCATCTTCTCTTTCAATCACCTGTGTCTTTGTGGACGTCCTTGACTCTTCTCTAACACAGTTCTTTGTGATGTTTTGGCGCTAGTTCACAATCGCTATGCACCTCTCCATTGCCTTTTGAGTGATGAGTGATGTTCAGAAAAGCTGTACATAGAAGGAGATGGGAGTTACAGAAATGGTGAGGACAGATCGTCTGTAGACAATAATTAGCGGTGCTCATTTGGAGATTTGAAGAAAGGTCAGGGCTGGGTGGAAAGGGTCATCTACTTAGAATTCTTGAAACTGAATGAGTCTTTGGAGGAGAAGGATACAAAGAGAAGAAAAGGGGCAGAACATTGGCAAACATCCACCTTGAGGAGTCGAGGAAAGGACAAAGAGCCAGTGAAGAAAATAGAGAAGAAACAGTTAAAAATGGAGGTGGAGAGTCAAGAGAAAGTGAGTCTTAAAAGACAAGGAAAGAGAGAGTAAGGGGAAAGAGAAGATAGTCAATAGGGTCAAAAGGACAAAGAGGAATAGAACCTTTGAAAGCATATTGCGTTTGGTGATTAGGAGGTCATTAGTGATTTCTAAAAGAGCAAATATAGGAAAATAGTTCAGCTAGATACCAGATTGCAAGGCTTGGAGTAGATGGGGAATGCTGAGGAGCTTAAAATATATCGAATTTTTAAAAATTGGCAGGAAGAGGCAAGAGAGATACAATCATTCAGTCAATAAGCATTTATTAAGTGCCTTCCAAATTCCAGATTGTGCTAAGCACTGGGTTTGGAAATGGATATAATGGGAATGGGAAGGAGTAGAGGATCAAAGGTGGATGATTTGATTTGCTATTTTATGCTTTAAAATTTTAAAAGTGAACTCATTTTCCTTTTGAGGTAGGCTATGCAGCTATGGCAGATGGGAAAACTCGTATCTGACTCTTTGTGATTGCATTTGGGGTTTTCTTAGCAAAGATACTGGAGTGCTTTGCCATTTCCTTCTCTAGTTCATTTTACAGATGAGGAAACTGAGGCAAAAAGGTTGTAGGACTTGCCAATGATCACACAGCAGTGAGTATCTAAGGCCAGATTTGAACTCTGGAAGATGGGTCTTCCTAACTCCAGGCCCAGAATTCCACTTTGCTACCTGACGCCTTACACTGGAAGTGCCAGGGCTGAAATTCTGAGTCAGGGCTCTTCACTTCAGGTCTAGGGCTACCTCTCTTCTACATAATGCTGCCTAGTTCCATTACTCAGAAAGCTAGAGGGTACAGTGGGCAAAGTACTTGTCTTAGAGTCTTAGATAACCGAGTTCAAATGTTGCCTTACCTGTTCATTAACTCTGATCCTGGGCAAATAACTTAAAGTTTCAGCTTTAATTCTGTAAAATGGGAATACTAACAGCTCCTCCCTCCCAAATTTGTGAGGATAAAATGAGATAATGTTTATAAAATGCTCTGTAAACCTTGGTTGCTGCTGCTGCTGCTGCTGCTGTTATTGTTATTATTAACTACTCCTTCCTTGAAAATTTCCAGTGACTTTCCCTTGCCTCTTCCAGTCTGGCATTGCATGGGATCTGGAGCAAGAAGGAGGCTTAGTCAGCATTGAAGCCATTTTCCTCAATTTTTTTTTTTTTTTTTTTTTTGGCTGAGGCAGTTGGGGTCAAGTGACTTGCCCAGGATCACACAGCCAGGAAATGTTAAGTGTCTGAGACTACATTTGACCTCAGGTCCTCCTGACTTTAGGGCTGGTGCTCTATCTAGCTGCCCCCAATTCCTTCACTTTATACCTGTAGAAACTAAGACCCCCTTAAAACTGAATGATTCACCGAAGATCACACAGGATCTAAATGAAAGAGGTAGTATTTGGACCCAGCTCCTTTCCGCTGCTCATTCAGAGCCCCTCATAATCCAATCTGACGCTACCTTTCAGGCTTGTCACGGTCCTTCCCAGACCATGTGCTCCTGTTAAAGCAGCCTTGTGAGGAGGTCCAATGATGACATCTCTGAGCCTCCGCCCAGGCTGACCCTGAAGCCTACGGTGACCTCATTTCTTCCTCTGGCCTCTTCCCCTCAAGGCTCGGCCCGGTGCCTTCTTCCAGCACCTGAGCCTTTGCCTCCTTCCCTGAGAAGCCTTTACCCGTGTTCCTTCCATTCTCAAGCGACCTTGTATTTACTCAGTTCTGTGATTGTCGAACATGTTCCATCCCCCGTGGAACAGAAGCTCCCGGAAGATGGGGACTTTGTTCCGTTGTGTTTCTGTGACCATTTCTCGGCGTGGTGTCATTTTCATAGGAAGCACTTAAGAAAGTCTTTGTTGGATAGAGAATGTTGGGAGACGTTAATCAGAGATCGCAAGGAGCGGGGCCATGCCTGCACAGGGGAGCCGGCTTTAGGGAAGTTTGAAGATTTTTAATGGCGTTTTGAGGGAGGGAGTGAAAATAAAGAAATCTTTTTCTTTTCACTATTGAAATTCATGAACTTCCTGAAATCTCCCCGCTCCACAAATGCTAGTGAAGAACACCTGTCAGAAATGGAGCCGATTTTTATTTCCAGCCCCCAAAGTTCTCTTTTCTCTGTCCTTTGTCCCTCTGCAGGATTCTGTTCCCCCCCCCCCCACCTCAGAATCCATGTGCTTTCTCCTTCGGTCCCCAAAGCTCTCTATAATAGACTAAAATCTCAGCCATTTAAAGTGTGAATAGCAGCTGGGCCTTCAGCTGGTCTTTAATTAACAAGAGTGTGAGTGCAGGGAAGAAAAAGAAATCCGATTCAAAAACCAAGAGATGAGTAGAGGGAATGGGGAAGAATGAACTCTGGGTAGTGAGAGGGTGGGGGCAGGGAAGGAAGAAGGAGGGGTAGCTCAGGACTTGGCTGGAAAGAACAGCCACAAGCTCAGATGCCTGGAGAAGAATTAAGAGAAAACCCAACAGAAAAGTTGGTCTGCTAATGCGTTCTTGGAGAAGGTTATTTTTTAGTGCAGAGTAATGAATGTTTATAGCAGGAAGAAAAGATGAGCATCGTTAAAAATCCATAAGTTGCTTATTAACCTGGACTGATCCATTCTTTGGAAAGCTGGAGGTGCTCTGTGAGTCAGGATTCATTCATGCCTTGTGTTGAGGTTGGAACTGATGAAAAAGCTGCAGCATCTTCACTTCCACTTTCCTGCAGCATCTTTGCCTCCACTTTCCTGCAGCATCTTCACTTCCAGTTTCCTCATTCCGGGCAGCGTCTCTCTCTGACATCTCTCTCAGGCTTAGACACTTGTTGAGGCGGAGGCTGAGAAGGAGCAGAGGCACAGAGTGGGCACGTGCCTCTTGCTGGATGTGGCTTCTGGACATGGACTCCGGAGGCTCCTCGATGGAAGCAACGGGACGGACGCTCGAGAGGAGGGATGTTGGCGAGCCAACAAGGGCCGGCGGGGCTGGAGGTAGAGGCGTGAGGGAGCTGAGGCTCAGGAGAGGGCTCATGCAGGGCAGTGTGGGACACGGGCACGGGAAAGAGTGGCAAAGTGTTTATCTGGGTGGGACGGACCTTCTGACTGAGAGAATGCAGCTGTTTTGTGTGCCCGAGGCTTTCACAAATTCAGTCAGAGGCTGAGTGCTAGGCTGCTAACACAACATGCAGTCAGCTGTATGATGTCCGGGTTCTAATCTTACCTCTGAGGTTCATTACTTGTGAGATCTTAGCTGTGTCTCTTTATTAATTTCCCTGAAGCTAAGCTTCCTCATTTGTGAAGTGAGAGGCATTGTACTAGAGGCTTCCCAAGCCTGTTCAAGCTCCAGATTTAGCATTTGCCCATCCCCCATCAGCTCGGGGATGCATGATCTATTGAATGGAATGGAGAAGAGCTGGTCCAGGTCCTGTCTGTGACACAGGCAAGTCATTAACCCCTTCGTGCCCTGAAACAAGTGGCTGGGACTAGAGAGGAGAGCTGCTAGCTTTGTGCGGACTTTGCATGAATGTATATGTGTACATACTCTTCTGGGCTACTTCCTTGGGGACAGAAGCTGTTTTCACTTCTTATGCTCTCTGCCCCTCCTTCCAAGCTTCAGTGCCAGAAGTCACTCGTTCATTCATTCATTCATGTACCCGACAAGCACTGAGTAAGGGTTTCCTAGAGCCAGACTTTGTGCTAGGTAGTTGGTATATAAAAAGCGACGGCCTCTGCCCTTAGAGGGTTTGTATTCTACCTGGGGAAACGGGGACTTGGAGAGGGAAATGCAGAACATAGATAGTGGGGCTGGGGGCCGAAGAATGAGCACTAATGCTTGGAAATATCGGATCTGGGAAGAGCCAGGCTTGCTTTTTGTAAAACTCTTTTGCCCATTTTCCTCATTTTTCTGATATCTATCCCCTCCCCCACCATTCCCTGTAATGAAAAATAGAAAAGAGAGAAAGAGTAAAACAGTTCAGCAATCAAACCAACCCATCAGTTGAGCCTGACAGTGTAAGCTGTTACCTACCCATAATTCCCCGCTTCTGCCAAGAGAGAAACAGGTACTTTCTGTGTATTTCCTCTTCAGCACCAAGGTTGGAAAGTCAGACTCTTTTTTTTTTAGCAGAAAGTTTAAACAAAGAAATTATAGGATGATGATGATGATGATGGTAACTAGCATTTCTATAATGCTTTAAGATTTGCAAAATATTTTATATCCGTGTCCACTCAACTCTGAAGAGGAGATGCTTTTGTGATCTCAGTTTTGGAGATGAGGAAACAGGCAGATCCAAGTTAAAAGACTTGACCAATGATTGGAAAGTGTGTGAAGCTTGAATTTGAGAGCAGGATCTGGGATTAAGAAATTGAGGGATTGGATGGATTTTAGAGAGACTCAAGTCATCATTGCCTCTAGTCACTATGTACCTAGCTTTATAACAGTTCTTGATCTTATTTTATATCATGAACCCCTTTCAACAATTTGGCAAAACCTCAGAATAATAATTCTTAAATAATTAAAAAATGTTCTATTTCAATTAGGAGTTAATGAAAATAAGCAAATAAATGGATATGTGTATGTATATATTTCCCATCCAAGTTCATATTTCCCCTTAAATCTACCCATGAACTCCCAGGACTCTGGGGGAGTCCTACAGGCCCTCCCTGGTCAAAAATCCCTGCTTTAGAAAAAGACAGTTCTAGCTGATGAGGTTACTTGGATTTGTGGTTGGAGCTTTGCCAAAGAAGATAGGAAATTGCTCAGATTTTTCCTGACCACCGATTGAGAAAAGTCTACCGGGAAATTGAAACCAACCTGCTCTCATCTCAAGCACATAATTGATTTTGTGCTAAGAAGGATTTTTTTCAGGTTTTTCCCCAGAATTTTAGCTTAATCTTTCTGCTCCCTACTCATTTCTGTGTTCCCTGGGACGAGAAGAACCTTTTTGGTTTGATTCTTCAAACAGAATTGGAAAATCCGTAGATCACTTGCCTGGATTCGTTCCCACAAACGTGTATGACACGGCTAATCTGTGCAAGTGGAAAACCAAGTCTCTGAGCTACAGAGGGACGCTTTAAATATAGGCAAAGAGATGGAGATGGAGGGAGGTAAGTGAAGAGCGGCAGAAAGGCAGGTTTGTCTGCACCACAGGGTGGCAGGGGGTATACTGAGGCAGGGGCAGCGCCAGGCTCTGTGCCAAGGGAGATCCCATTCAGCCCATAACAAGCCTGCCAGGAAAGTCCTGTTACAATCATGCAAACTGTGCAAATAGAGTAAGTGACTTTTCCAAGATCACTCAGTCAATCTGAAGTCATATTTGCACTGACTAAGATCTATCTACTGAACTTCCCAGCTATGGATAGTGAGGCTAGAAAGTGCTTAATGGTCAGTGCTTGTGATGTGAGTAACATGAGGAACGCAAATGATGTCGGTAACTGTGGTCCCGGAACTTTCAGAATTTGTTTTTTTTTAATATTAAAAGGGCTTCCCATCGCCTGATCTCTGCTACTTTCTAATCATGGGGCCTTGAACATGTCAATTTTAATCAGCCTCCATTTTGCCGCCTATAAAATGGGAATGGTCCTTTCATTGTTGTCCTCCTATGAGCTTCATCAAAATGTGAACGAGACACTAGGTTCTCATGGGCTACAGAAGATCAAGTGCATGTTCTAGTAGGACCACCACGTGGAAGGTCATCACTCACAGGCTCAGCCACTCGGCTCACAAAGGCCTCTGCTGCTGGGGTCTCAGAATGGGGTCTAGAGCTGCCAGAAGGACTCTTCTCCCCACTCCCCCATCCTCCCACCCCTGAACTTCAGACAAGGACGGAGGAACGGCCCCAGCGTGGAGGATGAGCCCGTTCTGATTCATTTGGGCCTTCTGTTCTAAGTACAAGAAGAAATAAATAAATCCAAGGTTCACAAGAATAAATGGAAGACTGAGACCTGGAATTCTATAATTAATAAAGGAATAAAGATGACCTTTGTTTTAAGGCTGAAGCCCCTGTGAACTGAAGCCTAAAGCTGAAAACATCAAACTGTTTTAAGATCAGCTCCAAAGAGCATAAGCAGAGATTAAGCCAAAACTCTAACAGTGAAAACCTTCTTCTTAGCACAAACCTAATTACATGGTTGAGATGAGCAGAGGTTGATCTCAGTTTGCTGATTGTCTCTTCTCACAATCAGCGACATGAGAAGCTTAACTCTTTTGGCAAAGCTCAGAGCAAAAGATCCAAATGGTCACCTGAGCCAGAACTGCGTTTTTCTGGGCCTGTGGACCCCTAGAGATCCATGGAGAGGTGAGGGGCTGGGGGGGGTGAGGGGCCATGAGGAATCGAGGACCCCTAGAAGATCCATGGAGAGGTGTCAGGCTGTGGGGGGCGAGGGGCCATGAGGAGTCACCAAAGTTACCAACCTGGAGACTCGAAAAAAAATGGCATCACCCTCACAGAAAGGTGTCAGTTTGGGGGAAAGACTGAGCTCAGCTTTAGGATCTTCCGATGAGGATGTCTCTGGGGAGGCCACTTTGCACTGTCTAGTGGGTAATCGATGCTGTAAGACTTGGCCTGTGTCCGTGATTCCCAGATCTTTGGATCTCCCAAAGGAGAGAGAGAGGCTGGGGCAGACACAGAGCTGCGAGTCCTTGGTGTATGAGGTCACCAGAAATAATGCAGAGAGAAAAGCATGAACTCCTTCTAGGGTACAGCCCCCAGGGGACAGCAACCCTTAGGGACTGGTCATCTAGTGACGGACACTGGGATAGAAATGCAGGGGGGGCAGGCACCGAAAGGGTCATAAACTAGCGTTTGGATCAGAGATTTGGAATCAGAAAGCCCGCAGATCATGAGACCACCCCATCTAACTCGTTTTACAGATGCAATATAACTGAGGCCCAGGGTCAACTAGCCGGGGCCGGATTTGAACATGGATCCTCATTGTTTCCCCTGATCCGGTGCCTTTTCCCCTGCAGCATCAGTCAGGACTAGAATCCAGGGCTCTTGACCCCATTGCTTCCCACCTCTGTTTCGATACCTCCACTCTGAGCACTAAGTAGCAGATTGTGTTGGAAGTGGCTTTCTGCATGCTGTGGACACAAAGAGCTTCCTACTTAGAGTCAGAAGAGGCGGTTCACCGTCCCAGCTCCAACCTTGTCCGCTACAGTCGCTTTCATTTATAAAATGGAGATTACAAAACTGGTGCCGCTTCCTGGGGGTTTGTGAGGGATGAAGGAGAGGGACGGAGTCTAGGATCCTGGCGGAGCGCTCCAGGACTTAGGAACTGTGTGACCCTGGACAGGTCATTTATTCCTTCTGGCCGTCTATAAAATGGGGATGAGAATGTCTGACTGGGCTGCTGTGAGGATGTTTTATAAACACAATGCTCTATGTCATGTGGATAATAATAATCATTGTTTTCTGAAGGAATTTTTTACATTAATCCATGGATTACATGTCACTTCTCCCCTCCACAGAATCAAGCAACAAGCATTTATTAAGTGCCTACTATATACCAGTAGACAAAAACAGATGTGAAGGCAGTCGCTGCCCTGGAGGGAACATATGGCTTGGGGGAGATGGGGTAAAAGTTGGTTTGGGAGGAGGAAGCATCGTGGCAGGTCAGGAGGGACCAGGGAAATCTCCCTGGGGTGGCACCCATTGGGTAACCCTCCTTCCCGGGGTTGGTCTCTTGCGGGTTTTTCATTTTGATCTGTGCATTCCCAGTGCCCAGCACAGGGCCTGGCACAGAGCGGGGATCAGCTTGTACCGAGCGGCCCGAGCCCGGCCACTCCCAATGAGAGAAAGTCCGGTCTGTTCGTCCTTAACTAACCAAAAGGATTTTTGTGTAAACTGAGGGTCTGTGAGAGGTAGCCAGCCCGGTCACTAGAAGCTGGGAAGATGCTTGAAGAAGCCAGAGCCCTGCCCCCAGAGGCTCTCAGTGCCTTCCTCTGAAGAGCTCATAATGGAGTTCCCATCCAAAGCGGGCCAAATAATGGCAGATACTGAGGAAAGAGTGAAAAGGAGTTACTTACCCTTTTTTACTCCCTCCTTCAGTCATTGATCCAAACGGAGCAGACATGGGCGCGCTTCCTCTAAGGAGCCACAAATTGATAGCTGCCTGTGAGGCCGCAGCCTTTTATGTACTCCCTGGCATCTCTCATTGACAAGTCCACAGCGCTGGCCAGAAATTTTGCTTAAGTGAAAACTATTTCAGAGGGAGAAGGATCCGAAAAGGCATCATCACTTCCTCCTTCCTTCCTTCCTTTCCTCCTTCCTTCCTTCTTCCTCCTCCCTGCCTCCCTCCTTCCTTCCTTTCCTTCCTTCCTTCCTTCTTTCCTTCCTTCCTTCCTTTCCTTCCTTCCTTCCTTTTCTTTTCCTTCCTTCCTTCCTTCCTTCCTTCCTTCTTTCCTTTCTTTTTTTCCTTCCTTCCCCTCCTTTTCTTCCTTCCTTCCCTCCCTCCTTCCCTCCCTCCTTCCTTCCTTCCCTCCCTCCTTCCTTCTTTCTCTCCTTCCTTCCTTCCTTCCTTCCTTCCTTCCTTCCTTCCTTCCTTCCTTCCTTCCTTCCTTCTTTCCCTCCTTCCTTTCTTTCCCTTCCTTCCTTCCTTCCTTCCTTCCCATTCTTTCCTTTCTTCATTTTTCTGAGTTTTCTTTCTTTTCTTTGGTGATTTGGAGATCCCTTCTCCAAACAATATTTTTAAAATAACTATAAGAAATTCTAAACTTCCTGTTAATTCCTATTAATCCATTAATTAGATGTTAGTGAAAATAAAGGTTTAAAAATTTTCCCATCCAAATTCATGAACTCACCCACCCATCTACCACTGGGTAGGAGAGCCTCGGTCGGTGGATCTCAGGTTAAGATCTTTCTTTGCTTTAGAGGGTTGGGATTGACCCTGGTGGTGGCTCTGAAGTCCAACAATTTTGTGTCACGTGACTCCTTTGCCAGCTTTGGGGGGGGGCGCTATGGTGGGCTTTCTCACTGTCTCCTTCTCAGATGCTCAGAATACTCCTTTGGCCTGCAGAGCCAGCACAGGTGCTGCACAGGCAGGCTTTGCCCCTGTGAGTGAGTAATCCATTTGGCTTACAGAGAGAGTTAGAGCTGGCCACATGATCTCAGGATCTCCAAGGGCGTTACTAACCTAGAGCCAATCTGGCCTCGGTGGCAGCTCTGCCTCTGCCAGAAAGAAGGATTGGGCCGATGGGCAGATGGCACCGTGCCAGCAGGGCCACTCCCCTTCCCCAGGCAGCCTTCTGTCCTCCCATTCTCGACAAGTGCCAATCTTGGAGGTGGTTGGAGCATGTTGGCTTCACTTTGCTCGGAGGATCCTGGGAATTGAAGCCATATCTTCCAATATCTCTGCTCCTCTTGACCCCTAAGTGGTAGAACTGAGTAGAGGAATGGTCTGCGGACATGTGTGAAAAAGGAAGTTATCCTGAGTGTCAGTTTCAAAAGGAAGTCTCTAGTAACAGTGTTTTTTTTTTTAGAAAAAAGTCACATTTTCAGGAAGGATAATGTGAATTTTTTTTTTTTTGCTTGACTATATAATTGTTAAACACATTCTATTTTTTCCGTTTTTGAAGGAGGGGGATAAGAGAAAGAGAAAATAAATGCTTCTTAGTTTACATATAAAAGAAAAGATTAAAGAAAAGAAAAAGATCACAGACCACAAATTTGGTAGGGATCTTAAAAGCCATTAAGTTTACTCTCCATCTCATTTGACAGATGAGAAACCTGAAATATTATCACTACTATATTTACAATATAATATATTATGAGTAATATTAATATATTATACATTGTTATAATGTATTTTTATTATTTTATGTAATTGTATTGTGTTATACTATAGTTATATTAGGAAAAGCATTGTACAATACAAAGATACAATATTCAGTGGAAAAAAACCTACTCCTCCTACCCACAAATCCATGGGGTAAAAGTGGACTCATTAGTATGGACATTGAATGATTTGCCCAGACTCACTGAAGTAGCCATGTGGGATTTGAATCCAGCTCCCATTCATTCCAAGACCCATGCTCCATCCCTTCCATTTTGCAGCCTCTTGAGTGCACCTCAGAATTGACGTTTTGTGGTTATGGCCATTCCTGCCACAGAAACAGATTTCCACATCTCTCGGATTTAGCAAGATTGCCACGAGATTCTGTGGCCGAAACAATCCGTAGTTGGGCAGCCATCGCCCAGCCCTAATTCTGGTGATGAGCCCGTCACCCTCCACTCAGCTGGACTGAACTTTTGGGCAAGAGACACAACTGCTCCCCCGACACCTCAGAACCTTCTCTGTTGGTAGGACCTGGCGGGCAGAACTTGTGCCTTCTCAGAAGATCCCTTTAGAGCCCGGGACCAGCATGAGACATCTAAGTAGGATTTCAGGGGGAGAGCATCGATTGTCTCAATCCAAAGAGTTTTACTGAATAGACACTCAAAACGGCAGCTACTCACCCAGCTCCTCCTAAGGCCTCCAGATGAGATTTGGGGGTGACAGCCACGTGTTCTAAATCATCTGATTGTGGTTTTAAACAATAGAGAGCTGTTCTTCACCCTGAGACGGGCCACACCTTGTGGAAATGCACACGGGCACGGCCCAGGCCAGCTCCTACTTGCACAAATTTATGTATAGCAAGATGAGGTCTTTTCCATTGGATAATATATTCACAGATTATTCAGTACTTTTTATAATATGAATATGATATAATGCAATGTGAACATGAGATGTATGATATGTAATATGGTATAAACAGTACGGCATCCCATAACATGATGTGATATAGTATGATATGATCTGAAAAATAGGTTGATCATATAAATTAATATTTACTTATTAAGCACTTGCTGTGTGCCAGGCACTGTGCTTAGGATAGGATACGAGATTGTACAAAGTGATATAGTTCAGGGCTCCTTAAGTTTTTTCCACTTGAGACCTTTTTTAACCCAAAAAAATTTTACATGACCCCAGGATGATTGATTATATAATAAAATAGGCACATAAATTGGACATTCACTGATAACAAATCATAATTTTGTGACTCCACATGAGGTCATGAGCTTCAGTTTATGAAGCTTTGGTACAGAGAGTCAAAAAACCTAGATTCCAGTTCTGCCACTGGGTGACCCTGGATAAACATTTTCATCTCTCGGTGTCCTAGTCAATATTCTGAGATTGTAAGTCCCAGAACAATTGTCTACGTGCATTGATTGAGGATGTTTCTTCACTAGGGGCCATAGGTACAATTAAAAAATAAAAAATCTCTTTCTGCCTCGCTTTCCCTCCCTTGGATTCTCTTTGTTTTCTCTACGTCTGTCTCTCATGCAACAATTTATTGAGAGATTCAGTAGGATTCTTCCTGTGTGAGAAATAACCAATGGACGGCTTCTATACGCACTGGAAAATTAGACTTCAGGGTCTAGAGGAGAGTGAAGAAGGCAGGAGGGGCTCCAGGTCTTTGGGTGGGCAACAAACACTTGGGAGGGAAGAGCCAGGAGGTCAGGCCTGAATGCATGGGCTGTGGCCCTGGTTCCCGGAGGGAACCTCCTTGCAATTGTGCTCCCAAAGCCATTGGTGCCTTTGAGCATCAGATTTTCCCCCTCACTGTTTTAATGGAATACATTAAAAAGGCAAGAGTCATGATGACTGTTCTCCATTCAAAAAAGATCCAGGGTGTTAAATGATGGAAACGACGTTAGAAAATGCTGCTTCTGCCACAAGGGACTGTGGGAACTTGGAAAGTCCCCAACCATCTCAGAATTTGGGACCAGATGACCTTGGAGGTACCAAGTTGCTTCAGGTCGTAGATTTTATCATCTAAAGTTCTAAAGTCAAGCTCTCTGGGCCCATGAATGAATAGGGAAAGAATCTTTGTTTTTTTTCCTAGCCTATAATTGAAATATTGAGTATTCCCTTGGATTATTTAAAAATATTATTCCAAGAAGGCCTCCATAAATGGCCCCAGACGACTGGGTTCGGGGCACACACCCAAGGTGAAGGACTCTCGCTCTGAGACTGTGAGTTGAGAACAAGTGGTCTTTGAGCTGAGCCTTGGAAGAAGCTTGGAATTGTTCAAGGCAGAGATGAGAAGGTGCGGGATTCTGGGAACAGAGGATAGTGCCAGGCTGCAGATGGAGGGCTGTGTGAGTGGAAAAGTAAGGAAACCCATTTCATTGAATTGGAATTAATTAGTTTTACTATTAGAACTAGTAATTAGGGTTAATTAGAATTAATTATTGTGTGTAGGTTAGTAATGGGCAAGTGTCTGGAAAGCTGAGTGGGCACTGACTAGTGAAGGAATGTTCGTGTCCCACATGGGAAGCGGCTGATCCTGAAGGGGACGGGGAGCCATAGTTCGAGGGGAAGAATATGGTTAAACCTGTGCTTTAGGAAAATCATTTAGTGGCTCTCTGGAGAGGGGGTTAGAGCGGGGACAGACATGACCATCAGTTATCGGAACAGTCTGGGCTAGAGGAGGTGATGGCGGGTCTAGGGAGCCATCTCTGTGAGCAGAGGACCAATAAATGATATTTTGTGGAGATAGAAACAAAGGGATCTAACCCCTTACTGGCCACTGTTCCAAGGGGGTCTAATTACTAAGAATTACAAAGATTTTTAATAAGAATATTCTTTCTACCTTTAAATTTTATGTGAATGTAAATATTTAAGGGCGCTTCTCTCAAACAGTTGAAAACGTGATGATTGGTATATAATTAATTCTAGGCAAATTGGGAGGGGAGAAGGGCACTGTAATTCCTAGTTCTTTGTGGTTTGGGGAGGGTTATGTCCAGGCATCGTGATCCCTTTACTTATCAAAATGCTTGTTCAGTCCCAACTCTCTGTGACCCCATTTTCTTGCTAAATACTGGAGCGGTTTACCATTTCCTTCTCCTGCTCATTTTACAGATGAGGAAACTGAGATAGGCAGGGATAAGGGACTTGTCCAGGGTCATATGTCAGAGACAAAATTTGAACTCAGCTCTTCCTGATTCCAATCCTGTCAAAATGATATGGAGAGTAAAGATGGTGGAATAACATTTTTAAATTAAAGCAAAAAGTTTGCAGTGCTTTACAAAGATTAATCATTAATTACTGATTTGTTCTTATTTATCTTATAAATATGTTTTACTTCCATAGGCTCCTTCTCCCAGAAAACACAAAATAAGTCCATTTGAATTCATAAAAGGGGAAAATGAAAATCACCTTTTGAATCTCCCTCTTGGTCCATTTAAAACACGATTTAATTGAGAAACATCTAAAAAAAGGGAGATCTTGAGGTCACAGATTTAGAAGGACCTTCAGGGGGAATCTTTCCAACCTCAGACAGAACAAGTGACTTAGCCAGGGTCACATGAATAGGTGGGGTCAGAGGTAGGTGTTAAACACGGGTCTGAGAGCTTCAGAGCCAGTGGTCTTTCTGCTGGGCCACGTGTGACCCATGGCTGTTGAGAAAACTTGAAATGAAGGATCAGTCATGACCTCCAGACTTAAGTTAAAGATCTGTGTGGTTCTTTAAGAAGGAAAGCTGGGATTGCATTAGAAATGTGTGACCATTTTTATTTGCTAGGTGCCGAATAAGAATGATGGTCATTAATGGACATGTAACCATCCTCCAGCCTAGCTAGCGCAGGACCAAATGCATCCTCCCTGGCCCCGCTCTGGGGAAAGCTTCTTAAAATTAAGCTCTGGGCCCAAACAATAGCTTGCTGGATGTGTGTCAGAAGTCGTTCGAGTTATTTCAAGTTATTTCTAGCATTTCCTACTTTTGTTGTTGTTTTTATGTGTACATAAATATATATTTATATTCTTTTTTTTTTTTTTGAAAAATGGCTCTCTGCTAAGCCCAGTGCTGTTCTGAAGGTCCCCTTTGAGAAATGGTTTTCCCCACAGCCTCAGTCATGGGTTTTAAATAGAATGTGTAGCATTTCTGGAGGAGTCTTTGAACTCGGGCCTTTCATCCTTTTCCCCGGGCTTCCTGGCCTTGGACCAAGCCTTGCATGATAACAGGTGAAGAGCATCCCGCTTCCTGGCCCTGAGGCCGGCTGGTTTCGGGCAGCCCTGCCCCATTATTACCCTGCCAGTGCAGAGGAGCTCGGCAGTCTGAGGGTGGGTCACTGTGACCGCAGGCTCACCGGACCAGAGAACTCAGAGGCCACAGGCTCCGTCCGACGTCACTATTTTTCAGCAGAGTTTACAGGGTCTCAGAACAATAAATGGCTTCCCAGTACGGCTGCCTGGCCATCAGAGTCTGAGGTTAAGTCCAGGTCTGGCTCCCGGGAGAGCCCTCTGTCCGGGCATCGGAGGAACTCCGGTTTTTGAGGGAATGTTTCAGGGGGAGTCTTCCATTGCCAGCAGGGCCAGCTGCAAACTCAGCCTCTGAAGTCAGACCCCAACTTGGGCTCAGAACTGACCCCCCCCGTCCCGTGGGTTTCCAGATCTCTCCTCCTGTGGGTTTCCAAACAATTTCAGGGGACAGCATGGCAGGGGGGAGGGAAGGGATGGGAAACAGGGCCTTAAAGTTAAAGGCTTTTACCCCCCCCCCCCAGCTCTGCCATTTTATCTGGATGACCTTGGGACCTGGAGATCCAGGAGAAAAAGTGGTTCTGGAAGTTTCCAGTCCAATAAAGCAGAGGAGGGCCCGAGAGGCAGGAGACCCAGCTGGGACCCGCTTTTTGATCTGGACCTAACTTCCCAGCATGCTACCTGCCAATCGCCCTCCGGACTTGGGGTTCTGGGAAGGAACCTGGCTCCTGGCCCAGCCTGACCCTTTGGGCTGTGGTTTGTTTGGATCCCAGTTCAGACCCACCCTCTCCCCGGGTGTTTGCATCATTATCTGGACATGTTTGCCCTTTTCTGGGCGGACTGTGACATGAAGGAGGCGCTCAGGGAGAGAAAAATGAGACATCCTTGGAGGGAGGGAGACAAACGGCTGCCCTTCCAGCTATGGGATCGAGGAAAAATCGGGGAGATGGCGTGTGGGTCAAACCTTGAAGGAAGATTATTTCAAAGGGCTTTTAGGAAAAAATGAACTATACATCTCTAAACTATTATTACATTGGAAAACATATTGTAATAGTAATAATAACTATCATCTACGAGGGGCAGCACGGCTCAGTTGGATAGAGGACCAACTTCAGATTCAGGGAGTCCTGCCTTCACATCCCATGTCTCACACACGGTGCTGTGTGACCCTGTAACTTCTCA